>NW_020799098.1:8275675-8313925 GCF_003259725.1 Athene cunicularia | reverse complement strand
CCCCAAAGACAGATTTGCTGCTATCAAAGTCCTGCAGCTGACATATTTCTAATCATCCCCTCATTGCAGTCTATCTTCTGTAAACAATTAATGAACTCTCTTTGGGATTTGGAGTTATTGTGCTAACTTCCTAATTACTTAGCTTTTTTTGGCTCTTTTATTGCTTGGCAAGAAAGATTTAGTGGCCAGAAGACATTAATACTCTTTCTCTCCAAGTTCCCGGGCTTTGGTTAATCACACCAGCTGAAACCTGTTGATATTGGATGATTTCTGGAACTTTATTGTGTGAGTCTTTATAGTATATTTAACAAAGGAGCAATAAGCTAGGTATATTTCTGTGATGGAAATTGCTTTCCCCTTTGGGACAGGATCCAAAGACCACTGAAATGAGTGAGATTCTTTCCACCAACTCAGTGGGTGTTTGCTCCGGTCGCTGACAGAGTACATCAAGAGGACTGTCACCCAGTCACTTATGGCTGGGAGTCCTTTGCTCTCAGTGTACCCTGAGCTAACTTTGGTCACATGGTGGTCCTGGGAGAGAGCTGTTGGTGAAAAACCTGGGTTACTGAGCCTAGATTTCCTCTTGAGAGTTCAGAGGTACCTAATCAATGAGGGCTGTGCTCAGTAATTTTGCTTAAGAAAGCCTTTTCCTTGAGGAACCTCAGTATTTATGTTGTTGTTCTAGACTAACTTGCACAAAGCAAAATTATTTTTCCTCCTGATGCGATGGTGATTATGAATTACAACTTACACAAAACCAGAGCACAGCCATTAGCTAGGTTTGATGCATAAGATTACTCAAGGAATCTCAAAATTGTCTTTGGTTGAGCTCAGATATATCCACCATAACAAACTGACTCAGACTAGCCTGCTTTGACATTGTCCCTCTCCCTTTATCTCCTTGGGTTGTGCCATCATTTTATCTACATGCAGAAAGCTTTCTTTGTTAAACTGGTGAAAATCAGTTACTCATCAGGCTTGGAAGGGGTCTGCTGTCCTGTCCTGGCATACTGCCACTCCCAGCTAGTCCAGGGCACCATGTCTTCTGAACTGTGAGGAAAAGGGATTCCTCCCACCATTTTTCAGGCATTTCAATGTCAGCATTACATAACTCATGTACTGTTCAAGCCATGTTAGCATTGCTCTTTTTCTTGATTACTTTATATTATAGCGCTAAATCAGCAGATTAGTTTGTTTTCTTTCTCGTTAACTTCCAAGAGCTTGGCTCAGTCCTTTATGTATGTTAGTGCTCTCATCTGGTCAGAGTTACGGGTCACTGTGTGAATATGTAGGGAAACTGAGCATCCATGCAGTGCACCAGGCACTCTACAGGATGGGATTAATGAATTTTAGGAGGAGAAGGGTGGGGAAAACTCTGAGATTTGGTGCTCGGATTGCTCACTGGAACTAGATAGTCTTTAAGGTCCTTTCCAACCCATACCATCCTATGATTCATACCACCTTGTTTTAGCACTGGAAAAGGTTCCTTGCCTTAGGACTCTGGTGACTGGGGAACCTTCTTCCTTCAGTGGGAAGAGACAGACCCCTCTAGAGGGAAATTTGTATCTTCAGAGATTGTGTTTGCCTTCTGGAGAAGCCCATCTCTGGCCGCTGACCACAGGGGAAACTTAATGAGACCTTTCTCACCCTTACCACCTCAGAGAAGTGTCTGCTATTGCCTTTTGATGTTACTGCCTCATGGACTAGAGGGGTCTGTTATGACTGGAGGCCCAAAACTTGGACTTAGTCTGGTGCCCAGTAAGGATTAATTTGTTCTGTAAGTTGGAGAACTGGAGAAAGCAGAAATGCTGTGCTTCCTCCCCCCGCCTCCCCGTGCCCAGGCCAATAATTAAATATGCATTTGGGATATGGGAGACTCCCATGATTTTTCTCTGCTTGATGGGACTTGAACTTGCTTTCCCCAAAGAAATGTCCAAATACAGTTCTTAAAGCCTCTCCCAGGCTCTAAAACTTTTAAAGATGTTCCCATTTGTATAAAATAATTACATTGCCACTGGAACAGTCCAGGTCTCTCCCCTACCCAGCTGAAAGCCCTAATAGCAGGGTGTAATGATTCAGGAAACCTGCCCACACAATTTGTGGCTTCTGTTTGAAGGTCTGAGATCTCAAAGCTTACCTCCATCAAAAAACCCTCTCAAGCTGGGTTACCAACACCCACCAGGGTCTTTCCATCAAACAATAAGGTGTGTTAAGAGAGGTCCTCTCTTCAAATGCTTGCATCATGGAAAGTTAGATCCTACTGAGAAGTATTTTATTCAGGGAAGTTACCTTGCCTGTGGGGACACCGGGAAGCAATCCACAGTGGATGGCACCTGTTTGAGGGAAAGGCTTAAAAAAAAAGGCTGGTGTGGAGGGCAGGCTTTTCCCAAGCTCAGGCTCGGGGAAAAGTGCCTGGGCTCAAGAGTCTCACGAGGGCAAAAAGACCCCACCAGAAAAGTCAACTTTATGTGCTGCAGTTCAGTTTTGATTTTCAAGCTTGCATTCAGTGAGACCACGAGTTTTCCAGACCCTCTGTACCATAGGTTTGCTGCTGAGGACAGCTTGGTGGGCGATGAAGACTTAGGCCCCTTCTGCAGCAAGTATAACATTTCACTCCAAATGAGATTTTCCTATTAGCAGTGATATAAATAAACAGTAAAATTTTTTGTGCAGTCAGTAAGAAGCACTGTATTTCATCGGCATTTGAACAGGGATTCATTAATGTTCGAGTTTTATTTTAACACGTTTTTCTAAGCATTAAAAAAATCCATTCACTTTGCAGTAAAATATTTTATTTTCTGGTTTGGGGGGTTCTATTTTAAACACACACATTGTATGTGAGTTTATATATTTTTATATACATATGTATATGTATATACATAAAATATGTGTAAGTGTGTGTGTGTATTTTATATAATATAGGCCTGTGTGTGTCTATATTATATTTGGCGTGTATCCACTCTGGCCTGACTGCCCTGAGCTTAGAAACTAAACAGTTGCAGGCTTGGCTGGTGCTGGGACAGGGGACCACCTGGGAACCTGGGTGCTGCAGGGACCGGCCAAGGAGTCGTGGTTAAACACATGGTGAATTTTAGACCGCAAAAATTGCATGAGTGGAAAGACTTCATTTGGCATCATTGTTGCTGTTGAGCTGATGGATGGGAGTTTAAAAAAAAAAAAAAATTAAAAAAAATCCCTCCTCCTCATGGCTGGGTGTGGTGCCTTAGATGTCTGAACAGCAGAGCCTCCCTACCCTCCGGAGCTTACACTCTGAGGCCTTGAACCTGAAAAAACAAAAACAAATATGCTTAATAGTATGCATGTGAGAACTTGCATAACTGTTTGCAGGTCTGGAGCCCGGGGGGAGCTCTGTGTAGGGAGCTGGCTAGAGCAAAGCTCACGCTGGGCACCCGGGGAGGCTTCAGTGTCACTGTGGGCTGTCCCCCACACATTTTGTCTTTGTGGCTCCAGTGTGGTGAGAATGCCACTGGTGCTGGCACTGGGGAGGAAGGATATGGCCTTGGAGCTCCTCTTCTTTAAGGACTGAAGCAGGTTTTACTTTTTTATATTTATGTGCATCTGTGAGTGTCTAAAGAGCAGCATGCCCTTGTTTCTTGCCATCTCGTCCCCTCACAGGCACCAGGGGAAGAACATGCAGAAGGGGTGAGAGCATCACCCCAGGAGGTTCAGCAGAGTTTTGAGGGGGGGGTTTACTTCGGTTTACATCACTCCTGGAACCCCTTTTTCTTGGCCTTCCTTACAGATAGGAGTGTGCCTGCACTTAAAGAAGCCCAGGAGACCACAGTACGTGGCTGTGGGACAGCCTGTGAAGATGCTTGTCCTGACTGGCTTTGGGACGCTGCTCATCACCCCGTCACCTCTGCAGTCAGTGGGCTGTGTCCGTGGGGATGCTTTGCAGAGCTGGGATACATCTGCTGTATCTTTGTGAAACCTTTTGCAAAACCTGCCGCCAATACTCTGACAAGGATGATTTCATACCATATAACTCACAACTAGTTATTTATAGCTATATATATAGCAGGGGCTGGCCCTGGCGCTGTGTCTGGCGGGTTTCACCCCCGGTGCAATGCCTACAAAGGCCCCCGGACAAAAGCAGAGATATGCATAAGGGCCAAGGATCATTACCTTGGGCAACAAAAGCCGTCCCAGAGAACAAAAATAGCACAGAAAGAGCCCACAAAAGGCAGAAAATCCTTCCTTCCTGCCAGCTCCTCTCCAGGCCTTGCCTCCAGCGCAGGGGAGTGCAAGGGCAGGCGATACCCTCGGCGAAGGAGCTGCAACAAAGAGCGCATCAGCACGGCCCCGGCCCCGGGCTACCTTTGCAGCCCCACCATGCCCTGCCCTGAATGCCGCCCCATTGTGCGGGGACACAATGGCGGAGAACCCCACGGTGACACTGAATGAGTTACAATGCCAACATCTGTGTGACAGTTTCTTTGCCGGGTGATGGAGAAGAGGCAATAAATTCCTGATAGGCTGACTTGGGAGAGCAGTCACCCATGGCAGGGCTGGGGCACGCAGGGATGGAGTCGCCTATTTAACGCTGCCGCATGTGTCCCCAGCTCCCTGCCTGTGCCTGGAAACGGGGGGTCAAATGCTGCAGCCCCCCTCTGACAAGGCGCTGGCGAAAGTCAACAGAGAATTAGGGACAGGCAGCAGCCACCGAGTCATTTAGCTCATCTTCTTGTTGCCGTCTGCTCTTTGTTCAGCTTAATGTGAATTGACCCGGCGATTGTTGGACTGTCTAATTCTTCAAGCTGGAGCCTAGATGCCTTCTTCTTGGGGTTTTTTTGTGGGGTTTTTGTGTCTTTGTTTTAATGAAATGACTTTCTCCAGCTGCCTGTCTCCTCTAAAGGGGTGAAGCAGCCTGCAGGGGCGATAGGAAGTAATGACAAGTTTGAAGTTTGAGGAATGCGGGTTGAAATAAAATTGAATACAATTTATGCCTGGCCAGTGCAGATATTTGAGCTCCCCTCTGCTTGCTCACTTGGATATGGAGCAGCAGGGAATAGATATTTTCTGTTTGAAAAACAGCTACTCGTGACCTTAAAACTGACTGATTCTCCTCTTAATACAGCCTTGCTGCTGCGTGGTATCACCCAGTGCCTCCTGCAGCAGGGCCATCCCACCTGGCTGAGATACAGCAGCTCTTTGATAAGAATGTAAAATTTTGACTTTGGTATGAGATTGTATTTTCTTTTCCCTCCAAGCGTCCATCTATTCATTATCAAAGATGAGTTGCTTACTAAAATAAGACCTGGCATTTACATTTACCAGTTTCCTGAGGATCTCTTAAGTACATAGAAGTGCTGATTAGCTATCCTGTCACTGATTAATGATCAGAGTTTTAAGAGGCCATGTCTATCCGCACAGCAGCGTGATCCCATGTATGTTTAAACATTCTTTCTGCTGCATTATACATCATCCTCTTGGGACTACTCCCTATCTGACTTGGGAAGCGTTACAACTTTCAGCTCTTGTTTTTTGCAAACACCAACCTCTCTTTTAATGGCTGAACCTGTATAAACTTGTGGGTGAGCTAAAGCAAGTTTCCCTTCTGAATTCAAACGTCAGTATTTAGTGATGCGCAAAATTGTTTTTGGCAAAGTTCCTCTCCAGTCAACATGCTATCTCAAGTTAATTATTATAATTTGACCTAAAACTGTTACATGTTCTGGAAACTCTTAGACTGAAGGGAAATCCGTGGAGTTCTTAATCCCTTAGCATGCCACCTAAAACCAGCTAAAAGCTAATGCATTGATCTGTCTTTTGATCTTTTCTCTCTGAGACTATAATAAAACTGCTGATCCATGATACCCTCAATTTGTCAGTAAAAACACTGCATATTTATTTATTAGTTATTATATGGATCTTCAATTCAACTTGGTCTCCCTAAACCTCTTATCTCTTAGTAAAGATGCAAAAAGAATTACATAGGATCCAAAAATAAAAATCACTTCTAAGTCATCATTCATTGATGGAGTTACAGCCAGTAGGACCAGAAGGGCCCATTAGATCATCTAGTCTCATCCCCTATAAAATACAGAGGTCACAGAACTTCACCCGTTTACTTTTGTATTAAGCTCAATACTTTGTGTTTCACTGAATCGTATCTTTCAGAGAAGTATGCAGTCTTAATGTTAACATGTTAAGAGAGAGATAATCCCCCTGGGTAAAAGGCTGAGCATGCACAGAAACTAGAAATGAAAAAAAAAAAAAAAAAATCCCTTCCACTCCTTTCTATTATTGTGAGATTTTATTTTAAATATATTTTGCCTTCTTTCATCTAGTGTCCATAAAATCTTCTGAAATGTGACTTCTTTAACTTCCTTTAACAAATGGCTCCATTATTAAAGGAACTCTGAAAACATCAAATGATATTCAACCTAATTGTATTATATTTTGTTCAGTTTCCTTAAAATGGCCATACCTGTTGTTATTACTCTCATTTTATTCCGCAAGTGCTTATATTTGATAGTCAGGAGTTGTGATCCCCTGTACCGTACAATGCAAAGGAAGAAGATGATCCTTGCTTTAAACAAGTCATGCTCCATCATTTTTCTCATTCAACTCCCCTAAGTTTCTTTTGCCTTGTTGGTGACTAGATCCTCAGTCTACCTGTTTTGGATCCATCATGTAGAAACTGGAGAGGACCAAGCCACACACAGCCCATTGTGTCTGAGGGCCTTGTCCAGTTATACCCTAAAAGGTATAACTTGTTCAGTTATGTCTAGTGAGGTTTATCCTGTACCTAGGATAGCTGGGTGTAGTAGCAGGTTTGCCCCGTCTCGTGTCCCAGAGTGGTGGACAAGCTGCTTTGCCATCACACATAGCCACAGGGATGACACACTGGCTTTGTCTTGCCACCTCCCCATTCCTAAATCTGTCCCTAGATGGCTCAGAAGAACTGTTTGTTTTAGGGGAGGAAGCTCCTTTTGTCTGCTTGAGTCATTGGACTCGGAGGACCAGTGTGCTCTCCTGGGCGGGATTTGGTGTTTGGCCTGACTAACATAGCCTCCCACCATGGGCCTGCCATGCATTGTGGTGTGAAGTTCACCCTTGGTGTGATGCATTCAGGATAAAAACTCCTTGGAAACAGGGGTTGTCTCCTACTGAGAATATATTTAGGGTGTTTCAGGCTGCCTGGATGTGCTGAACCCATGCAGGAGGTCAGAGTATCAAATCACACACAAAGCACCGCAAAAAGAGCTGAGCTTGGAAAGGTTGGTAAGGATGCAGTCTGCATCTTCTGTCATCATGGATGCACAGATGATTTGGTGTCCACGCTCAGGCTCAGATCTTTCTCCTGTAAGGTCGTAAGTGTTGCCCTGGGCCCACGTCCGAGCTTGCATTGCCACATTATATTTCAACTGGGCTCAGGTTGATGGCATGCTTAGACTCTGCTACACCATTTCTCCAAAACTGCTGAGAACTTTTGCTGTGTGGAGAGAAAGCAGTGTTGGCCCAGGGGTAACCGTAGGCTTTTTCTCCTCTCCTTCATAGTGTCAGTAATGACCCGTCCAGACCTCTCAGGGGATCCCATTGCCAGCTGTAGGCTGTGGGCAGAGAAGAGTCAGTGTGCCCAGCCTGGCCCTGTTCTGCTGCTCCCCATGGCCAACCTGCCCTGCCCCTGAAGTGACACTGACAGCATTGCACAGCTCTTCGTGTGAGCCCTGCATGGTGCCAGGAAGAAGGAAGGGGTTTTTTTGGAGGTGGTTTCATTTGTCTCTAAAAACTACCATTTGCTCCTAAAAGAAGTGGAAATCAGAACTGCAGTAAAAGGTTAAACCCCTGGTACAGTCACTGCCTGCTCTTAGAAACTTGCTTCTCCAGCATCACTTTACAAAGTTTTTCAGGAGATTTTCATGTCTGAGGCCCTTGAGTCATCTGTTAAAATCACTGGAGGTGAAGAACTGAGGCTGTCTTGTATTTCCCAAAGGGCTGATTTTTAAATTATTTTGATCTGCCCTTTCTTCAGGGCTGAGTGCTGCAACCAGGAGGCTAAAGGCAGCTCTTCCTTTTCTGCTGTGGTTTTTGACTGTCACTTAGCATTTCTTGGCTGCAGAGAGGTCTTGACTCCTGTGTTGGAGGTTTCTCCCTTAAGCTTTTCCTAGGATGGTTGTCAAGGCAGGTTCATGGGAGTAATATCTTTGAGTCCTCCCACCTGAGGAAGGAGCTGATTCAAAGTTTGCTGTTTCTTGGCCCAGTGCCATGGCTGCCATGGTGCTGAGAACTTCCACATCCCCCTGAGGATGATGCATCATGCTGGCACAACCATCTTCAATTGGCCCTGACATTAGATGATGGTGGAAGTCCTTGTTCAGGGGACTTGTCTATTCCAAGTGGATTTGGGCAGGAAATTGCTTTTTCTTGTTTTATCTAAGGAGGAAGTAACTCTGGTCATTCACAGTAACAAGATTTTGATTAACCACTTAAATATGACGAAAATGTAGTTGATTTTCATCAAATAGGAAATGAAAAACTTGATGTACCTTCAGAGTCGCCGTGTTAATCCAATATTGTGGCAACACAATTACAGTTGCCCCTGCGTGGAGTTGGCACAGCAGGATCCGGATACCCGGGGCACAGAGCTTGGAGAGGAGGGTTAGGAGATCTGGCAGGGCTGTGCAGCAAGGCACGGAAGGCTGTAATGCTTGGGAAACTGTGAGCTAATGTACAGTCCTGGAGGAACAGGCTGGGGTGAAAGCTGAGGTGATGGTAATTAGTGCTGATGTTAATAGTCAGAGAACCATCAGGATTAATATTCTCATAGTTCTGCTCACCCTGTACACGGGTTAAATGTTTCTTCCTGCAACCTGTGGATTGGGATATAGCTCTAGAAATCTGTCCCGGATACCGAGGCATTGGCACTGGCCATTGATTATTTAAAACTCCATTCAGACCTCATTAATATATTTAATAAGAGCCATTCAAGGGAACATTCCACTTGATGTGTTGCACTGGATTTGTTGGGATGGGAAGGGAACTATGGTGTGCCTGGGAAACAGGATGGGCATCTGAGCATCCCTATTCACATTGTTCTTGCTGCTGTTAGGTGTCTCTGTGGCTTGGGTTTCAACACATTTGTTTATGCCAAAGACAGAGATGGTTCAAAATACAAAATCTGGTTGCAAGAAGAAAGTTGGGAGCTGGCTTCAAAACTGGCCATTCAGGCATGTCTGCACAGAGGGAGTGTGGATCCAAGGGATGAGAGCTGGTCTTGTCTTAGAATAGGAGCCCTCACAACACTGTCATGAAAATAAATATCTTTATGTTTCTCAGGGATCAGATTAACTGGTCCCTCGTTCCACATTAAATTGAATTTGTACATTCCCCCAGCCTTTTTATTGTGTCTCTTCGGGACTGTATCAGCAGCTGCTTGGGTAAACGCCAAGTGAATGGGACTGTGCAGCCACTTTGCATGGAATAAAAACAAGCCAAGCAAACCCTGCGCTTGAAGCTCTGCTATGGATATTGATGAGGGACATGAAGAGGTCTAGGCTGGGTGTTCTCTGAGCATGCAGGATCCAAAATGCCAGCTCAGATGCCAAAACAGCTATCGCAGCAGAGACTAATACAAGAAGAGCTTGAGCTCTTGGGAGGTGATTCCTTTCCTCTCTGGCCCTGTCCATCTGGCTCTGGCTCCTTTAGTGGTCTCACTGCTGCTGAACCCAGTTTAGCTCCCACAATAACATCAGCCTCAGGAATCTTAATACAGAAAAGACTCCATGTGGCCACAGCTGCCTCAAACATGATCCTCAGACTTTGTCTGGAGCAGGTGTAAATGCTGGCAGTTGAAAACTCCTTTCCTAAACCCCTTGGCTTTAAAATGTTGCTGTTAGAGGATTGTTTTCTCTTCCCTACCCATAGTATTGCCGCACTGAGCTGCCCCTAGAGCAAGTTCCAACTCCCTCTCCTCACTAGTTCAGCCGTTCTCCTCCTCCAGGGCTTGTCCAGACTTGGCGCGAAGGTGCTAACACACTTGTACTGACACATTTCCAAATGAAAGATGACATATTTTCAACTGAGCAGCTTTATCTTTTCCTGCTAACACCTGCTAAAAAGCAGCTCCTTCTGTCCACACCGGGATTTAAAAACCTGCTCGTTCAAATATTTTAGCTGACATGTTTCAGAAATGCTCTTTTCGCCACTGTTAGGATAGGTAGGACATAGGGAGCTGTGTTCCCTACCCACCTGTGAACTTGGGGCTAATGACAAAGCCTGGCTGATGTGAATAGTGCAGGATTAGGTTCAAAATGAGTGAAAAGCTCTGTTTGCTTTCACTCAGCATGCGGGTTGGGGTGGGAGAGGAAAGCTTCACAGGCCAGGCTGTTAGCTGCAAACACAACCTCCTGCAATTTAACACCTCTTTTCAGCTGAGCTTCCAACCAGAACAATTTGTCTTAACATCTACAGTTCCTCTTCCACTCCTTTCTGATGGTGTCTCCAGCTTTGACTCGTTTCTCCTTGCCCATCTAAGAGTATCTAAACTTAATCAGAAAGATGATTAATTCTTTATTTTCAAAGGAACTGTCATCAAGTACCTCTGGCAAGATGAGCTGCCTCCCAAGCCAGTTGGATTGAGCTCCTTCCTCCCGCTTTGTGAGTCAGGTCAGGTCAGGATTACCTGAGGTCTCATCCTGAAAATGCTCCAACCTCATCCACACGTGGAACTACTTGTGTAAGTCAAGGAAGAGCTGTGGGAGTGATGACTGCAGGGCTGGGCTCGTGAAGGAATAATCATTCACTCTTTTCTTCACTAGTTACACAGAAACAAACCAGCAGAACAGCTCTGCTAGCAAAAGGGGCAAGTTAAAGCTCAGTAATGATTCCCTGTCTGGGTTGAATCCTGCCTGCAGTGAGCTCACTCGTAGTGCCTCGGTCCTTGGATGTTCATGTTGAATGTACCAGGTCCCTTCTTGTGTGTAAGGAACAACCTGATGTGGAGATTGGCAGAGTCCTGCCGCTAGTTAGTGAATGAATAATGAGATACTCACTGCTTCTCCCGATGTGAAAGGAGTGTAAGATATAAAGCTGGACCCTGGGTCTGAAAATTTAGGCAGGACTATGGCAAGATTTACTTCAGGGTAAAATCTAGTAGAACCTATTTGAACCACCCTTCATCTGACAGTACCTCCCAAGCCTTGTGCAGTCCCCCAGATTGAGCAACACCACCTCTTGCCTCCTCTCCTTTCACACCGTGCCTCAACCCGCGTCTGTCCAGGACTTGCTTTGCCAAGCCTGGAGCTGTGTAGCACCTCTTTTTGGTGGGAGATCTGCTGAAGATGCTGTGCTGTGCTGGGAGGGGATCCCAGCCAATAGCAAGTCCATGGGGGTTGTCACATGTCTCAGGAGAGGTGATGGAAAGATGCTTTGGATAGTGGGGCCAGACAGGATTATCTGTCATGTTGCTTATCATTGCAAAAAAACCCCAAAATCTGGTGAACACACCTTCTTTAAGGCCACTCCTAGGCTCTTATAGTTGTATGTTCAGTGGTGACAAAAACCCCTTCACTGTGTATAATCTAGAACGAGGACTTTGCTTCCCAATACATTTACTTGAAGTTACTAGTGTTCAATAACAATAATTTGTAATATTCATAGGGGCAGGAACAAAGAAAAATACTCTAGTTACAACTACTGTGAGAGCTACCTTGCATTATCTGGGTTTGCTGGTCTAAGATGTGTTTTCTAAGGTCAAACATTGTCCCCTACAGTTTTTGATGTAAGCAGATAATTCTGTTTGTGACAGCTTTCATAGCTTCAAAGCTAGTTTTCATTCTTCAGAGAAACAGGACAGAATTTTTTTAGAATGTTGTCCTAGAATTGAATTTCTGGGTCAAAAAGCTCATTTTAAAAAAAATCCACATCATACCACGACACCTATCTTGGTTAGAAATTCCTCAGACTTCCAGAAAATCTTCCCTAAATACATTGCTGAACACAAATGTCTTTGCAGGATGGCTCGGATTTGACGTGGTGACACATTTTGACAAAATGGAGATTTTCAGAATGTTTCCCTTACTGCCTTGAAGTCCCACTATACACAGCGTTTGAAATCTCACTTCACAAACCTCTACTGGGACCACATGGCTCAGTGGTCCCAGTAAAGATCCTTGAGTACATCCCCTCACTAGTTTCACTAATTCCCTCACTGAGAAACTGAACCTCTTCTCCTAAACATAACTGTGAGGCTGTAAATCCAGTTCAGTCATTAAAAGAGGATCTATTCGCAGAATAGATGCTTTTCCAAGCAGATAAATCTTAGGGGGCTGATTGTGCTCTAGTCAGTGGAGCAAAGCCAGTTTGCCCCAGTTGGCCCCTTTTTTAAAATGAAGTGATGAAGATGGGTCACACAAATGGTAATTGCCTGATGATTTTCATGGCTCTGAGCTCACCGGTTGTTCTGCATGTTTATGATCAAAGTGTGGCCTGGATGGGAACGGTTGGCTGTTTCTCAGGTACATTCCTTTTCCAGTTTTTGCATTTAGCTGGATTGTTAAAGATGCATCTTTGACTATTCACACCACGTTTCAGATGAGGATGTAACTAGCAGTTTTTATTTGATGCGAAAAAGAGAAATAATCATGGCGCTTGGATGCAAAAGTCACTGTTTGTTTTGCGATGCACACAGGGATTCCTGTTTTGCAGCAATGATGCGCATATTTCATAGTGTTGTAGACAGCTTCTGTCAATTAATGTGAATTATGGCTCCAGAAGCATTTGTTTACCATAAACCTGCAGTACATTAACTCCTGAGTTTCAACCCCTGCCAGTGGCAAATTCATTGCAATGCAAATAGAAATAATTTTGAAACTTGTGACTGGAAAGACATTTCTCTTGCGGGACTGCGTTTTTCTGATGCTGTGGGAGAGCCATCTTGGTATAGCTCACAACTCTCTTTGGGGCACTTTCCATATCAGACTCAGGCTGCAAGCTCCTCCTGGAGCATGAGGCTTCTTCCCCCTCATTCTGTCCCCAGCTAGAGAGGGAAATTCCTTACCCTTGGCGTGGAAATAGTAGCACAGGATGGTGAACCTGGCCTATCCATTCATATGGAGAACAGCTGAAGGTGAAGGAAAGCCTCTCCTAGCACAACCCAGGATTTCCTCCTAGGACAACCCAAGAGCTCATCTAGGACAACCCCCTAGCTCACTCCTCTCCTTCCTCCCACCTCTGCTCCAGGCTACGTGATCTCATGGCCCCTCCTGTGCTCTGGGGCTTGCCAGCCCCCTCTCTGAGCTGTTCACTCCTAGCTCCTTTCTTTCAGAGGTAGATTAGTCTTCTGCTTGTCAAGTGTGTTGAATCGGCTCATGGAAGAGTCTGATAGGGAATAGAGCAAGGCTGTGTGGCTAGGAGATGGGAGATGGGGTGCGGGGCTGATGTGATGCCCCAGGGTTTCAAAGATCATGAATTAAATTGGCTTCGTCTTCTGGCATTGCTACCTGGGAACTCAGGCTTCTTGAGAACTGTGTAAACCTCTTGGTAACATTTGATACCTGTCATGGGGGAAAAAGACTTACAGGTGTAAATGAGTTAAGTTTAGAGAGCAAAGGGAGATGATTGCCTGCAGGGGCTGTATGCATGCAGATAACCGACAGAGTCTTGTCTTTTAACAGCAAGGAATGCAGGGTGTACTTATTTTTATAGGCAGAAAGAGTTCACAAAGATTTGTAGAGGACTTTCTTTCTTTTTGGATCTAGAGTTGGGATGCTGGCCTGTAGCAGCATATCCTGTGTCTGTGGGTATTTAGGCAGTGTGCTCAGGCACTGCACTGTGGAGGACAGAGAGATTTTGTGTGGGGGTCCTGAAGCGGTGCTCAGCTGAGCTCCCATCTTCACTCTGCTTCAGGCTCTTTTAGAGTCTTTGGTCCTTTCTCCAGTCTAGCCTGTGTTTCAGTTACCCATCTTTAAAACAAAGGCAAGAGAAATCAGTAATCCAGGCATTTCTATGCAGCGTGCAGATGGTCTGCTGAGGGGGTCCATAAAAGCACCCAGGCTGGCGGAGAAGGCAAAGGTTGAAATGCTGGCTAGAAATCTCTCCTGACCGTGAGGGAAAGGTAACCTCTGCTGCATGGACTCTTTAGGCTGTTGCTCCAGGATATGTGCAGCACCAGTTCTCTGGCTTTTCTCAAGCCAGGACAAATCTTTCTGAAACACTGCTTTTCATGTCTGCTCCCATGGCAGAGTTTTTCTGGGCAGCTGGGTAGGAGTCAGTCAGCCAGAGCAGCCATACCAGCTGCTCTGTTCCACTACAGCAGTGCAAAGCAAACCAGAAAAACTGGCTAAGCTGCTAAGGGAAAGCGTTCCCATGGACTGGGGAATCCTCTGGTGGGACAGAGTCAGTGCAGGACCCTTCCCACTGCCAGCACCTGGACTGGATTACAGCTGGGGAAAGTTCCAGTGGTGTCAGTATCCTGATGCGTGATACGTGGGCTTTAATATAGATGTAGATCAGATGACAACATCCTTCAAAGACCTGTGATGCTGGCCCTGCGTTGGCAGAATTGGCTTTGCTTAGTCTGTAGCTTATTGAGTGAAGGTCACACGGTTGTGACGGTCACTGGTTGGGCCTCCAGTGCTGCTCTAATGCTGCTGTGTTGACCGACCTGTGCTGATGTCTTCCACAGCTGAAGAATGGTTTCTTTCCTGCAGTAGTGCACTGTTGTGAACTTCTGTTGTGTGAGTTGCAGGGGGCGTGTGTGTATTTTTGACCTAACAGGCACTTTTCACTTGTCCTTGTGTAAGGCATAAGGAGCAACTTGAGAAAACTTTTTACAGGCACATCAAGGTTTGTTAGCTCCTTCAGACTGAGAAACTATTTCTGAGTATGTTGAATATTCAACTAGAGTATTTGCACTTCATCAACTACCTGCTTGCACAGATAGAGTGCCTGTAACCACCAGAGAGGGAGTGTTTGAAAGTAAGAATGCTTTTTAAGTGAGAAAAGTGAGATAGCATTTGCAACTGAAACCTTTACAACATCAGCTTTGAGAAAACGTGACCAGAGTGGAAGGAGCAGAGTCTGATGGGAAGCAGGGTGCCTCCAGGTCTGGGGAAGTGCACAGAGAGGAGGGCCATGCTTGTGAAGGCAGTTGTGGCAAGTGCATGGACACAGACTAAGCTGGTGTCCAAGAAGGCTTTTGATGTGGGCATGCCTTGCTAGTTAGCTGGAAACCAACTTCCAAGAGCTCCCCAGACAACCTAGAGCTCCCAGCAATGCCCAGTTCCATACTTTGAACTTTGCTGGGAGTGTGCAGAGCTCCTGCTGATGCCCCTGGCATGGTGCTCTAGGACTTGTTTCTCTAAGCTGCCATGGCGTAGGACTGCCCCTTCTATGAGGGGTCATATGTACGTCAGCACCCACCTACTGGGGTGGGTGTTGACATACATATAACCTCAGAAAGACTTTGATTTATTCAGTGACCACCGAAACTGTTTCCTTTGCTATGGCTTGTCTGTTGTGGGAGACTGCCTTGTGTTGGAAAGCATATTATCTGACATGCCTTAACTAGCATCCTTTTAAATGCTGCTTTGCCCAGCTGTCCTTGCTGCTGCCAAAGGCAAAGTAATATTGAATATTGTGGTGGTGTTGATCTAATCATGCTAACGAATGTATTTTCTAAGATGAACTTTTCCATTGTAGACATAATCTGTAGTTCCAGACAAATAAAAAGTACATAACTGATTAATCTCTAGTTGGTGTCTGTGCTCATTATAGTTGTAATCACCAGCCACTTTTAGAGAACTTTGTTAGAAAGGAGAGCATTCACCCATTTGCCTCAACAACACTGTTAGTGGGAGCAGTAGGGGAATTCAGAGAAAAACTTGCTGCTCCCTCAATTTCTCTTCCAACATCAGGTCAGGTGGGCTGCAGGCATTAAGAAGGTGGTGAAGGCCATTGTGGGCATAAAGTGAGGAGCTGAGAAAGGTATGCTCAGCCTCTCATTCCTGGTTTTTGCTGGCCCAACCTTATGCAATGCGTACACTTCTAAGAGACTTCTAAGCTCGAGTCAGGAAAGTGGGTTTTGAAGATTGTTTCACTAAACTCTTTCCCTAACCAAGGCCAACATGGGTGCAAAGGCCCCTACATGCGTTTGCAGCCTGTACCTGGATGGCAGTTATCAGCTGGTCATCCCAGCTCACAGCTGAAATTCCAGCTTTACCATTCTGGTACCAGGGAAGCCAGAGCTAGCCATGGATAACCAGTCACTGAATTTTACAGAGGAATTACGCGATTTATGGAGGTTATTAAACATGGCAGAGATGGAGCTGGAACCAGGTTCAAACAACTCAGTAACAGTTTTTCAGCATTAACTTTGTCCTGCCAGCCAAAATCAGCATATTGGTGATTATGGGAACCACTTCTGAGGGTCCCAGGGGAAAAGTGCGCCTGATAAGATGCATGGCTTTGCAGGTGGTTTAACAGGTTTCCCTGCATGTGGAGCTGTTTCAGGGCAGTCATCGTGATCGCAAAAGGCTTTTCATGAGACAGTCTGGAATTTGAGGGAGAAATGCCCTCGCTCAGCTTCTGGCAGCCACCTGGAGCATTTTAGGAGCTGAAGATGATGAAACAGTTAGTGAGGCAGTCCGGCAAGATCTAAGATACCCACATTACTTATGCATGGATGTACTAATTGGCAGGAGACTGGAGGCAAATTTAAATAAAAACGCAATGCACAATTATGAGAGATTAAATCAGGTTGGATTAATTGAAACTGCAGGAGAGAAGGAAAGAAGAGCACTGCTGCAGCTTGAACAGGTTTTACAGAAACTTTGTCCACCAAACCTCCCTGACACGGAGCATCCAACCAGAGGCAACTCTTGAGTAACCAGCTGGCTTGAAGGTAGCTCCTACAAATGATCCCTTTTGTTTAACACTCAGACCAGTTGGGTAACTCTGCAAAGTGCTAAGTAAAGGGTTTGCTGGAATGTAATTAGAAGGGTCTAGAGGCCAGAGCTGGACCTTTTGGGTGCTGGAGGGTCTGTGCTCTTTGGTGCTGTCTGCAGCCTGGTTTTCTATCCAGCCTCTGCCAGACCAGCCATTTGGAGGGCAGGGTTTTGGTGCCATGCATTTGTGCACTGCACAATGCCATGAGATCTCAGTCTTGTGGCACTTAAAAAAACCAGTGAGACTAAAACCAAGAAGCCCAGAAAAGGCTTTCTGCCCATGTCTGCTCAGACAGACTGTTTTTTGCATCCTGATGACAAAAACACACAGGAACTGCAAACTCAAAATGAAGCTCCAAAGAAGAGAGCTGGGCCATCTGAGAAAAAAAGTTCTAGCAACAAATCCAGCACAACTAGCCACAAAATATTAAAGTATTACTCATTTGCTTTCATATGGCTGAAGATCAAGTGTGAAGCACAGGCGTGACTGAAATACGAGCTCTCACAGAGGTTTTAGTGGCCAGTCATCACCACACATCTAAAAGGCTGTTCTACTCCAGGCAATGCCAGTGTTAGAGCAAAGGAAAGGGGGGTAAGTGCAGTCAAAATGGAACCATTAGCTAGTTTTGCAAAAGTTACAGATATTTTCATGTCTGAAAATTGTCTTTAAAAAAATAATTTTACACTATATTAAATGTGAGTGAAAAGCAGAGTTTGTAACTATTATATTTGCTGCCTTTCTTTGAAACCTCAGATGCTGGGGTTGTGATACTAAATGTTTAGATTTTATAGCTGTGAAGAAAAGCTGTAAATGGCCCTTGGAAAGCATCCTTCAAATTAAACTATAAGAAGTCAAATAAAAGGAGCTCCAACTGGTGACTTAGACTGACAAGTAATAAGAATTAAAAGTCCTGCTTCTTTGGACTGGTATTGCAAATGTGGGGGGTCTATTAGTATAGAAAACTGCTGTAAACCCCATACCCTGCATTTGTCCAGCACAGCACAGTGTCTTCTTCCATGCTCACCAGAGCAGGACTCTTGCTCTTCCATGCAAATTCAGTCAGATACGGATCACCACCAGGGAGCTAAGGTCAGAGAGTTGTCCTAGTTGGCCAGAATTGAACCCCAAATTCACAGCCCATTTCACAGAAGCCAAGGTGGAGGAAGTACAGGTAGAAATCCATTCCCCGGTCTCTCTCTGAGCACGGATTCACATGGGGGGAGTGTGGTTTCCAGGGTTGCTGTACAGCCACCCAGTCGCTTAGTCCAGTAGTGACCCAAGTAAAAGACCATAAACACTTTTTGAAGCGTATTATGGAGAGTGAATGTCAGGGGTTTCACCCTAACTGACTTAGTTAAGCTTCTTTCCTTTTTCACATGGGTTTCCTAAAGTACAGGAGTACTACTTTGCTCCTCTTCATTCTGCAGTGAGAATAATTTATGAGGAACGCTCTTTCCCTCCCGTTAAATACTTTTTCTTAGCATGTCAAGCGTGTACATTGCTGCTGGCAAAAAACAACCAGACCTGTAGAAAGAGAAATTTCTGAAGAATGTGTGGGGTGTTTGGGTGGAGCATAAATGAGCAGATGTTCCCACAGAACAACAGGGTTTTATGGTGAACGAGCAGAGGTAAAGCCCTGGCTCCAGGGCAGCTGGATGCGTTAGGCGTACTCCAGCATAAGAGTCACAGATGCAGAAGGACTGCAGGAAAAATAACTGCTGGGATGTGCCCCAGCCGTTGAAATGCTGCACATGAGGGTTTCCTGCTGAGGGAGCTGGTTGGGGTGGTTGTACATGGGATTTCTGGATAATCTGTGTCCAGTTTGCAGCCTCCCTCAAATGATAGTGTTTGGCTTTCTGAAGCAAACAGTGAGTAATGCGAGGTTTAATGTCAGGCAGAAAAAATGTCTGCAAAAAGTAAAGGCGAGAAGTTTCAAACCTGAGCATTTGAAGATGAGCCAACTAAATCCATGTTAGTTGGCAATAGTAAAATGCCATTTTTTTGGCTTTTAATTCTTATGTTTTTTTAAGGGAGTGGACAGAAAATATGAAATACCTCTGCCACCTCACCCAGGTAAGGTTGAGGAGCCCAGAAGCTAATCACTGCATGCCAGTGTGATCCCCATGCCCCAGCTCCTAGGTCTACTGCTGCAAAGTGTTTCATGTGCAGTCAGACAGTTAACGAAGCTATTGCTTTAGTTTGCACCATTTTGGGATCCTGTGCTCTCAGCCCTTCTGAAAATACTTAGACTTAGCTTCAGTGTCTGTGAACTGTGGTAATTAGCTGGAGAAACTCATCTGTCAAGTCTGACAGCTTTGGCACCATCCTAAAAGATTACACAAGAGATCTGAAAAGCCCCTCTTGTGCCCACACTTGTCACTGGACCCTGTCTAATTCTGTGTACCTGGGAGACATGCCACCAACTCACCCCGTTCCTTGAGCTTGCACTGGTCTTGCTCTACTAAATTTGCAAAAGTCTCTCTTGCCTCAACACCTTTAAGATGTGAAAATAGAGATGTTGATGATTGATTATTTAGCTGTTTAAGTTCCTACTTTCTGCACATTAGATGTCCCACCCAAAATCTGCTTCACTGGTGTCTGAACTTCAAGGTACCTAAGATGAATGGCGTGGGTTATGCTCCTTGAGTGTTACTGAGAGCTTGGTGATATCTGATTTCCTCTGTCTTGGTTGTATCTTGCTCATGCATGCATTCTACAGAGAAATTTGACAAACGTGCAGCCAGACTAAATTGAGATGTTTTGCCTCATCTGATATTTAATGTGAACCATTGACTCCTTTGAGGCTGGAATTAAGTATTAGATTTCAGTCACTGCAATTAGCGGTCATTTGAAATGATAGTTAAATCCCTTTTCTGAGCCAAACAAATCACTCAGACATTGAGGAAAGAAACATAAACAAAGGTCAGATCAGCATTAGATTTGATAATTTGGAATTATATGCAAAATAAGCTGGAAAGTTTGGAAGGCACAGGGACGTGGAAGATCTGTCCCTTTGAGGCACAGATTCTCATTTCTCAAAGGGAAAAAAAAAGCCTCTCTCATCAGAAACCATGGGACTGTGCTTGCCCTGATTGCCTTGCATAGCTGAATCCTGACAGATGATGTGGACTTCGTAAAGGAGTATCTGCAGAACCATTTTCAGGTGCTCCTGCGTTTTCAGGAAGGGGCAGTTGGATTGATATGTGTCAGCTATGAGGAGCATCCTAGATCAGGAGCCACAAACCAGCTAATTACTGAGTGAATATGAAAAATCAGGTACTGCAGTGCAGACACAGCTTCCCTAGGAGATGCAGAATAGGAAAGGCTGATCCTGTGATGCGCTGTGTGCACTGCTGCACAGTCAGTGAGGGACACTCAGCTCCTCAGTGCCCACCTGCAGAGCAGGCAGGAGCTAAAATCAGTGGTGACGGTTTTAGACTCTTATTTGGATGGCAGCATCCAGACTGAAACACTTTGCAGTCAGCCAAGTGCGAGTCTTATTTTAGGCATAATTCTCTGCTGCTGAGAGTGTGAAGTGTCCCCTGCAGACCTGGAGGTTGAGGACAAAGCATGGGGCCATAAGGATGGTGAGATCTCAAATTAAATTGTTGGTGTTTTTCCCCTGACGGAATAACCACAGTTTGACTTGTCACCGAACAGCCCCAACTATGGTGTATTTCACAGATCTTGCCGATTGCGGGGAGTTATATCAATGTGCAAAACCACCGTTGCCAACACTTAAATACTGGGAGGCAACATTACAGCTGAGCATTCAACCCTAACACTGCATTGCTTGACTGCTTCGTTTCTCAACTTTAATGTTGCATAAACAACTGTTTTTCTGCCCTGTTCTACATGCTCACACATGCATGGAGGCTTTACTTCTCCAGTCCCTCCCACACAAGCAAGCATCCCCTGGCTTTTCTGGAGATTTTGCCTCACAACTGAAATGATGACCTTTTACATGGCTTCTTAAAGATGACTTCAATGATGAGCGTGAGTGTCTCCTTTTTGGAGAGCAGCCCACTTTCCTTGGACTCATACTGCTCTTACGTACTTCCCTGTTCGTAAAAATCTATGCGATACACTGATCTGGACAAGGCAAGTATGAGTTAGTACCACCTACATGAGGATTGTGGAGCATTCAGAAAAATTAACTAGCTTTTGGTCAGCCAACCAAAATGATTTTGGATTTTGTAACCTCAGAACCACCCCTTCTGCCAATAATTTCTTGCCCTTTCTCTACCTTGTAAAAGTTTCTTAAATTCTGTATTTAAGTACGAGGCTGATGGAAAAGTCATGACTTTCTGTGCCAACAGAACGTTGTAATGAATACAGCACTTACCTTTCTGTTTTCTGAATATCCAATAACAGCCTTGCTTTAGAAAACCTAATTCCTGAAAATGTAATTAAAATCACCCTCAAAGAGTGAAAGCTGATAGTGGGGCTTTGTGTGAAATGAACTTGGTATCCAAAGGCTCCCACTGGTTCAGGTTTCTTAACTCCCATTTAGTGTTTAAAAGAAGAAAAAAAAATGATCCTCACAAATAAATAACAATTTGGAAGAAAAGTGAAATGTGTTGCACATTATCTACTATGGTCTGAGACCTTTTCAATGAAAAATCTCATCACAAACTAATTAGAGGGGGCATAAGAGGAGGTGGAAGAGGTGTATCCAGAATGTTTCATCCCATCTGAGACTTCCACCAGTTCCAGGCAGAATTATGATCTCAGTAGTAAATGTCAATAAAGTTGGTAAGCAATATTTTCTTGCATATTTACCCAATAGTAGGACTCTTCATAGGCTGAAATTGTAGCTAGCAAACATATAGATATAACTATATATTAATAAATATGTATTTGTTAACTAGCAGGAAAAAAGCACTTGCAGAGAAGAGGGGAGTGATGCCCACCTGTCAGCTCCACGTACACCAGGCTGCCCTCTCCACAGACATTGATCTTAGCAGAAACACCGTAATTGTTTTTTGCTATTACTGGGCTGTAGGAGATCCAGAGCTTGGTCAGCTCCACTCACCCAACATAAACATCTTTGCTCAGCCTGTACAAGAAGAGCTGGAAGCTCCTTTGCCTTCCTCACTTGCAGACTGGGACCCACACCCCCACCTGGATCTTGGTATTTGTTTAGCATCAGCCTCACAACGTGTGTTGCATTTATCATCTGCATTTTTTTTCTCTAGAAGTCACTGCGCAGCTCAGGAGCCATGTATGATGGTTCCAGACATTGGTGGCTGCCTTGCCAGAAGAAAGTCCCTGGTCATCAGGGTATATTGCACAGCCTCTCCTTGTCTCTCCTGGGCTATTTAGAAGGTGATAATACCTGCAAAGGCATTACCTAATTTTCAGGCATTTCTGTCATTTCTCCAGTTGGAGTATGAATATTTCCTTGGGTGGCTTGTGAAGGGCTGCTTGGCAGATGGTTTTTATTATTTGGGCATTTATACACCCCAGGCTGAAGTGATGAGTGTTATTCTAAGGAATGACTTTTTTGAAGAGGGAGACTGCAGGGTTTCATTAAGATGCTCCAATACTGGATTTTCCTCGTGTTCTTCAAGAGTTTGGCCATAAAAGCCTTTGGGACGTATTTGCATAAGTTTTTCATGTGCAGGCCATAAACCTCCAACAGAAGCATTAGGTAGGAATGTATATACTGATGAGGGCATTTCCACAAACACATTTTACAATGCCCAGATCAATTAGTCCTCCTCCATCTCTTATGTAGGTTAGAGTTGGCTGCATGGTTTCTGTCCAAGGAAAAGTAATCATCAGAAATCTGAATCACCTGTATAACAAGAGCTCTTGAGATGTCATTCAGACTGCCACGATTTTGAAATTCTCTTGTGCAGGCTGTAAATGAGTGCCTCTTTCTAACAGCAGCACATTCCCAGTGTGTGACCTCATAAGTACCTAGAAAGGTATTTAATCTTTCTTAAGAAACCAACTGGCAACTTGGTTCTTTCCCTCATCTTATGAAGATGGTTTAGCTTTTGTCATGTGCCATGTGCCCATCTCTGCTTTTCTCCTTTGGTTTCCATACTACCCTCACCAGCCAAACTTCTCAGCAGCTTTCTGCTGATGTTTTCAGCAGTGTCTATTCAGCTGTTCCCTAAGGGCTCAAGGTCCATGGTCATGTAGTTCTGCTGTAGTTCCCTTGGCTGGACCAGGTAATGTGCAGCAGAGGCCAGACTGGTGTCTGCTAAGGCAAGGCAAACTCCTCACTGACATCAAATGAGAGAAGACATCCCTAGGAGACTGTATTAGGCAAAAATTTAAGACTGGCAGAGAACTAGGAGTCCTCTGAAGCCACAGCCAAACTGAATCAGACACTTTAAAGAGCTGATCATGTCCAGCTGCTCAGCCCTTATGGTGGTGCACAGTGAAGGGGTCATGGGCATCATCCATGTAATGTCAGCACTCGAGTGCATGTTCTTCCCATGTGGAAGATGATTGTTTTGAGACCCTGCAACGGAGGTGTGCAATGAGCCCCTATCAGTGCTCATTGAGTTTATTCATCCAGAATGGGCTCAAGCTCCGTCACCTGTGAGTCTGACACCTTCTTCAGGACAGAAATGGCTGAGGGAGCTAAATGCTGCGGGGAGGCACAAGAGAATGAAACCAGATCTCTCTCTCCTGAAATAACAAGAGATTACCTGTCAGTACTACTAAAGTAGGTTTAATACCAGGTTCTCCTTGAAAACAACTTCTGTAAAGTCTAACTAATTTTTACTCTGGGAGAAAATTGTATTTGTCTGCCTCTTCTATATTACTGGTGTGGAAGTGGAAAAATCGACATTAACTGAATGGAACCAATAAATGGGTTTTCTGCCTTGCTGAGCAGACTAAGTAAGTATCTGATGGAAGGTCAGCACAAAGAGTAATTTCCTGAACATGTTATTTGCTGTATCCGGAAAATAGATACCTGTAGTGCTACCCGGGAAAGACATGAAATAATTTCTCTTGGATTTGGTTCAGGGTTTTTTTGGTAGGACCAGAGCTATCTCACAGAGCAAACACGGTGTCTGCTGGGAGAGTGGCAAGATGCTGACTGGGTCCTGGTTGTCCGGGCACCCCTTTCAGGTGTGTGTGAGCATGTCAGGAGCACACGACGGCACTTCACCACAGAGCTTCATGCTATGTCTTGTGCAGGCTGTGATCACTTTGTGTTTGCAAAGTTACTCTCCAAAGTGGCAGCTTCAGTGACAGCTTGTAGGAATTTGGGTTTTTTGCCCAGCTCTGCCATGCTGGCAGAGTCTTCAGGGGTTGTGCTACATTTTATATTGCCTTTCTCAGCCTTGATTTTCTGCCATCAATACTTCTAGTTTTGCTCCTCTCCTGTCAGGAGGTCTTGAGTCAAAAAGTAACAAGTTTCACCGCCCCTTCTTGCAACCTGCTCTTTAATACAGTCTCTAACATCTGAAGTCTCTGATTACCCTAACATCCAGGTTGACTTTGACTCAGGACAGACCCAAACCCAAACCTTTGATGTAAGGCAGTAGTACCACCTTCCAACCTTGTCTTAGTCTAGCATGCCTCGAGAGCACGCAGGGGGTGTTAAGGCAGACCCAGAGGCAAGTGTGCATGGCATTTAGCTAAATGCCAGTAATAAAAGCTAGACAGCATGTGTTATCACTGGAGAAGCCGTGTGATGATTATCCATGATGTTATCTTGTTCTACCCAGCATTAGTTTTAGTGTGTGCTGCCTGGTTTTCTGGCCAAATGCATAGGGAGTGCACTACAGTGCATGAAGGTGTGGAGGTACCTTTGGCTGGTGCCAAGCTCCTCCTTGCTTTCACTGCTCAAGTTTGATGCCCGATGACTATTTGAATGTAACCCTTTGTTGTAAGATGCACCTGACTCTGACCCTGCCCCTTGCTCACCCCTCCCAGCTGGGGTCCTTCCTCCTTGATGGCAAAGCCAGTTTTGTCTGCACTGGCGAGGAACCTGGAGGAAGCCATTGCTGGTGAGTGATGCCTGAAGACTTTGGTCTTTAGCAAAATCATTCCTGGGCCAATCCCACTCACACATTTGGTAAGACATCTGTCTTTTGCTCGCATACTTTCCTTTCCCATCCCCTGCTTCTGCATGCTGCCAGACCCCCTCAAAAGCGTCTGGGACAGGTGCAATGGTTATGGTCCAGTCTTTGGTGGGCACCAGCCAGGAGACCTGATTCCAGAGAGGTGTGTGTGGGCACAAACGTCTCCACAGAGCTCAGAGCTGATTGTATCACCGCCTGCTAGGACACTGACTTCTTTCCTGGTTTTAGGTAATAATCCTGTTGGGGCAGGGAACTATGCTTCTTCTGCTTGACATGTTGCCTACACCTGAGATGCTGTTTGTGAAAAGCACCATGGTGGTAATGAAACAGAGAAACTTAATCAGGTGCATGAGAAGGTGAAACCATACTTAGAGCTAGTGTGGCCTAGAAGGTGGAGCATACAGGCAAGAATGACAAATCCCTTCCCTGTCTCTTGGTGAGCCCATGATCCTGGGCCATGAAGCCTTAGAAAGCACTTCATATCCTGGCATCTCCTCTGGCCTTTCCCCCATGTCATCCCATTGCTAGTAGCTCTGAGGGGTTGATCAGATCCATCATTCACTGTTTATATTCCCTTTTCATGTCAACAGAAGCCATGTCTCCCTATTCTGTTCCTGGAGGTTATGTAGCCTTTGGGAGGGATGAACTGGCTTGGAGGAGTCCACCAGCAGGAGACGCCTCCTCCAAGAGTTTTAAATGGCACTGGCCACCAGGAAACTTTGCTATTTTAAGTCTAGTTGGCATCACTTACTGACACCTGCAGGGCTTCAGCCTTGCCTTCCTTTTGCCAAATCCTCCCTGTCTCACCATGGAGCCATGACCAATGGGAGCACATTAAAAAAAAAAAATCACAATTTTAGTAATTTGTTTGAATGTTGCTATGAAACAGGTCATGAGGGCGGGTGCAAGGCCCTATTTGTGTAGTCAACCACTGAGGAAAAAAGACACTTTTTTCTGCTTTGAAAAATATCTTTCATGTGGAAAGGGCATATGGTTTGGGTGGAAGGCTGCAGCCACCGAAGGGGAGGATGTGCTGTGGTGGGATGTTCGCTCAGTGACGCAGCCCAGCTGAGCACCTTTGCAAATGTTCCTTAAGATTGTTTTGCACGTTGCTCAATGCACATCACACGCTGCAGCCAAATATTCATCCTCAGCTAAGAACTGGCTGCATTGTAGGGCAATTAAAGTAAAATATTACCCCTCCTCCCTAACCCGCAAGCAAACACTGCTGTGGGTGAAGGTCAGCAGAGGAAGAATGACATCACGAAACCCAAGAGGGAAAGCAAACATCACGCCAGCTCCATGAGTGGGTCAGCAACTGCGCCGGGACAGAGACTTGCCTCTGAGATTTTGACTTCTGTGCTCTCTATGTGCTGGGAGGACTTGTTTTGGGGCAGCTATAAAACACAGGTATGCAACACACCACCTCTAACTGCCGAATGATCCATCCCTCTCCTGCTTTTCAAGTCCTGGTGGCAAATGGTGCACAACATCCTCACCGCCCTGCTACCCGATGAAGCCATTTGCATGGGAGCCAGCTAAAGGCTGTTTAGCTGCACTTCAACTGCAACCATGGATGGCCAGGGATCATCAAAGTGTGTCCTTAAAGCATGGAAACAACCCATTTCAGGTAGTAAGACATTTCCTCCCACAATGCAGTGCATCTTAATAGTGCTAAAAGAGAGGTTTTTTTCTTACAATGACAAGGAAATGACCTAAAACCCATGTAATTGGGTTTGGGGTTTTTTTCCAACTCTACTAGGATGGAACAGTGGTGGTGGCAGTCCCAGTGCTGCAGACATAACCTGCTCAGATGCAGGCCCTCCCGTGCCCAGCTACTTAAAACTACAAATGCCTGCTACTGTAGGCAGGCTACAGGTAGGCAGATAAACTTGCATGAAAAAATTGAGGTGTCTGGGATGCAGTTCAACAGGATCACTTGTAGGACTCCGTTAATATTATATGGAAGTGCTGGTAGGATTGACCCACTGTTTCCCAAGCTGAAACATCCCCCTGCATTGGCTGCTACCAGCAAACTAAGGATTTACTGAGCTCCCCTGCTCACCCCCACCAAAGCCAAAGCCAAACTTGGGGTCCCCTTGCTCCCTGGGAGATGGGCAGAATGAAGTCCTTCGTGCTCATCCCACTGGGTGCCCACTCTGGATACACCCATCTTCCCCCCCTTCCTAGTGGTGGGCTCCTCTTGTGGCCCTTGCATCTCCACCAGCTTCTGCAGGGCTGAATGCAACGTCACGAGCACCACCATGACCACACTACTGGGAGACATCCTGGTTTGGATGAAATCCGTAACAGAGGTTTAATGAACAATTCCTGCCCTTGTGCTCCTGCTACATGCTTAATCTCGTATGAGAGCAGGGGTTAAATACCTCTATACCTGCATGCACACAATGGCTTGTGTGGATATAAATATACCCACTAACAAAGAAATAATACTGTCTTTAAACCAAAATTGTTATAAATTTATTATGAATATAAAACCTGTGCTGGCCAGGACTCACAAAGCAGCAACTGTGAAAAATAAACCCTCCTAGCACTACAAATCCCAGAGCCTAGAAGACTTGATTTTGCAAAGGGCTCTCACAACTGGGAATAAACCCCCAAATTTAACAACTTTTTTTTTTCTTTTTTTTTTTCCAGAAGTAAGTTTGCCATGTTAACAAAAGTAGAATAGTTTTATTTAGTGTTCATCTCACACCTTTGACAGCTGCAGCTGTCAGGCACAGAAATACAGTATTAAAATAAACTGAACAGAGTTGCTCATTGAAAAAATCACGCTATGCAAACCTGTGGATTGTAACATCAACAGTATAAAATGTAACAAAATTGGAATTTTTAATTTTTTTAAGCTTTTCAAGATAATAGTCCAGGCTATAAAACTATATAAGCATTGAATAAGAAATGTTAAAGTCAACAAGTCTACAACAGATACATCTTGTAAAAACTCAATAAATTATATATATATTTATAATATCTAGTAACATTTGAAATCATGCACAGTTTTGTACATTTTCTCTTTTCAGTACAGGAAAACTCAATGCTTCGAGTACTTGGAATGTACACAATTAGCAGACATTTGTAAGAAAATACCAAAAAAAATCTTTTTTATTCCAACAAAACAAACAAAAAAAATCTATAGAAATCTACCTTCTCAAACTTCCATTGAAGTAACCTCAAACTATAAATTATTTATTTTAGGATAAGGATTTTGTGGCTCTAAGAAGAAAAAAAAAATCTTAAAATGAGATGCTGTCATCCTGTTATTCTGAAACATTGATATGTAATATGCACCAGAGAAAAATGGAAAGAATTTAGGACACAATTTGCCTTGCCTCTTCGTGGTAGTAAATAAAGTGTTCTGGACAAAAAAAAAAAACCCCACCCACAAAAAACTCCCAGCCCAAATCTCCCCCCTTGTCAGCTTGTTCCACACTAAAATTCCTTAGTTCACTCCTGTGCTTTTAAACAGCTATCTGACATCGAGGAACAAAACAGCACAGCACTTTAAACACGGAAAATCAGGCATCACTGGCATTTTCCAACATGTTAGATGCAAAAGAAATACAGTCATTGCACCTCTCCTGCGAAGTGTCACTCCTCTTGCTATTTTGCTCACATTGCATTTCTGAAGCCCAAAATACAACAGTACTGGCAAAGGGGGAAAAAAAAATATTACCCCGCATCATCCAAAGTCAACATTTTGCTTTGCTGCATACTTGTTATTAAATCGACCACAACGAATACCTTCATTTGAAAATAGAAAAATAAACACCCACGCCCCCTTAATGCACAGTGGTTAAACTGATGGAAGAATTCTTGGCCCTGTTTTTCTGAAATACGTAAAAATCATCTCTCTGCTGCTATTTGTTTGGTTTTAACCACTGCTGATGTATTGAAAAATAAACTTACCTTTGCTCACTGCAATCCAGGATAAACTAATATTTTTTTTTAAAGAATACATATATATATATATATATATTTTTATAACATTAAATGTAATTTGTTAAAGGACTGTACATCTATACATTCTTTCAATATTTCCCATAAACACAAAACAAAAACTTGATTAATATATTTTTTCTCCATTTTTAATAAGTTAAAAAAGCCCACCCTTAAGCTTGGTGAAATTTAAAAGTTTACAGTAACGCTACGCTATTTAAACCAATGAACAGATATGTTAATGTCTATAAATAACTTTACAAATATACATGTTAAGGTACAATTTTTAAAACAAAACTGTGAAGATATAAAACAAACAAACAAAAAATCTTCTCTTTTGCCCAGATCAGTATATCCTAGATTGCAATGCTCGTATTTTGAGACTCTCTCTCAGTACTGCTTTATGTTGCATTAGTATTATACATACTTTTTTTTAATATATTTATTTATATATATATACAGGATATATTTATAGATATATACACAGATTCTCTGGAATAAACCTTTTTGATATAAGTTAAAGGCTCTTGCCTACAGGTACCCGTAACTTCTTTCTCCGAGTCACTGCACATAGATCGGGCCAAACCGCTGGCGTCGAGGGGGGGATGGAGGAGTTGCTCCCCTCCCACTTACCCTTGGCAAGCAAAACTATGCAAACCCCAAAAAGTGGGATTTTCTTCCCCAAAACAGCTGTTCCCAAAGGTTGGGATGTGGCTTGAGATGCTGCGTGGGCACCCAGGACCCAGGTCCCCCGCTGCTCTTGGATGGGTGATGCTTTCCTCCCCGGGGACCCCCACGGCCACCACCAGGTCTCTGCCCGTCCCTGGGGTCTGCTCCCGCCTTGACACGGTCCCATCGCTCCCTGCCCCGTGCAAGGGCCAGCGGCCGCCGAGCCCGGCCAAAGCGCTGCCATTTCAGATGACTTGACTGTCTAGTTTTATCTTTTTTTTTTTTCCTTTCTCCATGACAATTTGCATTTTACTTAATTTTTTTATCTTCTTCCAAAAAGGATTCCTTCTCTGTAGCTGGGTAGTACGATCATGAAGCTATAAAAACGACGACAACAAAAATATAGATATTTTTATAAATATATGAATCCCTGCAGGCAACGTGGCTTTTCAGCTCCACCAAAAAGGTTCATGTACAGATTGCATAAGCAAAGAATTTCTACATTCTTTACACTTTTTTGTTTGTGTTTTTTTTTGTAAAAAAGTAAGATTTTTTTTTCCTCTTCTTCGTATTGCAGGCACAGAACGGCTACTCTGGCACTCGAAATGCAAGCGCGGAGGCTGGGAGGTCAGCACCCCCCAGGTTCAACATTCTGCTTAGTAAAAAAAAGACCCCCAAAAAAGAAAAATAAACAAAAAAAATTATGTATGATAAATCATCTTGGCAAGAGATTAGTTCCTTCAGGCCAAACAGTGCTACTTGACTTTTTATACAGCAAACGGGGAAAAAAAAACAAAAGAAAAAAAATTATTTTTTTTTTTTTGTTTTACCCTGAACAGCTTGACAACAACACAAATCTCTGGGCACCACCACGCAGTTCCACTGGAAGATCCTTCACTACTGTTTCGTCCTCGGCGCCCCACATTCACACCTCCGTGGGCATGCTGCCTGCCCATCCATCTGTTTGTCTGTCTGCCCGGGGGGGCCTCACGTCCGGATGACACCGTTGCAGGGGGGGTGCTTGGGCAGGCAGGGCTCATCGGGCAGCAGGTCATGTGCAAAGACCGAGTCGTCCCCTGAGGAGCAGGTGCTGTGGGTGTCCTGGCCAGCCGGTGAGTACTGCTCGAAGGGCACTGAGAGGTCCAGGTACTCCTGCCAGGGCGACAGACCCATCAATGCTGGGTGCCCCCCACCACGGACCAAACGACCCCTCCCCATGACCACGCCACCACACTCACATCAGTGGACGTCACGGTGAGGACCCTGTCCAGGTCTTCCACCAGCTGCTTGAAGGTGGGCCGCTGCGAGGGGACGGCGTGCCAACACTCCCGCATGATCATGTACCTGCATGAGGGGAGAGGAGACTGTCACCCATGGTGGTACTAAGTGGCACCCCTCTGCCTGCCCACCCATCCCCAAACTGCCTAGAGAACAGCTATGGCCAACGCAACTTCAGCCACGGTGGCCTTGGTGTGTGGCCAGCTTGGGGGAGGAGGAGGAGGGCTTTGTGGAGCCACGCTCCTTGTGACTGATCATCTCATTTGTGTCCACACTCTCTAAGCAGGAGGAGGACCTGTCCTAAAGATGACCCACCGGAGCTACACCCCCAACCACCACCCACCAAACGAGGGCAGGTGTGTTATGTCGTGGGCTGAGCCAACGTGTGTTGGGGTGGGTTAGCCTACCTGGAGATGGCCAGCACAGTCTCACAGTGGGATGCCCCAACAGCCCAAACCACTGCCTGGAGCGGTATCTGGCTGCAGAGGGAAAGGGGCAGCAGGGTGAGGTTGTCACCCCACCCCCACATACTCACAAATCATGGGTGCAGTTTGCGGGTTTGTCCATCCGATGGCCTTCCTTCAAGAGTTTGAAGAGTTCCTCAACGGGAATTCCTGGGTACGGAGACCCTCCCAAAGTGAAGATCTCCCATAGTAGCACTCCAAAAGACCAGCTGGAAACCAAAGAAAGATCTTTAAAATTCAATGAGGTTTTTTCCAAGCCCCCCTTATATCCCCTCCCCCCGGCTTGGCTTTATTTCTGTGCAGCCATGCATAGCTAACAAAGTCATCAATAGCATGACTAATTGCCTAGGCCATTTTTACTAGTTACTTGGAGATCTCTGCTGATCCAACTCAATAGCAAAGAAATCCCAGGCACCAAGTCTGAAATTGAAATGAGCATTTAATCAGATAGGTGACAGCCCATCTATCACCCCCAGCTCTTTGTTAGGTCTTCCACCAGCTCCACTGAATGGAACAAATCAAATTATTCATGCACAGCTTCACTGAATTGCAGGCTTGGAACCACAGGCCACTAATTGTGCAAGCTGATACCAAAACTTGCTTGTTACAACACTCATTTCACTGGCCAAGCTCGGAGAAAAATACCCCAACAAAAATCAGCGGAGCACTACTGTTACACACTCCAGTCCTGCAGCTGTGCTCTGGTTAAAAGTCCTCTTTATAAAAAATATCTTTTGCCTTCTTCATTTTCTTTTGAAAAACAGAGATTATCTGTCTCTGTTTCTCTTTCACGCATGCTCGCTTTCCCGTTCTCTAGCTTTGATTTATCTGTCATGCCTGCTGCAGCATTACCTAAGCATGGAAACTATGATTTAAGATCAATAAAAGCCAAAGTATGTAAAAAATATAGAAACAGAAAGATTCATTTGTCCAACTGCAAGCGATGAGCCCTGAGGAGCAGGCAGGCTGGCTGCTGAATTACTGTAAAAATGCCATTATCACCCAAATACTGAAATAAAAAAGCCGATGATACAGATTTACATGTATCGTGGGCTCTGCTGTTGGCTTACCATGCAGAGGTACCAAAACGGACAAGACAGGATTAGGAAAAATAAAGACAAATTAATGAAGTGGCCAAATTAATTCAAGAATATATTTGTTGAATATTCTCTGATCGATTCTACTAACAGCGGACAGAATATTTCAAGCTCATCCCACACACTCCACTGAAGTGTAACTGTCTGGGGCAAAGCATGGAGGAAGCCAAGGGTAATATTTTTTGCATGAACTTTTTTGAATTCAGGATTAATATCCTTATCTATAACCTGGACAATAAATACTTGCATGCCTTCCCGTAATTTCTCTGCAGCTCACTAGACATCCTCTGATGAAAGCAGTTAAATAATGGTTAAAATAAAGCCACATGTGCAAAGCTGCAGCTTGGAATAGATTCATTTGCTTTTGCATCCCCAGGCGCCCCAGCAGTGAATGAGCCCTGCTTGTGCTCAGCAATACACTTTGCTTTTAAGATACTATAGGTGTTGATTTCCCAGTCATTTTACTTTTTTAAAAAAAGTGTGGGTATGCTTACACATCGCTCTGGTGAGTATAGACCCGGTCAAACAAGGCTTCTGGAGCCATCCATTTCACAGGCAGCCGACCCTGTAATTAGGAAGACAATGGGAACATCCCATCAGCATATTCCCCCAGCCACAACGGCACCATCTGAATCTTCTTTTCTAATCCATTTTGAAACATTTTCATTAACAACCACATCTGCCTTCCCAGTCACTGGGCAAAGCAGTAGTGGCCACATATAAACAGATTAGAGCATTTGATCCCTGGATCTTCACTGACAATCTTTGCAGTAAATGCTCTCTGTAGCTGACTGTATTTCACTGCCAAGGCAGGTTTAACGTATCAGCGCATCTAAATCTTTGCATGGGAACAGCATCCATTGCTCACAAACGTAGCGAGCTCTGCAGCAGAGCACAGGACAACACTTTCTGTATCTGGTTGGAAGAAGCAGTTTGACTCCAAGTCCAAATCCGGTTTAGGCTGAACTTGAAGGGGAACTTTCAAGAGTGAAGGCAATGGCCAGATCCTCTAAAAAACAAATCCTGATCCTGCTGGAGGCTAAAGGAGGAGGCCTGATTGCAGGTTTCCAGAGGAACATCCTACATTAGGGTCACAAACATGGGCTGTCACATATGAGAAATGTAAGATTAGAAATACTAGATTAATCACAATTCTTTTGGGCTTTGCTTGGCCCTTGGAGGGAGGAAGAAAGGACTGGTTTGTGTTTGAGGAATAATTTGGCTATGGGAGAGCCTTGTCCTCTTCTGACCCACTGTCTCACTGGAGGAGACAACCAGAGATGGACACAGGCAGGATGCACAAATGGGATTACACTCTCAGCTGTCCAACACAAGGCAAGTCTATCTGATTTACAATTAAAAGTCCCAGTCATTTTTCTTAATGTGTGATTAAGAGAGATTTCTCATATGAAATTGGAGAGGATCACTATGATCATGGTAGGCTTTGTAGGACTGCCTGGACATTCAGACCCCTTGCAATTGCAAGAGCTTCAGGTTCTCCAATAACCTCAACCTCTTCCACTGCCACCTTCACACCACGCTGTATAGTTGTGGCTTTTGCTCTTTTGCTGAAGAGCGCTGTGATGTGCTTTGTTCTCTGCAGCGTCACAGTGATGGGCAGGATGTCTCATGGACTGATCAGAGATCAACATCTGCTGCGGGGCTTTGAACCATGACACGGGTTGTCTCTCTAGCCATTCGTTCCTAAATTAATCTGTACAGAAAATATAAAGGGCTCCAAAACTCAGCCCTTGGCTGGGACCATCTTCTCACCCTTGGCAGAGGAGTCAAGGAGCTCAGCTGTAGAAAAGGTAGCTCCAGGAATACAAAAAGTGACATTCCTATGTCAAGGGCTCTGGTGGGACCAGAGGTTGGCTCCTTGGGAACTTTATGAACGGTAGTGCAGCAGATGGGAAAGGGCTCTATTCCCCTCTGGTAAAACCTTTGGTTTCTTTTAGTCTAAATCCTCCTGGCCAGAGCTGAGACCTCACAACCAGCTGCTAGCAGCAGCAGCATCTGTCAGGAAGAAAACAGATGGTGGGTAGACTCCCGGGACCACACTGTCCCTCACTAGGTGAGGCCACTGGCAGATTTGTTCTTCCTAAGCCCCTCTAGAAAGGGAGATGCGGGACAAGGGTCACTTGTGCAGGGGTGGCTGAATTCCCTGCCAGAAGGAGAACTGCATGTGCTTGGCAGCTCTGTACTTACATTGGTGGTTTTCTTGTAATAGTCGATGTTGTGAACGTCTCTGGCGAGGCCAAAATCAGCTATTTTCATCACATTGTCTTCAGTGACTAACACGTTCCTGGCTGCCAAGTCGCGATGAATGCACTGTGAAAGGTGAGCAAGTCAATAAATAAGAGCTTGTTAGCTGCTCGCGCCTGGAACCAACAGCACCGTGTGGTTTATGAGCTGCTGTTTCATTGACTCCCAAGCTAATAAAGCTGTGGGCGCTGCTTAACTCCTCACTTTCTGTGTCACTGCCCCATCATGCATGCTTGGTGGGAGCCACCTCTTAGCAACACCTAATCATCAGCCTCAGTGCTGACACAGACATGGGTCTTTTCTCTCCAAAAGGGATGCACAGATGAGAAAGCCCACACTCCTCTTTTCTGTGGGTGCCTACTGGGATGCGAAGCTGTCTTTCTGCCCTGCTTCCTCCAGGAAGAGTAGTGCAGGCTGAAGTTTGAAGGAGAAAAATCCTCAAATTAAGACGTCCCCAATACATCCAAAGTACATCACAGCTGTTAGCTGAGAAAGAAGCTAAATTAGCCTGCACTATGCAGAGGGGGAGTTTAAAGCCACCATGAACTGTCTGCCCTAAACTGCAGTCACAGGATAAACACATCTGACATCTGAAGCTGAACTTCCTCTTGCCATAGTGCTCCCTGCCTGCAAAAAGAGGTCACACCAGCTAGGGCACAGCTTCGTGAACCCAAAGCCTGATTCTCCACTTGCTGATGTTAGGGAAAATCAGGACTTAACCCAGAGTATGATGTAAGCAAATGCAGCAGCCGTCTCAGTGCCAGCAAAGTGCTCCCCAGGGAGCACCCTGGGCACGGTCATTCATTGAGCCAAACCCACACCAGTGCTGCTCCCACCAAGCCTACGTGTGCTGGTGACAGCCACGAACACGTGTGCTACACCTGGGATCTCAGCCTCCTTGTGGGCACTCTCCATCTTTACCAGTCTCAGACGGGAGATGGTGGAGACAAAGGTGCACTCAGCTTCTGACTGCTGTCTAACGTAACATCTCCCAGAGTGGAAGCTCACAACCTGGTGTGATGCTCCCCCAGTCACTGCTGCCCAAGCCTCAGGATCACACAACTGAAAGCCAGTTACCTCTGTGAGTGGTAGAGGTTGAATCAGTGAGGATGGGCACCAAGGTCTGGGTTGCTTGTGCTTTTATACACGTTGTGAGGATGCTAACGGGCTTGCAAGTGACAGCTGCACAGTTCATGGACGCAACCAGCACACAGAAACTTTGGCATACGAATGAAGCCTCAAGAAAAAACTCAAGACACTTCGTATGGAAAAATCTGGTCTCTAAAGAGAGAAGCCTGCAATCCTTAGCCTGAGGTTGTCCTACACACACACAGAGCACTGCATGCCTTTGGACACGTGTGTCTGACTGATGCTTCTACCAAATGAGGTTTCTCAACTCACTTTCTGAGATGCCAAGTACTCCATGCCCCGGGCCACCTGGTAGGCACAGGAAACCAGGTCTTTAAATGTCAACTGCTCCTCGGGCAGCTTGCAGGTGTCGAAGGAATAGTCCATGCCAGGTGGGCGACGTGCCCTGAGGTATTCCCGCAAGTTCCCTTTTGACGCGTATTCCACCAACACGTAGAGTGGTCCTGCAACCAAGAGCACATCAGCATCCAGTGGAGGAACAGATGACCCCCGAAATTTCATCTGGGAAATTTTGGGCAGCCAGTGAGTAATTACACAGAAGGCAGTCACACTTGAGCCTCCCACAGCCCTGTGATCACCGAGCTACTTTGCCACTTACCATCCTGCGTGCAGGCACCAAGGAGGTTAATAATGTTTTTATGCTTCCCAATCATTTTCATCATTTCCATCTCAGAGACCAGGTCAGAAAGGTCCTTGTCTGTGGCATCATCTGGAGAAAGCAAGAGAGGAAAGCAAAAAAAATGTCAGGAAAAAATTAAGTATTTTCTGAACTAGTTAATACAACTGATGTGTAGCCATGCGGGGTTTTGACAGGGAACAGTACTTAAAATATGGCGGTGTTTGTTTTTATTCTACTTCTGGAAGAAGAATCAAAATAAAACCAAAAAATATTAGCATGTTAAACAAAGAGAGTATTTGTTCAAGAAGAAAAAACAAATAGATGGAGAGAAATGTTCATATGGAAATCAATAAAACCATTCCTCTTCTGTTTCATTCTGTAAGTGTTAAAGAAAAAAGGCAGTTTTGGTACCAAGCACCATTTTCCATTTCTGATTGTTTTCCTCCCTCATCTCCAGGGTCAAAGAGTTAAGGATGGGGAAAAGTCAGAGCTGGGAGAGAAATGTAGAGGAAGGAATGTACTTTTTGCATGGAAAGCTTTCTAAAAAAGTAGAAAAATGGGGGAAAATCTCCCCAGATTAATGCTTTGGTTTGGAAAGATGGAAATGTTCCTGCTTCCAAAAACAACTTCAGAAGGGACCGAAGGAAACGTACATTAAATGAATCCTTTTCTGATAAGAAATATTACTTTTTTAAAGATGTCACTCCAAGCAACCTCAGCCCTGGGCTGCTCACTGCTGGAGCATCTGCCCTGCTTACTCCAGCTGAACTCTTCAGAGTGATTTTTACTGTGTGGTTACTGTGCACAGGGGAAGGATGGAAAACAGAGACTCATCTGGAGGTGCCCAGTGACCTCCCCTTATTTGGCCTCCCTTTAACCTCTCGGGAGTTTGGGATCAAATAAAACTCCTCAAGGAGTTTGTCAACTGAATTTCTGTGAACTCCACCTGAGCTTGTTGCATAAGCTTTTGCTAGAACAGGCAGCGCTGATTGTGGGAGGAGTGAAGGCTGATTCATGGAAGTGAAGGGGGTTTCCCTTCTTCTCAGGGATGCTACCCCTTGCCAGACAACTGGGTTAATTCCCAGTCCCTCTTCCTGATGGGATTTGCACTTTTACATACTCTCCAAGGAGACAGCCCTCAGCCCCAGGCTATGTGGGTGAAGGGGAAGAAAGGCTGGTTTTGGTTTCTTCCGTTGTATGTGTTTATATAGAAGACTTAAAAGAGGGGGGAACAAGAGGAAACCCAGTGCAATATGCTGTTCTGCCCTCTGTGGACTCCCCATACCTTTTAACATCTTGACAGCAACTGTGATAGCCTTGTTTGGTTTGTCCTTATCAATCCCAATTGCTTCTGCCATCACCACTTGGCCAAAACACCCCTCGCCGAGCGGCTTCCCCAAGGTCAGGCTGGAATGAGGAACAAGCAGGCACGTTAGTGGGTACCAGGGTGGTGTCACTCCCAGCAGGCACAGGGACCCCCTCCACCTTGTGGGTTGACTGACCGAGAGCGTGCCAATTCCCACTTGGGATCAGGAGGTAGTTCCAGCTCGGAGACATTGGCCAGCATTGGCCCATCGCTAGAGGAGAGTCGCGTGATCCGTACCAGGGGCGTGTTGGAATTCATGGAAGAGTTGGACTCCAATGACACCTGCTTGGGTAGAGCAAATGAAGTGTTATTGCCAACTGTATTCCTAGGGAAGGCAGCGCCCGAGATGGATCACTGAGAGGGCTTGAGCAATCTTTGTCCACTAACACCTTTCTGGTAATTTCTAAATGGGAAATCCGCC
>NW_020799098.1:8231970-8275625 GCF_003259725.1 Athene cunicularia | reverse complement strand
AACCTCTCCCCTCATCCTTGCACAAATGCACTGATCTGGGTACCCATGGTCAGGTTTTTATCTGGTGGAAAGGAGGGACAGGTCAGCCAGTGCTCTCCAGCAGGCAGGAGGTATTTGTTCTATCTCCATAGCAAGTACAGGCTATGACTTCTGAGTGACATCTCCTGTTCTGGAACTCTAAATGCCCACCATGAGCTTGCAGCCAAAGCTGTGAAATCCATATCCTTCACTACATAGTTTTACATGGTGCCTTTTGCTCCTGCCCCTCTTCAATTACACGTGGCAGAGCATCTCTAACTGCACGGAGAAAAAGGCCTATCCCAACTACGTGAGAACTGGTTCAGGTTCTCAGAACCTCTGTGAAAGCAGGAACAAGCACAACTAAATGTGCTCTTACTCCCCAAATCTCTGCTTCACCAGGGAGCCTGGACTAAACTGTTCCCCTGCAAGGTGTACTTTCTACGGCATCTACTATGCCAGCCCCTCTTGGACAAGGGCAACAGAAACACAGCTGCCTGGGAGCTGCTCCTGAAACAGAGTCAGCTGCTACCAGCTACTGCTCCACTGGAACAGAAACAAATAAATAAAAGGGGTTAAACTCCTAGACTGCAGCCAACTTATGTCCCTCTTGGGCAATGTTTTTCTGGTAGAGCTTCTCACCTAGAGAGAAAATTTCAAGGAGGGGAAAAAAAAGGGGGATGACCATAGGAGGGAATAGGAATCTTGTATCTACTTTCTGTTACCTGTCTCTTGAGTGGAAATTTGGAGACTTTCTGTACAGTGGGGGTGTTCATGGCTTTTTTGTTTGGCATTTTCATCCTGCAGACAATCACAACGATCACCACCAGGACGAAGAGAACAAACCCAGTGCTGTAACTGAGAATGCCAGCATACACTGAGCCTGAATCATCCATTTCCATAAGCTCCTCTGCTGCGGGGTAACAAGAGATGGCAGTCAGGATAGGGCGGGCAGCTGCCCACATGCAACTACACACACGCAGCACAAAGAATTTGGGGAGGACTAGCTCATCTGTGCCAATCTCCTGAGTGACTTCAGTGAAGGCACTCTCCTAGGCCAGTGGTTTTCCACCTGCTGCTGCAGCTAAAACATTAGTTCAGTTTGCCTTTTTTGGGGTAATTACTGCAATCCTGGAGTTTCTATGAGCCTTCAGCACACAGGTTGAAAACCACTGCTCTAGGCTGAAGGCATCTTCACGTGTCTGTGCTGTCCCTCTGACCCAGATCTTGCTTTCTCTGCACATCCACATCACGTATCTGGATGCCTCAGATATGCAAAGGCTGCAGGACTGGGTTTGCTGCACTCCACTGATTCAACTTTCCCAGCAAATATTTCCACCAGACCAGTGCCTGCCCTGAGGGACCAAAGGGCTCGAAGGGCACCCAGGGATGACGCATCACACGGAGAAAAAGTCTCATGAGAGCACTCTGCATAATTATTTCATGAAAACTTAGTTCTGCTGGAAAGAGGATGGAAGGTCCGGCCCAGAGAAGTGGCTGAGCTGGGAGGGTGACAGCATGAGCCCATCAGCAGTGGCTTCCTGCTAGCAAGACTTTTTGGGGATCAACAAAGCTCAGCTCTGTTTCTTCCCTTGTTCCTTTCAGGACAGGCACGTAGATCAGAGGAAGGGGCCATGGTGCTACTGATTTTCTGTACCCCAAAGGTGTGCTGGCATCAGAGGAACAGTCAGCAGTGGGAAACTTTATAATGAAGTCATGCTGGCTTGGTTAGCCCACTAACAGCTCGTGTACATCACTGCTGCCCCAAAGAAGTGTTTCTGGCAAGCAGCAGGCACTCTCCCCTGGCAGCAGCAGGCTCTGTGTCAGCTTTTCAGCGGCTGTGTCCAGGGGAACATGGGGAAATGGCTGTCAGTGACATGTGGGGCTGCACCAGCCTGTGTGCCAGCTGTGCAGGGCCTGATCCTGCCCAAGTGGTCATCTCCTCCTGCGAGGAAGGGTTACCAGATCTCCTGGGTCTGGCACTAGGGTTGGTGCCACAGCTCTGTGCCTTGGTTCATACCGTCTTGCCCTCTGCTCCATGCCTCTCCTGCTGTAGTGTGGACAGGGGTTTACAAGCAGAGGTTCCCCAGACAGGCTGTATCCTGCTCCCTCCCTGTGGGTAGCACTTTGGGGCCTGCTGCTGCATAGATGGCTGTCCTTCACCATGTCTGACTTCAATATAAAGTTCCACTTCATGTTTTTTGGTGGGTTTTCTCCTGCTTATTCTTTGCTTAAATAAGAGGTATGAGTTCATACACTGTAAATACAGCGTAACAGTCAGATGAGACAGTTAGGAGATTCTCAAAATAACAGAGACATTAGTCTTCTAACCAAAGGAAACAATTTCTCATCCAGTGGATGGCAGAAGCAGAAACAGCTATTATAGAGCTGGCAAATAAACAGAGAAAAGACCAGCAGATCCCACCAGCAGCAGGACTGGGCATGGAGGAGACCTTGAGCCCCAGTAAAAGCAATTACATCCAAATCACCCGCACAGATAAAGTCAAGATTAGAAATGCCAAAATTTCCAGTTCCTAAACACATCCTGAGACAGATGTGTTGCGAAATGGACCCAAATGTGGTCTATGACTGGTTAAGCCAAAGTAGGGTGTATAAGATTTTGAGTGCCCCTTTCAGTAAGGATCTACTAAATATATTCAGGTCTGTTCCTGCACTCTGCAAGGCACAGCACCCATGAGATTCAGTATGAATACTGCTGGTGCTTCCCTGGATTGTGCTCAAGCCTGTCCAGTAGCTGGAGGCAGAGTCTGCAGGTGAAGGAACAGCACAGCCTCATTCCCCTCTTTTGCAGAGCAGACCCCTCTGTTGCACATTCTGCGCTGGCTTCATTGTCTGTGAGAGCTTTGCACATGAAAGGACCACAAAATCGAGGTCACTCTAGCCTCAGGTTTCAAGCCCACTTCAGCTTTCATCGATTCCAGCTGGAGCAGGCAGCATGCAAAGCCCCTGGGAGCCAGGACTCCTGGGCTCTGTCTACAGATGACTCTCCTTGACCTTCTGTTTGAGATCGCTATCTTGGCCTCCTCATCTGTGAAGTGGAAATGATGCTACAGGCAGGGAAGTGTATACTCACACCAACCACTTTTGCATCTAATTTTAGGTTAAGATATGAGGCTAGACAGAAAGGTTCCTCCATAATATGATCCATGTCCACGTCCAGTTCAGGTGCCCTGGGATCATCTGATGAGGAGGTTTCTTTCTGCCACTGGCAGTGTAAGAAGACAAAGTTCCTCATTTTGGCACTTAACAGTCTCCTAACAAAGAGGCTGTGAACACCTCCCTGTTATCAAAGAAGATACTGGGCATTTTGTAGCATTACTGAAATAATAATTTAAATCTTGAGATGCAATGCATGTGTCAGCTGTGAATATGCAACAGGGGTCTGGAGCAAATCCCAGAGGAGAGCCCTCCCTTCCAAGCAAGGGGCGAGCTGCAGGAACTTGGCATTTCTAAAGCAAAACGTCAAGGAACCCTGGAGAGAGAAGGAGAGGCCAGCACAGAAGGAAATACCTGGTAGCACCGTCAGCCAAGCAGAGTGATGTGAGAACCCAATAGAATTCCCTGCGAGACAAGTATACTCCCCAGCATCCTCAAAAGTAACATTTCGCAAGTACAGAATCTCTAGCTCCTTATCCGTTGTGTTAACACCTGCCGTCTACAGGGAAAAAAAACACACACATATAGAAAGAGGGAAAACAGAGAATAAGCCACATTCCCAGCAAGTGTGAGGACACCACAGGCAAATTTTCAAAAGCAGATTAAGGTGGGTTGTTTTTTTTTTTCCAGTGGCCCATATTCCACATTTATTTATTCATTCCCCTCTGCAACCTGTAGTCAAAAGCAAAAAAAGTTCCCTTCACCAGGTTCTTACTCTGTCCCACTAAAGAAGCATGCAAGCAAAAGCATCCAAATGAAAAATTGTCCCCACAATATGACTGACTTGGTTAGTAGGTGAGTACAGGGGGTGAGGAAAGGAAGACGGTAAAAGAGGAGAGAGAAGAGTGAAAGAAAGGAGAAAGGAAGGGAGATGTAGTGGGGAAAGATTCAAGTGCTGATCGGAGGAACATCCAAACATTTTGATTTGTTATTTCATCAAAAAATATAGAATTTTGCATTTTTTTTTTCAGAGGGGGCATCTCAAAGCCATATATTGATCACAGAGCCCTCAATACTGTAGTGCCTGTGAGGAACTTTCCTGCAGTGGCACTGAGCAACACAGCAGCCAAATCCTCCAAGCTGAAGTCAACCCCCAGAGCCCACGAGGTTGCTGCTGCTCTCTATTTAACATGTTTGCTTGCATGAGCCAATGTTGATATTTATGTCTCCATTACTTCTCCAAAGGACAGAACTGATTATATCAGTTTTACGAGTGAAAATCTTGAAACAGCTTGGTTTTCCAGAGCTTTGAACATCACAGGTCATTAACATGCAATTCTGTTATCAGCACTCAATTGTAAGGAAGGGAAAGGAATAAAAGCGTGAAGAGTTGATAGCAAAATTTGACAGTCATTTTATTGTGGGAATTTTTCCATGGCAATTGCTGTATAGGCGTTACATTCTTGTGAAAAAAAAAAATTAGCAAGAAAATAAGATAAAGCCATTCAGCGTCAGTTGACAGGGTATAATACAAAATGAATAGTAATTTTAATCACTAGCTTCTTAAAAATGTTATAGCTCATTCTTGCAGTTGCCAGGGCCTTGGGACAGAGTCTGTGGTTTACCTGGTTTTGGTTTGCGAATGTGGAGCCAAAATGGTTTTTCGGCTATGCCTACGAAATTGTTGGCTCTACACAGATATTCTCCTTCATCTTGTTCTGTCACATTGAACAGATTTAGGTTAGCATCGGCTTCAGCGTTTTTACTGATCCAAGACTGCAGGAATAGACAGAAACCTGAACTTCAGTAAACCAAACAATACCTCCATTGCACCTATATTAGCTAGGATTGACTGTTCACAGCTATTTTCTTTTTGGCTGTGGCAATATCCCCAGCTCACCCTGTGGTGAGAGACCTAACCCAGGACTTGGGTGAAGAAGAGAAGTTGCGTTTGGCCCCCAAACCACATGCAAGTGAACTCCCTTCCCTTCACATGTGAGATTTTTTTTTTTTTAAACAGACCAATTTCCCACTTCTTCATCTGACAGCAGTCAAAGACCCTACAGTTTCATAGTAACTATGCAGACAGGAGCACCAGAGAAATGGCTTAAGCAGAGATTTGTGTTTGCAACCCGGCTCAGCAAATACTGTTTCAATTATCAGATTCCAAAATAGAATTTGGAAACAAAATATAAGCAGTGGCGGTCTGAAACTCGCTGCTGACTTTGCCTTTCAGAAATTAGCTGTAATTTTTTCCACTGCTTATAGGAGCCTCTTCTTTACTAAATAAAGTGGTGCATATAAATCAAACTTCAGACTCTTAAGCAAGGGTTTTATTTCTCTTCTTCCATGCTGCCACAACAGCACATCAGTTTTTTCCCTAAACAGTTGTTTTTATTTTGGTTGAAAATGCAAAACTGTTTTTGATGGCCTCAGAAGTAGCCTAGGGAAAGTCTAGAAAAAAAATCAACTTCAGTCCTGGAAATGAAAATAAAACAACTCTCTTCTCATTTCTGGTCTTAAGCTATCCAGCCCAGCCTCAGTGCCTTCGATTTCAAGGTCTGGTCCTGCCAATATGACTTGCAGCCCATTAAAACCAACAGGGCTGCCAGATCTGACAGGTTATTAGGAACTGAACCCAGAGGTGGCATCAGAAAGGAGCCCCAGTGTCCATATCTGATGACAAACACCACCCGTTTTGACCTGATCTCATCTCTAAGGCTTATGTGCTGGCAAGTTTGTCTGTCCTGACTAGTGGGTAAACGTGCCTGCCTGCTGTTGCTGCCTTGTTTATAATTAAACCGGGCATGTTTCAATGCAGAACATACCATTTAGCCTTTGACAAAGCTTGGGCACAGTGTTGCCAGCCCCCGCTCTGTAACTGGAATGCATTTAGTGCTCTTCTGCAAAGAAAAAGGGGTTTCCTTTGATCACAAATTAGCCCAGGCTTTCAGGAACTGATGCAGGTGATGGCTTGGTTTTGTCAGGCTGTTTAAAAAATGGGTTGAAAGTACAGCACATTCAATTTATCCATCTGGACTGTGGTGGGTTTTGCCCCGCCATTTAGATGTGAGGGGGAATTTAATGCTCTGGGCACCTCTTTCCCCCTCACTCCTATGGGTACTGGGATACTGCCCATATATAAACTGCCCCCATATACAGCAGCTTCTACAGTCCATAAAATCTCCTGAAAGCAGGAGGGAAGGGCAGGCTGATAAAAAACACGTTATCTCCCTGCAGGCACCACAGCACTGAGCAGGAGAGAGCCCTTTCTAAAGCAACTGTGGGCAGGGAAGGGCTGTTAACAGCACCCTGCTCCAGCAGCACAGCCAGGACACCGGGACAAAGCAACAGCACTGCGTGACAGCAGGGGAATGAGTCCATAATGCCAATGGACTGGCCCCAAGATGACAGTGAGATCATTTTATCAGATCTTTATTTTTAAAAAACAAGCACACACACACTAACAAAAAAAAAAAAAAAAAAAAAATCCCTGCAAAGTTGGGCCTGACACAGCTCCACAGAGGCCCAGTACTGGCACACAAAAGATGCATCCCAAAATGGAAATGCTCCGTGCCCCAGCGCTGATGCCGGCATTAATACAATTCAAAGCATTCCTGATTAACCAGAAGTAGTAAATAGACGTGTGCTGGTCCTATTCAGCAAAAAAATAAAACCAAACAAAACTTGTGCTTTCAAACGCCTGCCTGCGCTCCCCTTCGAGGAATGCGGAGCCTTTGCTGTCCACAGAAGAGAAGGTATTTGGCAATTCTAATTACCTAGCCACCCCAGTGCTGCTCCAACTTAATTTTAAAACACTATTTATACAGACTATTTATATGTTCTTTGCCACAGCAAAATGGGAGCTTGTGCTTGTGACACAAGGCACTGTTCGCAGCGGCTCTACAAACTTCCAAAAGGTAGCACTTTATCCCACGGGGACCACACACGGAGCTCGGAGACTATACTAGATGGCATGTGACACAGCCAGCTATTCAGAGCTTGGTACTAGGCTGTGAAACCAGGGGAAATTCAAATATGCATAATTCAAACACATTTGGAGAGACAGCGAGAAAATAAAAAGTTTTATCAACTCGCGAGAAGCGCGTGTTGCCAATCCTGAAGAACTGTCTCCAACCATTTCTTCCAACCAATCTGTTATTTCAATCTGTGTAATTATTTCCAGGGTCTCTGGCTTTTATTATCATGTATCTGGCTGAGTTACAGTTTTGTAGATGCTGTCTGGTAAGTGGGGTTTTTTAAAAACTTCATACAAAGAGAAGAAGGGTGTGTGCAGCAGGATGTGCACAGGGAATGTCCATGCACAGGGCAACCTCAGCTTGAAACTGCAGGGGCCAAATCTCCTTTCAGCTCTGACTGCAGAGCCAGAAAAACTCCATTTGGCCCTAGATATTTTAATAAACACCAATGCAGGATATCTTTAATTATTACAAGAAAAAAAAGGGGGGAATTTTAAAAGTCCAATGTGCTTTTCACTCTCTGTTCTCTACTTTTTATATTTACAGAGGTTGATGGGAAACCAGACCAACTGGCTTTGTTCTGGCTGTAATCTTGAAGTTCCCTTTTGAGAAAGCATTTTAGGAAAGTAAAGTCTTACTAAGTGAGCTTTTGCTGAATAAAAAAAGGCTTTCCTGAGAATGGATAATAGCAATGTTCACAAATGTCAGTGGCTCTCAGGTGCTGGTAGTTTAGCATTATTTAGTATCTGCACACTGCAGTGTGTTTACTTGGAAAAGGAAAGAATGTGTTTTAGTTGGGAGCTTTTTATTTTAATAAGCCCCCAAAATACCCCTATTGAAGCTGTAAGAAACGGTTATTTTTACAGTTTTAGGTCAAATGCAGTCTGACAGCTTCTCTTTTATTATGCTGCATTTCTCACAGTTGCCTCAGCACTTACAATTACTTGGCTTATCTTGCCACTGCAGTAGTTGTGTTATATCTGGCAAAGAGAAGAGTCTGGAATATCAACATTAGGACGTACCCCCTCCAAAAAGCAGAGTATTCCACTGTGCAGACTTAAAGAAAAGAACACTTTCAACAGCTGTCCTTAGCTTATTCTCATGAATTTTTTCTTATAGACACAGAACAATTACAGAAAATGAGACCTTGAGCTCCCTAAAACCTGATTTAAATAATGATTACCCTTCTAGGAACTTATGGAATTGAACACGTTCTGTTGGGAGTTCCTGGTTCGCATTGCACTGCTTATTTATAAACATGTAAATAAAGTTTATGGCTTCCATTGATGGTGAGCACCTTTACTCAGGGCTGATCTCTTTTGCCATTAGTATGGCAGTGAGTTTCTTTGAGGAGCATCCCCACAATGTAGCTGCTGTCTCTGTAACACTGAGACCAAGGCAGAGGAAGGACTGCCCTGAGGGTAAGAAGGAGCATGTACCAACCTTCAGCACTGTGACATAGGGCGTCCCATCCGGTCCATATTTGCTGCCGTTGACTTCCACGTGTTTCAGCCATTGGATGTGAGGCTGGGCATCGCTGTAGACCTTGCAGTGAAACTCCACATTACTCCCTACCACCACAGTCTGGTTGGCGGGAAGTCCTGCTTGCAGAATCGGCCGGTGGGGTGACCTTTCTGAAAAACAGAAAAGAGAGGAAGTCCTAATTTACTTGTACTCTTCCAGCAAGGATTCTCCTCTGAACCCTTCATCTCCTAGCTTTTCAGCAGGAAGCTTGCAAACCGTGATTGTCCCCCAGGTGTCCTGGCCATTGCTCTACTCAGTGCTTCTCAAGCCAAACAGGGAAGAGTCACCTAGGAATGGTGGAGGCATCTCAACCCTGCCATTCCTTCACTGGATCCTCTGAAGACTAGCTAAGTAATTTACTAGTCACAGATCTGAGGATGAATTCTTGGCCAAAAGGCAGCTTCTTGGTGGTTTTAGAAGACACATGATCCAGAACTTTGGGAAAGAAACCAAGCTCCTGCTTCCCATATCCTATCATGTGCCTGTTCAACATCACCACAGATCAGCTGTTGAGGGAAAACAGTGAAATCTCACCTAATACATCAAGCTGGTACGTGTGCCTAATATTGCCATATTTGTTCTCCACAACACAGGTGTAATTTCCTCGATCTGACGGCACAACGCTCTCCATCACCAAGCTCCACTGCTGGTGTCGCAACTAGAAGAAATCAAACCATCAAGCTCGTGGTCAAGTACCATCATCACCAGACCATTCAAATCAACGAACAGTGAGCTTCTACACACTTGGCCAGCATGAATGGACCCCAGAGTAGGCCTGAACATCACATGGACCTGTTTCAAGGGTCATTAATGGTTCAATGTGAACAGGAATTAAGACCAATGCAGGAACAGTGCAACACAACGTAACACACAGAAATTGCAAGGGGGACTTGTAGATTCTTCCACAATAATAACAATAATAAAACCAGCTGACAGCTGAATGTGGCACCTCTCATTAGAGTAATGACTTCAGAAGGCATCAGCTAAGATAACCCTTTATCCACTGGTCCCTTCTGCCAGAGCACTCTTGTCCCGAGACTGTCAGCTCAAAGTACTGTACTCTCATCTGCAGATTTTACCAACTGCTACATATAACCCATACGATGACTATAAACAATAAAAATCATACTTTTCAATAAAACGTATTTTAAAGATGTGTGCTATGGATGGAACAGTTTCTGACATCTGTCTGAACAGGAATGGGTGTCTACAACTGAGTTAGTCCCCTCAATTCCCTGTAAAAAACAGGAGAAAACATGCCCAGCCTTACATCTGGCCCCTAAGATGCCTGGTCAGCCCTTCTCTTTTGGCACCAAGTTTTGTACTAGTTGTTTTTCTGGATGTGGCTCATGTCCAGAGCTGTTGGTTGTTCAGTAGCAGAAGGGAAAGCACAACCCCTGTCTCCACCCTGACCTGCTGCCCCTAGAACGTTTGTTTCTAATGAGTAGAGAGGAAATAACAGATATGGAAAGCAAATCTTGAATTAATACAGAAAGCAACCAACAGTAACAAAGATGACTTCAGGATGCATAGCATGTAAAAGCTCTCCAAATCTCTGGATATTAATTTGATGCCTTCTGCCGCCCAGAACAGAACATTTAACTTTATTAAACAGTTTGAAGGTGACTCCAAGGACACAGAAGCAGGAGATTACAATAACGCTGTGCTACAAAACGTCAAGGACTGATGGAAAAAACAAGGGCGTAATTGCTCCTGGAGGTTTGTTGCTGCAGCAGGTGAACTCAAATATGAAGTCATTTAACCTCTTTTGCTACACATAAATTGCATCCACATGCTCTCGTTTAAAAGGCTGAGTTGCAATTAAAGCCAGAATTTTGCAAACAGAACGTTTAAAGTCATAGGACTAGACAGCTTAGTTGCAAGATAAGCAAGCAAAAGTAATTTTAACAAAGCTTTGTAGATCTTTGCGTCTCCAAGAACAGCACTGGTGAACACCCCACTTTTCAGAGACTGCTGAATATAACATTTCCTTTCATTTCAGGTTCTAAAGGTAATAGGAGGCTGTGGTTAAACAACCGTCTGCACAGAAATCTCGGTTGTTGCAGATGTCTGGCCAGGTCTGACTGCACCCTCTGCTCACCCAGGGCAGCGCAGATGGGGCTCAATGCAGAACCAGAATTACACCTTTTGTAAAGCAACATCCCACTTGGTGCATCTTTGCAACAGTGCGGCAATTACAGGGGAAGAGGAGCTCTGAGAACAGCCTGGACCCTGAGCTCACAGCTGAACATACAAGACTGTCAAGGAAGTTTCAATGCAAATTTGTGGCTGCTCTGTGGCTCATTTCCATACTGGCTTGTCTCACAGTTGTGCCTAAAGACTTATTTTAATCCACTTTTCAGCACTGCAAAGCATTTGCATCTGGAACCCCTAGGAGCTACCCCAAGGAAATGGAGCTCCAGATACATGGACGACTCCTTAGTCTGACCTGTATTATAAAATCAGGTCCAAATTAGGTGTTTTACTTAGGATGCACTTTCAAAGAACTTCTCTTTGTCAGGTTTGTGACAGGGACTTTGGACTCTGAACAAAGAGGAGAACCTGGGGGCACAGACTCATGGAAACTTGTCTGGAAACTCTTCTAGAAGCAACAAGACTTTTCTTTTAGGTTCAATGGCGTCTAGATTTAAAGGATAATAAAAAGGGGCATTCCCAAGTTAGAATTGTCTCCGCACTCAATAAAACACTAGAAACATTAAGTGACTTAGTGCAGGCATTAATCAGGTGGGTGAGATACTGGAAATCCCTCTGGTGTTGTCATTCTTGGCTCCTTGTGAAACAAACATTTGCAGACACGCTTGGAACCTCAGTCCGTGTTTGTCAGACTGGTATGCAAGTCAGTGCAATGGTCTGGGGAAGGGATAATCCTCTATCTCCCCTCCCCCTCAGTCTTCCCTTCTAGGGTCATTTAACACACACAGGCTTACAATATTAGAGATTCCAACAAGGATTTAACCATTAATGCTCTTTGGGAAATTTCATATGATAAGTCATATGAATTTCTTTTCTTTACCCCTTAAGGATGAACTGTAACAAAACTAGGTTAGCCTGCACTTTATGTTTTCAACACTCGCCCTTCTCTCTTGCAGGCTTTACACCGGGCAATCACATGGGATCTAAATGTCGTTTGCAAGAGGCAGAAGTGGAAGAGTGGTCAGCTTTCATCTGCTGACCACAGGCCTTTCACAATCAACATTTAAACACTTCCACACACTGAAGAGAAACGAGAACATTCCCAGCTCAAGGATTTCTGGGTTAAGACCAGATCTCGAGATGAAGTAAGCCAACCAAACTCCGCCAGATCTGGATCTTGCCCATTCTTTTCAAGCTGCCTAATCCTGTTATGAAGTTAAGTTGTAACAGGGAATTTAAATCTTAAATACATGAGATACTAAGCAGGTTTTCAATCTCTTTTTCTGGTTCAAATCTCAGCTGATATCTATCAGTATATTTATACTGGATGAGATTTATATTAGACTACTTACATCTAATCGCAGCTCAAGAACAAAAGCAAGCAAATAAGGGAAGGAAAATTACGGAGAGAGAAAGATGTCTTTATATCAAGAAAGGGACAAAGAACTACACCTAGACAGATAGAGAGCTTAAACCAATCTTGCTGTAATTGGCCTGACATTGCCTTCAATAGCTCTTTTAAGCATTGGCTTGTTGCTGGAAGGTGCCCCTAGAGAAACAAAGCACAGCGATGCCAAAGACTCACTACTGTGTTGCAGAGGATGAAACATGTCAATTTAAACTCACGGATAGATTAAAACCACTGGGAAGTGGGTAGGGGAATTGCTTTCAGCTTTAGATTTTTATTCTGCAAGCATAATTTAGTGCAGCTGATGTCACATAGTTTTGTAAAAAGCCGTTCGAACGGCGCACGCAAGCCTGAAAACACTTCATGATGATCCTTACAGCCTGCAATTAGTAAAAGATGCTTGTGCTTTGTGAATGTTATCTGCTGAAAAGCTGTTTACCCACAGGAGCTGCTTCCTCGCTTCTTTTCCCTCCTTAACTTTTCAGAAGATCCAAACCTGAGCATGTCCTCAGCCTTGTCCAGGCTGGAGCAGGGACAGGACTGAGTAGGGAGCTTCAAAGGCTTCACTGAAGCAATCACAAAAGGCTCTTTCAGGAACAGGTCTGAGCTAACAGGAAAGAAACAGCCCAAAACTGCAGGGAGGGAAGACGTTTTTGAATCCTTTTCTGGTTTCTGGAGCCCAGCACGCTTTGCATACCGAGCCCCCTTTCAAAATGCTACAGATGTGGTAGGCATTAGCACAGAGCTATTCAGAGTACTGATCAAAGTGCCTTCCTAAAAATCACCTTCTCTCCTTAGCAGTGGCTCAGGGATACGCCACAGCTGGTGGAGTGCAGGCAGGAATTGCCACTCAAGGGTCCTTCCTGCTATGCTGGTTTTGTTATTATCAGCTGTTGCCAGTTTTATTCTCCCCAAATAAAACCAGAAAGGAGTCTGATTGTGACCTTAAGGTGACAAAGGAACAACAACAAAATCGGAACAGCTGACTTTCCTGTTAAAATCCTGCCATAATTCGTCATATACAGAAGCACAGAAACTTCTGGCTAATTAAATAATTTGAGTGCAGTGGGGTTTTGTGTCCCTTAGCTCTTATCTCTGACACAAGCCAGAGCATTTTCCAGAACACCTCATGGTAGAAAGGAAGGAGGGAGAAGAAAGAAGCCAAGAAGCAGATTCTATTACTCTGGCTACAAGGGAATCTAAAACTTGACCAAGAGTCAGTAATTCATACCACAAGAATGTTAATGACCACCAGAACGATGGTCCAGCTCTTTGGTGAGGTCCTCCCCACACCTTCAAAGGATGCAGAGTCGGTTTTCCTTGAAAGCTGGGAGCAGCTACAGCTTGTTCTAACATGTCTCGACACCCTGAGCTGATCTCCAGAAATTAGGACAGAAGTTTCTGCTCCTGCTTTCTCATCACTGTCCACAATGCAACCATAAACCCAGTCTCATTTTTACCTAGTCCCCGAATGACTGTTATAGACAAGTTCAGAGGGTATTAGCTCTCAATCCCAAGGGACAGCAGCCCTTTTTAACACTTGTGTGTCAAGCAATTGCTAAGGCCACCAGAGACACCCCCACTGCCACACAGTTGGGACTGTGCTCTTACATGTACAAATGTTAATCTCTGTGAAGTACAATTTTCTACAGTCAGTAGAAAACTCCTGATAAAAACAGAGATTCAAACCAAGGCCTTACCTTGATGCCCCCAATCCTATGCTCTCCCTTGAATTCCTTGCCGTTTTTCAGCCAGTAGATGGAAGGAGTTGGGTTTCCACCTGCCGGACATCGGAACCGAACGGTGTTGGCAGCAGGAACTGCCAGCAGCTTCTTTTCCATTTTATCTGGCCTGGTCCAGAAGGGGACACCTGAGAAAAGAAAGCCCAAGTTGAACAGGCCCATTTCTGACACAGAGGATATCAGCTGGTGAGCAGATGCTTTTGATGAGGCTTTGGCATGTGCAGAGTGACAGTTAAATTGCTACCTGCTGCAGTTAAGATAGATGACACAGAAATGCTTTCCAGTTATATGACTCTCATAGAAGTAGACAGGGTGTTTGCATTTTAGGTTTGTGATGAAAGGTTCATGACCAGGTTCTTGTCTCGGTAATGCCAGTATAAATCTAGAGTAGCTGCTTTTAAATCAACAAGGAGAGTTATCCCAGATCAAGATGAGAACCTGGCCTCAGCATGTAAAAAGATACAGATGTACCTTTGGGACAATAGTAGCCAAGAAGCACAAAGAGCAGAAAGATGTTGGAATTGTAAAAAAATGTTGATGGGCCAGCAAGGGAGCAGAGAAAAAGTGTTAGCTGAATGCACTGGAAAATTTTGCTCCTCGGTGAGCACAAATGCAGTGTAGCCTCCTTAAAGGAAGGAAAGACAAAAAAAGCCAGTGCCAAACTGGTTTATCATGTTTATGTTCTTTAAGTACAAGTGATTTTAGTTTTAAAGATTCATGTTACCTTTGAACAGGGATAAGTTTTAAAACACCAGTGCTAGCATGAGATACTTTTAAAAATCTGCCTCAAGTACAGCGATGTTTCTTGGCTGTGTTACAAACATTACATATTAACTCCAAATTAAGGCAGCAGCAGCAAACTCATTATACTGGGAAGGAAGAAAGAAAGTTTTTTTAAAAAGCCTCCCAAGCTTTCACTTCAGCTTAAGGAAACTCTGCAGAGCTGCACGTGGAGTGTTTCCCTTGCCATGCCAGGGGGCCACATCCAGCCCCCCAGCCCCGTGCTTCACAGTGAGGCCAAAGGGAAAGGGGGGCAGACAGCATTTGGGCTGCAAAATAGCCAAGAGGAGGCCAAGGAGTTTAACTAGCACCTCCTCCAGATGGGAAGGAAGCACTCACAGACAGAGAGTACCCACACAGGTCGCAGAAACCTGTGTGCTTCTGGCCAAGACAAACTGAAGGTGCTGGTCCTTCATGATCTGCCTTAGAGAACATGATGGCCACCAAAGCTGTTGGGAAATCACTGCCACTGGCCCCTCCTGCAGCGGTGCTCAGAAACACAACCCAGCACCACAGCCCCACCTCAGTGCTACTCCGAAGCCTCTGCAATACTCTTCCCCTTAACGGGAAGGGTGTACAAAGCTTTCTCTCTTGTTGGGTATCTGAGATGCATGTGAGCTGCTCCCTGATGTACTTAGCCCTGACATGTTTGGCTCCACAAGACCCATCCCACTGCAATTCCAGGTAAGTCAGTGATGATCCCACCTTTGTCTAAGTCCCAGCATCTCACATGTAGGCTGCCTGCTGCATTTCACCTCTAAGGATTTTGCAGGCAATGTCATATAGCTCAGTCAAAGCCATTCATTCACCCACCCATTTTTAGCACCTGCTAACATTCTCCACATGGTCCCTCGTCTCCCCATTGCTCCTTGCAAAGCCCACCTGGCCATGAAGAACTGGATGTTCAGGAGCTACATCCAGGAGGCCTTCCATTTGCTGGAGACAGCCCCACTGGGTGCATTTCTCTCATGTCTCATCTGCTTTCATGGCTGGATGTAGATACCTCAGTAATGCCATCCCAGGGAGGGAAAGCCAGTACTGAGGGCTTGCATCTGCCCTCAGACTGCCTTGCACAATGCACTGTGATGCCTATCAGAGTCAGCTTCACGTATCTGAGGGATCTGGTGCTCACCCATGCTGTGTACGTCTCATTTTTTAAACAATGAAACTGCTTAAGGCCCTTTTCTTGCCCAGATGGCACCAGAACAGGAGTACAGCTGGCGCAAACAAAAGCAAAAGGAGGAATTCCTGCAATTCCTGTGCTCCTGCAAAATCCCAGCTATAAACTTTGCTGTAAACACACAGAACATCCAGGTGAGGCCTCAAATGCTATGCAATAACATGGGCTAGAGTGGGACATCATGTAGCCATCTACCTTTCAACATCCGAGCTTAGAAAAAATGGCAGAACTACACTACAAAAGGGGAAATATTAAAAAAATGTTTTAAGAGTGGGTGCAACCCCTAAAGGAAGAGCAGGCCTTGATGTTAAAGGAAGATGCTGCTATCACATACATTGGGAAGGGCAGAAACCAAGCAAAGGGTGGGCAAAAGCCAAGGCAGCAGCAGCAGGGGGCTGAATTTGGAGAAGGACAGCTGGAGTGGTGTTGGGAAGGCTGAAGAGGATGGAGCTGCAGAAACCATCTTGGGAGAGATCTGGTCCTCAGTTTCCAAAGCATGGGATACTTTCTGGCTGAACACTTCCTTTTGGCAATGCACCCTGATTTCCCTGGGACTTTACAGGAGGTTAAAAGGGCTATGGGGGAGAGTTCAGGGAAAGGCCAGGCACGGATGGAACAGTCCTCCTTCACTGCCACTGAGAAGAGCGGTCGAATAACCTGCTGTTTGTTGTTTGATTAACATATCTGCCTATAATAAATTCCATTTTATGGCGCCAGCGACACTCACCCAGGCATGGGGTGTGTAACTAGATCGCATGGCCGCCCTGCCAGGACTGGGCTCCTCCGTGCACTCTGCTTCTGGGGGATTTTCTCCTTTCCACACTCGCTGTGTGAGCTTCAGAGTGACGTTTCAGCACGTTTTCTCCCTCAAAAGATCAGATTGAACCTCACAGGAGACCCATCAACCCACTGGCTGCAAATTTTGCCACTGAAGCCAAGGGGGATTTTGCCATCGGACATCAGAGGGGAGCAAGATGGGGTCCAGGAAAGCTTCCAGCTGGGGATATTCTCCATATGGAGCAAAGGCAGGATCTGCTCCTCCCTCTTGCAATTAGACACAGCTTCTTCCCTGAGTGCCTTCCCTCCATTTAGGTGCTCTTCCATGCAATTCGGGGCTCACCCGGGCTGGGCACTCCTGGATTAATGTGCCAAGATTCAAACAAGCAGGGCATCGCTCTCAAGTCAAACTGGAACTGGAAGAAAGTGTCTACGCATTGAAAATGGTGCCTTTGTTCTCACTCACAGGAGGCAGCGAACAAAACATCACTGCTTTCGGTTTGCTGTGCCCCCAGAGTCCTTTCATTACTGCTTTTTAAGGGGGTGAAAATGTTGCTAACTCTTCTTTTCAAGCAAAGCTTGCAAAACTCCAGAGAGTTTTGGGAGCAAGAAAGGAGGAAGGATGAAAGACAGGAAAAAATTCTAGACCCGCTCTCTCTGAATTAATTACAAGCAATGATTTTGCATGTGCAGGTGTGAAAAAAAAAGGGACCCGCAAACATTATCACTGGTCCTTTCGCATCATCAAACACTAAGCCCGACGGTCCATTTTGTTCGTCAAAGACACTGGCCACCCATCTGACTGGAATGACCAATTAAAAAAAACTGAGAGCAATACTTGGAATAATTAATACAGCCGAGCACTCATTTAGCAATTAGGAGCTGCCACAAAATTCTGCGGCAGACAGAATCAACCCTAATTGTGTAATTTCCCCAGCTGACGCCTCTGAGTACACAGCCAGATTTAATTGGAGATTATAGGGGCTCTTTGAAGGTGCTGGGGCTACGCAGCGGGGGCTCCAAACAAACAGATACAGAGGGGTAGGGAGCACTGGGGCAGAAGAGCAGTGTGTGAAAAGGGAGTTTTGTTTTTGTTTCAGGGCCAGGAAAAACAGCTGTAGAGAACAGAGGTATTGGAAAGCCTCTTTTTGCAAAGGCGGATTGTGGTTTCTGACAAGGCTGCAACAAACAGGCCGATGATTTGAAGCTGCTGAAGTTTCTCTTTCTTCTTTTCTGCTGCCCATCCCTAAGGGATGCCCCGTTTCTGTACTGCCCTTTGGAGAGGATGCTTAAAAGAGGGTGAGCAAAGCAGGGCACTCCCTGTGGAGGGCCCGACTCAGTGCTCTCCAGGAGTTTTTGCACCAAACACTCCTTTCTTTTAGGACAGATTTCCTCTTGTTCTCTTGCTTTGGTATTGCCAGCTCCCATTGTTCAATAATTTTGGGTCAAAACCCAAAATTTAACAAGATCGGCTTCAAACTCATGATGCTATTGGAATCAGCTCTCCAAGCTCTTCTCTAGGAACAGAACTGTCTTAACAACACATTTAAGCCAGAAAATTAACTTATCATTGCAAGGGGCCAGGAGACAAGGTTTTTATTCAGTGACACGCAATATGGCAACAGTCAACAAGCCAGTCCTAGATGGATTATCTCCCCCTAAAGATGAATAACTAATAGTTATATTTTTCTTTTGCATTAAAGCATGTTTATTGCCTTCACTCCTCTAACTACTGACCATAGCTACGTCTGATGGCCAAGCAGGGGCTCATACACCTCATTAGTAGGGTATCTTTTTGCCAGAAGAGATGGAGGACACAGGTCTTTGGGCTGTCCATAGGACATGGCACTGGCTACACCCACATATCTGCCTGCCTGGGATGGTGCTGCAGCTCCTGTCCCTGGTCGGATGTCCCAGTGGTGGTGGTGCCAGGGTTAACAATATGGCTCCCCAGACTCAAGAGAAGATCTGTGAAGCTCAAGTGGAGGGTCTGATGTCAAAGCAACATAAAGCACATTCACATCATGATGCTTCACTGTGATGGCATGTTAAGCTAATCAACTGTTTTTAAAGCAGAAGATAATCCAACTTTGTGTAACGAGAACTTTAAGCAAAGCCAGTCGTTACCTTCATGTCTAAAAAAAGAGACAGCCTTGAAGTCAAGAAGACCCAGACTACAGGCTATAAATACATGTGGCAAAATGTGTGCTTTCTTTTTCAATGAAGAAAAATGTGTCTTTCTGTACCATAAACCAGCTGATGTTTTGTGATACCTGTTGCTAAGAGATGGAGTTTACTCCAAACCACATTAAAAAAAAGTAAAGAAGGGTTAACTGTGCTCATCAGAAGCTGCTCTGCAGCAGGAACAAATACTGACCAAGCCTGACCCACCCTATGCCTCTACCAGGCTTCAACTGGTATCAGGAGCCCTGAGCACCTCTGCAGAGCTGCCTGTCACCTCACAGGATCCGGCCTTTAATTAGGAGCTATCAGAAAACCACTAACTGCTGCTGATGGATCACCTGGCACCATAACTCACCATTACTGTCCACATACTGCACGACACAGCGGTATGAATTTATTACAGTGGGAGACCTGTTTTAAACAGTCCTGCATGTCCAACGCTATGGGCAGGAGAAATTTTCCAGTCATGTTGAACTTCTGCCAATGTACATAGCTGATTGGGAGTTCAAATGCAAGACATTTATTTATTAAAAACACATACACACAGGCAGCTTGCTTTGCAGAAATATAAAGAGCATAATAAAACACAACACTAACGCCTCTGAAGCATGTAATGATCCTGATTAATGCTATTGCACTTAAAGAAACAAGCACTGGGATTGAAAGAAATCCAGAGTAAAAGCACTGAGAGGCTCCGTCCTGGGGCTCCCTTCCCCATGTGAGTGAAAGAAAAAGCCAGTAAAGCCAAAGGGGTTCCTCCCGCTTACAGCATCAGTCAATTTGGCCCTTGGCTAGCATAAATTTTATGCTCTGACTCCAGCCAAGATGCTGGTAAGGACCAGGATCAAAACAGCTGAAAATAAAGCAGGCCAAGGTTTGCACTGGTGTAAAACTGGTGTAATGTCAATGTAGTTAAAAAAAATAATTGTGAGTTTGTCTGGATTTACATGCATCATGAATTCAAGTCTTAAAAAAAAAATACACTACTACAGCTGTAGGATATTATAGCAGCGATACTACTCTGGCAGCTATTTCTAAATTTTTAGATAAACAGGATCATGGTCACTGATTTCAACATGGAGAAAGAGCTGCTGTCCGACAAGGCGAACATCCAGATGAGCTGCTCCACTTGGGAGCCACATCTCTTTGAAAGAAAAGGCCTCTGTATCCCAGAAAAACAAATTACCTGTATCTTCTGACTCATCATCATCATCTTCATCATCACCTGATGAAGGGGAATCTAGGAGGAAAAGGAGAAAGAAGTGAAAAAGAAAGAGGATGGCACGTGGGGACATCACACTGAACAAGGCTGTTGGTGCCACAGTGGGCTCCAGTGAGGGAGGACATCCAAGTGATGGGTCACCCTTCCCTGCAGCTTCACCACCCCATCCCTCCCATGCTGCTGGGCCAGGGACAACTGGCCAGGAGCTTTCTGAACTGGGAGAGAGGTGTCATGAGTTTGCCAGTGCTCTGCCACCAGAGACCAGGGTTCAATGCCAAATACTGTGTAAAGAGCTCTTCTCCTCATAAATACAAAAGCAATTCCAAAAAGGGAAGTTTGTTTTTGCAGAACAAGCTCTCCCCCGCTTCTTTTTCTCTTCTAGCATTCACTCTGAAGACTTTATTTCACCAAGTCTCAAAACAACAGTTCAGCATTTCTAGTTCATTTTCCCTGCATTTTACTTTTAACTCAATACACTCCTGCTATGTCTCCCCTCGTTAACTCCCTGCTCAACCACTCAGACCAAAGCTTTTAAAACTTCCCCTTGCAATCAAACCTCTCTCTTGATCGACATTTTGATGGTTACTCCATAAACCAGTTCCCTTCAGCTATATTCCTCCTGCAGAGGCACCTTGAGGCTGTAACTCGATACAGGTTATCAGGTGGGAATTTTCCATCTGTGTCTCTCCAAAACATCCTGAGCTGTGTCTCTTCATGTGGTCTAACACTTCACTTTCTCCAGGCTGTCCACAATGAAGTCCCTCTTCCCCCCCAAACGACTACTGCAAATGTAAATCCCATGATAAAATAGCAGCTTAGTGTTTGACTTAGTATACACGATTTAGCACAATTCAGTGTCTGGAAGATTTAGCATCACTGACTTCATATAATCTCCAGGAATTTCTTTTTTAAGTAACAGCAAAACGCTAACAACCCAGCAGCCTTTATACTCTGAGACAGCGGTAAAAGAACTTGGCCTTAAATGCTAGAAAACAGGAAACTTTGAGTGTTCAGCATGTGGCCAGAAATGTAAAGCATGACTTTAGACCAAGCCAGGCAGCACCTCCTTCATTTCAAGACGCACTTGAGTTTTCTGCTGTTCTCTGACCAGCTCAGTGGAGGTAAAAATAAAAAAAATATTTTTTAAATTTGAAAAAAAAAACAACCAAACAACAAAACAGGTAGGGGAAAAGTAACAACAAATACTACTTCTCTGCTGAATCTGGCACGACTTTCCAAACACATTCACCATCTATAGGAGCAAGCAACACAGGAATCATCTCCCTGCTTTAGACTGCAGTGGCACATCGTGCTTTGCACCTTCTCGTTGGCAAAGTCTCAAAGAAGACTTCAAGCACGTATCTAATTGAAAATCCACAGTTGAGGTCCCGCTGGCAGCAGAACTAGGGAAATGCCATGGGGGTTGCTGAAAGTGAAGGGGATATTTAGGTGTTTTGGCTGAACCAGCAGGTTTATTCAAGTCCCGGCGAAGGCAGAACCTGAGCCAAATCCCCACCAGCATCGACAGAGAAACCAGCACCTTCTCACCCCTGCACTCTCAGATTTGGTTATCCACATATTAACATGTGATTATAGATTACTCCTGGTTTCCAATGAAACAATTGTGACCAGAGGAGCAGAATCAATTTTTATACCAATTCAAAAACATTTCCACAAGACTGAGGGTCTCTGACCTTGCTTGTGTTTCAGATGAGAGATGCCGTTTTTCAGACCAAATATCCAGTTCAGAGATACTGTCCTGTTCAGGTTACTAGAACATCACTTATTTCAAAAGGTGACCAAAACTTTGTAAGCTACTTGTTAATCATTTACTAAAATAGTAATCCTTTTCAGAAGCTGATGACTATTGGCATCAGCAAGAACTACTAGATGCTACTCCCAGAAGGGCTTTAATTATGAATGGAAAGAGGTTTAATTTTTTTAGTCACCTGTGTTGAAGAGCTTAGTCTTGGTCATTTTGAAAGCTCTTTTCACAGGTACCAGTCTCCAGTCCATGCTCATTGTAGTGGTGCTGCTTGGCCACTAAATCCAAAGGCTGTTCTGTGTGTGAAATGGTTGCAGAAATGGATCTTCTGCCAACAGGGCTGGAGATCAGTTTGGGCATGCAGCCTCTCCTTGTGATCCTCTGCAAGCGCTCAGGTTTTACGAGGACAGTGCGTTTCTTTTTGTAACTAGCAAAACACTCAAGCCTGTGTCTGTCAAGAGAGGCTTTTTAAAGAGATCAAACCCTGCTATTAATCAACCTGGTTTTCAACCCTGAAATGCCAGCTCCAGCATCTCCTTGCTCTACCTTCAGAACTAAGCATTTCACTGTGCACACTGAGAGTCGCTGCAGAAGAGCCAATTTGTTGCAGACTCAAAACTCATGGCCCCGCTAGGAAAATCATAATATCCTCCTAGAATCTGGAAACATCTCTCAAAATGGGACTTAAGTGTGTATCAGCTATTCTGAATACACCTAGCCTGGTTCTTCTCGCTTAAGAATACAGATCAGAGCAATGCCAGTTCCGTTACTACAGATTTAAACCAGTTTAATGCAGAGAACAACTCCAGACCCAAACATTAGATACCCACATAAACACCTGACCAGATACCCGGGCTGATCGCTGGCAGGACCTTTAAAAAGTAGTAACACAAACCACAAATCTCTGATAACAATCTCTTCTCCACAGTGCCACGCTGAGTGATCGATACTAATTATGAAGAAATTTCTGAACATCCGAGAGGCACCACTATTGCCACAAAAAGCAAGGCTTCAAAGTTTAAAACAAGTGCTGCTGACAGCTAAAATGGAGACTCCCACATTACCAGCACTTTGGTGGTAATGACAGTGGGCTAATAGAATCAAAGACTCATAATGCTGTCAGAAAGCAGGTTCAGGTTACTCGCTTGTTCTTAAGCTGTTATTAGCTATTATTAGCGAAGAGGAAAAACACAGGGGCTTAAACTTTTTAAAAGCTGAGGATTATCAGCCCTTCCACTATTAAAAACAATTTCTCACTTTACGAACTTTTGGGGCTGGCAGCTGTTTCATTTGAGCGTGTAACCAGCTGCCCTCTTCTGCCTTCTTGCTGCCCCTTGAACTCAAAAGCATTTTAATGTCACTTAAAAAAAAAAAGAGAGTAATGTTTCTAACAACCTGCAGTTCCTTGGATAGGTCCAATAATCATACCTAGTTAAAGAAAGCCTTTCAAGGGCCAAATACTTCTTTAACCATTTAATTGATATGACCTTGAAGCATTCACAGCAATCTCCAGTAACGTTCAATGAAAAGCAGATGTTGGTGAAGGCTTGTTGAAATGAGCTTTTATTCTCATGATGGTTTGATTCTCTCACACAAAATCCTATTCCTGGCAAGAGAAAGCCCTTTATGGAGTGGATGTGATTTACAATCACAAACATCTCTGTGCTTGGTTTTCAGGCAGAGCCTCTTACTTTTTGAGGGAACTCAACTTTTGGAGGCAAGGGCCTACTGTTCAGGGATGCTTAAAAAGCTTCAAAAGTGCAAGGGCAAAGGAAAATTTTCAAAACCTTCGATCCACGAGGGGTTAATGCTTCTGAAAACCCAGGCTTTTAATCTGTGTGATCGGGAGGCTTTCTATCTGCTCACAGTGGTATCTATCTACCAATGCAGCAGCCTGAAATCATGGAGGTGATCTTACTGTTAGCAGTTAGCTATCTGGGAACAACAGATATTTCTGCTACTCTCTGTTTAGTGATCCAGGCTTGGACTGCTTGTAGCTGTTCTACTGTCCCAATCATGGAAAATATGGCTAAGCAAATGACAGTGTGTGCTTTCCTAACAAAGCACTTGTTTGCAATATATGAATCCCAGTAAGTAGCTTTGATGAAGCACATATTTGAGATATATACAATTCACAGGTAAGTTACATCTGAAACTAACTAGTAATATGTGATAACTGGGATGGAGGGAAGAGATTTATCAGCTACAATAGGCAAATAGTCTTCATGAACCTCCAGCTTTTACATACAATTTTCTACTGATATGTCACATAAAGTGGAAAAAGTCACTTAACCTCCCTGAGCCACAGTTCACTCACAAAAGACTTCAAAGGCACATGTAGCGTTGCATCTATTTGATTGTTAAGGGGGATTTGGGACTAAGTCTCTCTCAGTATTTAACATGTTTTACATTTAACATCTCAGCTTTAACATTTGGTATAGACACAGAAGCATTCCTCAATTGGCTTGTTTTGCCAGTCTAATCACTGCCAGGAGTTACCAGGGAGGTAGAGACCTACCAAGTACAACAGATGAACACTGCAAAAAAAAAAAAAAAAAAAAAAAAAAAAAAGTCACTGAGACAGCTGTATTTCTGCACGTACCTGTAACTCTGACTGTAAAGTTTCCCAGGACCTCATTGGAATGCCTTGGCTTGCAACTGTACAGCCCCGAGTCATCATATGACACATTGATTATCTTCAACAGTTTTTGTCCAATATGAGTTCTGTTGGTAGGTGCAATCCCGATACCATCTTTAAACCAGAAAACAGACACAGAAGAGCCTTGTGTGTTACAGGAAAGTTCAATAGTATCTCCACTTCCAAACACCAACTCTTCCAGAAAGGCGGTCTCGCTCCTCAAGTATTCTGCAAAGGGAGTAAGAAATGGAAATGAGTAAATAAGAGCAGGTGTCAAAGAATAAAAGAGCATTTTAAAAAAAAAAATGTATCTTATATTTCCCCTATTGATGCTTCCATGTGTCCAGAGCTCCTCCTAGCCAGAGGTAAGCCTTGCCGGCCCCAGGCAGGTAGTAGTGCAGAAAGACAGCTGTGCACACTACAGTCAGGTCTCTGGCTGATCTGCAAGGATGGCTTCAACCCTCTAGTGACCAAAACACGGCCACACCACCAGGTGGGTCACAATAAACAGCACAGACCTCTGTGTAGGGTCGTTGCAACACCCAGTGTCGCACAGGAGGGTGGTGTGGCATAAGGAAGTAAGCATGTGCTGAAAAGTTCAGTTTAGTCTCTGGACCTCAGTTTCTTTATTCCTGTGAGTCTGTCCACAATCCCTGCAAGACCCAAAAAGAAGGGGGTACAAGGAATAGGAATGTGGATAAACCAAACTTCTCAAGTGGCTCTGGGTGGCCCAAAGGCAACCTCTGTGGGCTGAAGGAAACAAGGTGGAAGGCTGGAGAGAAGATGCAAGCTGGAATAACTAAAATAAATGAACCCACCACTAGATCCCTGCTGGAGTTACTCTGCAATAATGTGCAGAACCAAAGACCAAGCATGAAAGCTGAAATCCCTGTTTCTTCATTCTATCTACCAGCTGCAGCAACTTCTTCCATGAGTGATGACAGTGAACTCTGCTGCAGGCTGGAGAATTTTGTTTTACCATAGGATAATGACACAAGGAAAGGTTCAAACTCAGAAGTCTCTGCTTGGAGGAACATGGGGCAACGTTGGGTCTGATGGTCCTCAGGCTCATTTTAGTTACATTTAAACTCACTCTTGACATTGAATGGTTTATTCATCCTTTAACACAGTTTAAGAAAAAGAATTAGCCCTCTACAGCTTCCCTCAACACAGCTGATCAACAACAAGGCTGCCATTCTCCCCACCCTGTCTGTGCTAACCAACATTTGCACTTGGCATTGCCTATCTGTCTTCTGGCTTGCACTGGCTCTGAAGCTGTACGCTCCACCAGGCATAAATAAGTCTTCTTGGTTTCGTACAGTATGTATCACGGGGGATCCTATTCCACGACGAAGACACTTTGGTGCTATGACTACATAATTAGCAAGTAAAAAGTAATTCAAAACAGATCTGAACCTAATCCTATGATCCAAATGCAGTGGCCTGAGTTGATCTCTGATAGTAATCACATATGGATAGAAATCCTAATTTTGCAGCTTAAGCATATTCATAGATTCCAATTTGACTGCAAAACCAATGCAATTACAGCAGCTCCGAATACCTGAGGATGTGGCATTGGCTTCAAGCTGCTCTTTTGCCATTAAGTGAAAGAGTTGGAGCAGGTAATAAGAGAAAAATGTAATGCTTTTCCTGTCATGCAATTTTTTATTCTTGTGGAAACTTAAAAATTAAAAATATAAGAATGTTTCAGTCAATAGCCTTGCAGTGTAGAATTAAAGAATCCTGCAGGCCTGGAAATGTGGTATTTCATGGGAGGTATCATCTCACAGGAGGCAAAGCCCACACTCATTGGGGTTACAAAGAACCTTTCCTCTGATACCCTGGCAGCAATTCCAACTCAAATATTTTAGGTTTTGGCCAGAATTTTGTGGTATTCATACAGTCAAAGTTTTAGGGTGTTGGGGTTTTTCTTTCCTTTTAATGAAAAGATTTTCCCTGAAAGCATATGCTTTTAGTAAAAAGGAAAAGAAGACAGAGCTCCAGCACCTCCTTCCTATCAGACCAGCACCTGTTGCAAAACTGAGTGTTCACCCATGGTGTCTTCCCAGCCGGGATATACTTCCTTGGGGAAAATATGGTTGAGAAATATTCTGGTTTAACTGTTCCTTTCAGGTTTTCTCCTTCCTTTTTCTAGCCTATAAGGATTTTTTCAATGGTACCAACTTTGGCTTCCAATTAAAAAGCCCTGTATACAGCTTTGCACTTGCAAGACTGGGTACTGATCTTTGTTTGTTGACTCTGATGGAAGCTCTTGCTAATTTAATCTACTGGAAAACAAACCCCACGCAGCTGCACAATCCCTCCATACAAAATACACAGTTTTACCCAAGCTGTTTGCCAAATGATCAAGACTTGTATATTTTGGCTTTTGTATCATAAACCTACCAAACAGGAACAAGCCCAGACTAAGCACAAGCCAAACTGTACTGTTTAGCCATTTAAAAGGAAATCACTCTTTTCTGAAAACTGTAATGAACCTGGGTTAATGACAAAGTAACAAACTATATTTATAAAATATATTTAGAGAATGCTGAAATTAAGAGAAAATTAACTTTAGACCCGGAGCAGAACGACTGAGATCCAAAGCTTTTTCTGGGGAAAGAAGCATCATCTCTTGTTTCTGACAACTTCATTTTGTCATCTCTGCCCCCAGTCTCCCCAGCAGATATCATGATGCCTGTTAAATGCAAAATTCAGTCCTAGTGACTTTATTCCTACTGACTGGGAGGAATATCTAGAAAGATGGAGTGGTGAATTAACAGGAGAATGTTACTAGTAGTTTTAATCCCACTTCTTTAAGCAGTTTTCAAATTTCAGTTTATATGTTTATGGCATATAAACAGGACCCAAATTGGAGATCTCCACAAAGTACTTAAATGTGCATTTAAGTGCTTAAGCACTGCCCAACTGTGACCTTGGGGAACGAAATTTTACTCTTCTTATTCCTCACATAATTTACAAATACAATGATAAATCCAAAAGCAGAGAGAGTCTCATTTCCATGCTGAGAATGGCTGGAGTTTAAAGCAGTGAACCAGAGCTCATGTCTCCCACTGGGTGCCCAGAGCCCACCATCATCTTCCTGCTTTCCAGCTACAAGTGCCTGGTGTTTCCAACACATCAAAAAGAGACACCAAAACATGGAGACATGAAGTTGCTGCCTCTGAGGCCAAGGATCCAACCATCAGACTGTCCACCTCTCCAACCACGTGGCGTGAACAAAATGGCAGGAGTTGTGTGTGCAGCCTGTGCTGGGGAAGGGTTTAACACAGATGGGCTGAGCCCTCCTGGAGACCTAGGCGAGGGTTTGGCTGTCCTCCTATTCTGCCATCTCCCATTGCTAAATCATAAGGAAACCAGTATAGGGGAGAGGGCTCTGAGCTCTCCTGACACAGTTGCTTCTTCCATCAGGTCACACATCTTTGAGGCAGTCAGAAAACTTCCTGCTGCAAGGCGGCACTGTGGGAAGGCTGGTTTTTGGATTTACTGGGGCTGAACACACATCTCCTGGACCTCAACCAAGAAAACAATTCTTGCTGCTGGCAAAGAGCTATCCCCACACATCCTTCAAAACCCTCCTAAAGCATTTCTATTGCAAGTCAGGTTGCAAAGGACCCCCCCCTGCAAAGGTCCCCCCCTGGGATCTAACTGACATTAACAGAATCTTTTTAAAAACCACAGTAGACATAGGTATAAATTACTGGGGAGTTAACAGGAGCCCACTCTGTCACTTGCCAGCAGAGCAGGGATTAATGCATTGGCAGCTTTAATGGGTTCTTAAAGAGGGGGCAATCTAGGTTGTGGGCTCCCAAGATGTGACTAAAATTCAACCATTTATTAGTTTAGCCAAAGCAGTAATGAGTTGAGAATCACCAAGAGACACTTGTGATGGAGATCAGCACTTGCAGTATCATCACTGCTGCTCACAGCAAACATGCTACAGAGAAAGAGGCAATTTTTAATCTGTTCAAAGGAGCAAAATGGCAGCAACTAGCCGGGAAGCACCTTCCACAAGGAGCAGCTGGACCAGCAATGTTAAAGTGGTTTTTGTATGTATTCACTTATAAGGATAAGATACTTCATCTCCGTAGCTGCTTGGCTCATCCCAGCGATAATTCACTTTCTGTGTGGTTCTCAGCTCCAAGTGCTTAAGTGTGTCAGTATTTCCATCAGATGTCTGCTCCTCTTAGACATCAATACTTGTTTCTGGCTGAGCCTGGAAATGTTTCATTTTGGTTTTAACACAGACAGCTCTCAAGAACTGCAGGAGGATATGCAGTTATTTATTTTTCCAGGCATTAAAGGACAAGGACAGGGGGGGTGGTGGGGTATTCCTGGGCTGCTTATAGCCCCCCAAAAACCTAGAGGCTGGTTGGTGACACCCCCCCCTCGGTGTCAGGGACTATTTTCAGGAGCTGTGGCAGAGAGCATGGGGGCTGCTCCCCGGTGGCAAAGGCCCAAGTGCCCACAGGAGACTTGGGCTGGGAGAGCCTCAGGGCCCCGTGCCACCTCACAGGCTGCTGGTTATTTCTCTTCACATCTGTTTTTCCTCCTGGAATAGCTTCCCACGATTCTATTTTTCCAAACATCCAAGTGTTTGGGAGCCTCCCGCGGGACTGCTCAGGTAGGGTGCATGCCTCCCCCACCATCATCACCCTCCTTCAGTGAGGATCCCGCAGCTGGGGCACATCCACCACGCAACCAAAACCCCACTGGGACTATCACCACAGAGGGCTCGAGGCCCACGACCTTCAGTACCACCAACAAGATATTCCTCACCCCACTCTGAACCCTTGAACCCTGGCAATCCTGGAGAGGGCTTTCACGATTGCTTCACAGCCGGGTGGTGGAATGGACTAAGACTCATTTCTAAGTGGATCATATTTTCCCATTTTTAGACTGGACAAACTATTTGGCATGTTAACAAGCAGAAAGATAGCAGCACTCCACACACTTCTCTCTTCAGGTTAATTTGAGAATGTTTCCTGTTCTGTGTATTTTATTGCACCAAATCCACTGTGACAGGATATATTATAGGATCACAGAGCAACAACCATGTCAGAGCTTTTTCCTGTTGAGTTTGGGATCCTGTTCCCAGGGGGGTCATGGCAGTCACCAAGTTGGTGTCTAACTGCTGGAAGGATATAGAAACCTCCAGCATCGCTGGGATGAACAAGGCCATGATGGCAAAGACCACACAGACCATCTCCAGGCTCGGACCAGTAGCTGTCTCCTCTATGTATGCTAACCCCCAGTTTATGCTAAATACGTATCCCACCTGTGTTAATAGGGGCTCACAGTATTATCAACCCCCCCATAACAGTGTTTTTCCCAATACCTGTGTGGCTGCTTGTGGGACAGGGCCGCTTCACCACCTCACCTCAGGACTTCTGCACCAGGAAAAGCAAATCCTGTTGCCCAGAAGGGAAATAAAACACTTTTCTTGGTGAACACTCTTCATTTGGGACCTACTTTAATTTAAAAAGCAGCCAGGAGGGGTGACAAGCAGCCCGGCCCAGTGCTACCTCCCTTGGAGCATCCTGCCACATATGTCCCTGTTCTCTCCATCTCCCCAGAGAGGCAGACAGGCCCCGGGGGGATTTTGCAAACCACCCAGGCCCTGCACGGAGCAGCAGCCCCCATGAGAGGTGGGCACAAGAGATAAAACCGTGGGATTGCCTGTTTACCCGAGTACCTGACTTCTCAGGGCAGATAAGATCAAGGGAGCGGCTGCAGCAGATCAGCTCACCTAAAATCACTGAATACCCTCACTGCACGGCAGGGAGCTGATGGGATAGTTTTTATACATGTATTTTGGGTGGTGTTTTCTGCAAGGCAAAGCTTCCTCTCCGTTCTGCAGCAGCCATGAAGGTGCCAGTGGCAGTGCACACCTGTCCGGCCATGGCCGCGCCACCCCACATGGCACATCACCAGCCTAGCACAGCAAAATCTAATATATAAAATACATACATAATATTATATATCTAGTATTTTATGTATATGATACCTTATTATATATATTAAATAAAAAGTACTATATAAAATATATATCCTGTCTTCTCTCTTCCTCCCATTTCCTCCCCCTCCAAGGTCAAGACCCCCCTCAGAGCACATTTCCCAGTGTCAGGCTGCAGCCATCCTGGGAAGAAGGGGCTCGTTTTGGCAAACACATGCTTTGTAGAATCAACATCATTTCCCAAAGTGGCGTTCAGCTGGGTTACCTCCCCTGCTCAACAGGGCTCACACCTCAGCAAAAATGTAAAAATCTGGTTGCTTCTGTAAAAGCCTAAACCATGATCAAGTAATGTGCCTTTAGGAAACCACGTCTGAAAAGCATTTGCCTTCATCATTTGAAGGTGCTGCTTTATCTTTCACCTAGCGCGTGTTTGCTTGGGGAGGGGGTGTGGGGGGTGTGTGTTTTCTGGAAAAACTTAAAATAGCTTTCCTAATAATAATACAAGGTAAACTGTTTATATTGTATTACCACCGCAGTGGCCTATACAATTGTTACCAGACAATGTTTCTTCCAAAGATGTTAACAAGTGTGCTGCACTGTATTACCACCCAGTGGGTTTTTTTCTGTGTTAGAAGGAAAGCAAACTTTTTTCCTAGAGAATTAGCAGAACAATAATCAGGTTTAGTTCTGTCATATGCGGCTTTTTTTTCATAAACAAGAGATTACGGAAAGAAAAAAAAATCTCTAGTGTTTAGCTTGGCTATCCCCAAAAGCGACTTTGGAAGAGCTTCTAGAATGGAAAAGCAGATGTTGCAAATCTGCCTTATCTACAGAGCAACTGTTGACTCTGTTGTGCAAATCCTAATTTACATCTGCATGAAAGGTTTCAGAGATTAAATGGCATTCAAGGAGGAATATTAGCTTTTCTCCCTCCCTCCAGCCCTCCTTTGAATGGATTTACTACTGGCAATTAGCTTTCTGTTCCACCGGCCAAGTAGAAAACAGGATTCATCAGGACTCTACAGTATCCTCCTTCTAATGGACTGTTTTCTCAGATCACCCAATTCAGATACTGAGATTTAGCAGAAGAAATAAATAGTCACAAAGCTAAAATAGTTACAAAAATACTTTGGCCATGAGGATTTCCCTGTGGCACTTGGAAAGACCCAAGGAGGAAAAAAACAAAACCAGATAACAAATCAAAGGGGTCTCCTGGCTACACCTAACAAAAATGAGAATGTAAACCCCAAGAGACACAAAGCTTTGACTGCTGCTGAGAGCCCAGTGCCTGTCCCAAGGACAGCCTTCAGCTGGAGCTTTGCTAGCTTAAAGAAACAGGCAGTGATGGTGGGGTTTCCTTAATATCAGGACAGACTGTGCAAACACTTTCCTTGTTTCCCCACTCAACACACACACAAAAGAGAGAAGCAATCACCCCCCATATCTATCTATCTATCTCATCCATCCATCCATCCATCCATCCATCCATCCATCCATCCATCCATCCATCTCACAGTTCTGCACTCATTTTTTAACAGAAATAAAAGAACTGATAGGAAATGTCCTCCTCTTCACCAATGATCCCTAAAGACGGGGAGCAGTGGAGCAGGGACCTGGCAGCATGGGGATGCTGAGGTCCCCAGGCTATGCTGCTCCATGTGTCCTATGAGCGCTCCTGGCTCGTGCTGAAGCACCTCAAGGATGCCCACGCTGATGGTTCCTGCTCTCCCAGGTGCCAAAGACTTTGTGCTTCACTCAAGAGAAGGGCAGCAATCAGCTGCATCAGATCTCAGCAGCCCACACTCATGGTGGGGATGACACCAGTCCCAGCCTGGCATGTGGGCGAGTGCCTGCTTGCAGCTGGTTTGCCCACATGTCACACAGCCCACCTCACCCAACCACAGAGACCAAACATGGTCAACTGAGCAAACCTGTGCTCTTCAGCATCAGTGCACCATGGTATCCCTCCTGCTTCACTGGACCACGTTACCTGGTGGGGCTTTGTAGGTGATACACACCAAGGAAAGTTTGCAACAAGAATGACAGATTACATGAACGAGTGCTCCACAAAGCATACAGAAAGGAGAGAAACTGAATCTTTGGAAATATTCTTAAACTTTGTTATAAATCCTTAAAAGAATAAGCACACATTGCTGCAGACTTCTTTCGAGTTATTTTTCTGGGCTCCTCCTCCACACCCTCATTCCCTTCCCAAAATCCTTAAAAAATTCATTACTTTTGGAGTTTTGACCTCCAGGGTGCTAGTGAATTCTAACAGAATGTTCACCATCTCTTAAGTGCTCTTGTAGATGAATTTTTAAGCAATATGTAAGTTCACCAGACCCAGAAGTATAGGTTTATCTCAGAGCAACTTTTTAAAGGATGCAAAGACCCATGGTGCCTTTACAATTCCCAGGCAGGCTTGGCCCTGGCAGTTACTTGCAATGCTTTTTTTGGTACTTGTGATGCTTTTCTGAAGTGGGCTTTGAGATCACATGGCATCAGCAAAAATTTGCCATAAAGCCCCAACCTTTCCCCTTCGGTTCACAGCTATGCAGCTCCCAAATCCCAGCTCCTCTGCATTTCCCTTGCACTTTTAATGTGTGCTCCTCTAATCTTCATTTAATGCAGGCAGCTGGCTGCAAATACCCCCGAACAATGACTTTAATCCTAAGTATCCTGAAGCCCCCCCCTTCCTCCCTGCACCAAAACTGAAGAAAAAAAATAAAAAGAACAGCCTCATGACAGCAAGATGGAGAAATCCAAGCTATCCACTGGGCCAAAGGAGCAGAAAGACACAATGAGCTAAATTTTGCCTGGTTCGCTAATTAAAAACGGAAGCTACCCCACTCCGGAGCCAAGGCAGGGAGGTGGGGGAGTTTTCATGCTATTCAAAAAATCGGCTTCCAACTGGGACCATATTCACTCCACATTAATTGTCATTCCAACTACGAGTGTCCTAGTTTCAAAATGAAAACTACTCTCTAGTGTAGCTAGTGAAAACCAACACCAGTTTCAAGGCATTAAACAAAATTTATTGATTGCATTTTCCCACCCACTAAAACTTTAATAAGCATTAAACCTCAAACTCCTGGCCCCGTTTCCTCCCTCTACCCTCTCTCTCCATAAAAAGGGTCAGGGTCCTCTATATGGAGATTAGGACTTAATGTTTGGTATTTGTTTATGAGCCTATCAATTGCCTCTATTTCAAGGGGGGGAAGCACATCTGAAAAAAAAACCAACCTCTTGTACACAGATTAAGAGAGGGCAAAGGTTTAGGGTAGTTTGGGTGGTTTTTTTTCCAACTGATTGTGGGTTTTAGATATACGACGGATCATGTTCACGTGAATAACAATAAGTATATATTCCCCTTTTTGCAAGTTTCCCCTGAGTTACATAAAATGGTATTTTTCAAAGAACACTCTTTCTCAGTAATAAGACACAGAACTTCCAAGTCTTCTCTGCTAGCGGTTTTCAGCTGTGTAAAAGGAAAAAATAATAATTTGGGGGCCGCTCTGTCTGCATACTTAGTAAAGAAAACAAAGGTCAAACATTTGAAATGCAAAGGTCGGTAATTAAGCCCAGAAATCCATATCTAGGCATCAAAATGAATAGCCAGATTTTGAGAGTGCTTAAGCGATTTAAATGCAGAGCCTGATCTGGCTCAGCATCTTTCAAAACCAAGACTGTTATTTCAGTGCCTCAAGCAAGATGTAGGTGCCAGGTACCCAAGTTGGAGAAGTTTAACAGTAATCTCCTTTGGGGAAGGCTGATCCACTTTAATCTAAAATTGTGAATGACAAACGAAAATTTTGTTATTTAGAAAGCACATCTTACTAAAGCTGCAACACTCTGTCCTTGTTCTAAACTCAAGTCTTATCCTTCAGCATTCTTAGAAAGAGTTGGGAGAGATGGCAAAGAAAAGTAGATGTCAAAAATTCTTTTATTTCTCCTCTTTAAAGAAGGCTGCTAAAGGGATTAGACAGCTTTGAGTTCACCGCTCTGTTAAATCAACCTTACAATATTTTTTCAGCTTGTTTGACTTGCTGTTTCTGTATACATTTGTGTTTTCACCTTTCTGCATTCAAATCCCACGCTTCACGTTTGTTCTGTGCTTCTCACAGGAAACTTAGTCAGTTCTTTATTTGTATTAAGTCTTCGGAGTTATAGAAAACAGACTTGGAAAACAATCCCTAAATTAGCAAGACTTACCGGCTTCCATGCATACGCGCACACACACAGGGCATCGCATACCATCTGACCCAAACGCAGCGGTTTATCATTTCCAGCAGCAACAGCAGGGCATCGGGTTCACCAGAACGGACCTTTTAACAGTCTCCTGCAACCGTATCTATTACGGCACATTTTGGAGTGCACGTAATAAATTTAGAGAGAGTTCAAGGAAGTCATGCGTGTCTCAGTTCCCACTCCCTTCAAGCAGTTTTAATGCCCCCAAATAATTATCTTCTACAAATTATACTACATTAGGCTCTGGTAGTGCCAGAAGCAGGTTAGACACCTCTACACACAACTATTTTAATGCTGCCATAAAGAAATGCACATCCCCTGTAGAGGGATGCTTCCAGTGTCCTGCAGCAGAGCTTGGCTGATCCTACCTGCACCAGCCAGTTACCTTCCACTCTTCTGGATACCTGCCCCATCCTCCACAGTTGGATTTTCCTAGTTTTTCCTTTCCCTTCCCCACCAGAAACACTCCAAAAAGCTCTTCCTCTCTGCAAACAAGCACCCAAGTGTCCAAGTGAGATGGATGATGGCCATCGCAGCAGACGAGCCAAGGCAGAAAGAAAATGGCCACTTCTCTCGAGAAGACAGAAAACAGAGATGATGACAAAAATTGAGCCCAGCAGCCAGCCACCCAAGGGTTGGATTTGTCTGAAAATCAGGCACTGAAGCTAGCTCGCACCATACTCCCTTGGGTGGGATTGGTGGATGAACTACCACCTTGTACCACCAGGGAAGACGTGAAGTTGGACAACCTCCCCACATATTTATACCTATTTATCCACGTCGATGTATACACCCATAAATGGAGCAAGAGCTGCACACAGCATTCTGGCCCCTCCACTCACTTTCTGAGAGTGGGTGGCTAATTCAGGGTTGTCTCCTCTTCCTTCCTGCCCCAAGACCCCACACATTGCTCCTCCAACTGCTTCTTCTCATCCCCAAAACAGCCAGGCTCTAGCACTGGGTAGTTACTCCTGCAAAGACTACACTGTCTGCACCTCATTTGCTATGCACTGGGAAGAGGGGGGGCAGAGGGGCAGAAAGTGTCCACTTCTAAGGTTTTCACATAGTTTGAAAGCACCTGAAGAGGTTTCAGGCCCTTTTTTCCTAGGACTAACACATTCCACCCACAAGATGACCTTGTTCAGAGTGCAGATGGCTCTTCACAGGAAGGATTTACATTGCATGGGGTCACCAGATCCAGGACCAGGTTCCAGCCCAGTTTCTCAGGCAGTGGCCCATCACCAAAACCGGAGAGGCAAGTGCAAACCTGTCCCCTTCTGCCCTGGCACCATGGGAGACAGGGCATAGGAGAACCCCTGCTGTCCCCCTCCCTGACCACCTCTGTGGTTCCCATCCCTCCACAAAGACTCTACCTGATGGAAAAGCCCACTGCCTTCTCAAATCCCAAAATGCTAGCATGCCTACACATAAAAATGAGGCAGAAATTTCATTCCTTCGCTAAAAAATACACAAGTTGGAGTCCCAGTACAACAATAAACACTTTCTAGGAGTTATTTTCTCTTTTGTCTGGGGAGATTGCAAAGCATTTGTGGCAGGAGGCTTCAGGTTTGGGTTTCCTTTGCCTCCTTGAATAATGGCAATGCCAATTAAACCACTGGCAAAAAAACATGTGACCCTTTCGTCCATACTCTGAGTGTTCCAATTTGCTCCTGAAGTTGTCTTTGCTCTACCTGAAACGATGTCAAGAGAAGGTGCTGCTGTCAAGGTGGCCCCCCTCCAAGACACCCAAGGCTGAAAGAAAGGTGGAATGACTGTAAGATATTATCTACACTGTATTTATTTAAACTCCATAGTATTTACTGTATTTATATTGTATCCCAGCTAGGATAGGAGTTGGGGATGGAGGAGGGAGCCTTTACCCAATATCTTAAAGAGTAATACCAGCAGACCCCAATAGCGGCTTATACCCGTGTTCCTAAATCAGGATGTCAGGAGCCTGGGAAGCCTGAAACTTATTTTTATGCTTAATTACAGATTTGAAGTGCCTGACACCAGGCCCTCACTCATTACACTTTTGACACTGATGCCTTTGGGCTGAGCTGGAATAAATGCTTTACATTTGCTCATCACTCACTATGTTCATGAGTGTTTAACTCAGAAGAAGGTGGGTGATGGATTTGTAGCAACTTTTGGCAGGGATGCAGAGCGGACAACATCTGCTATTTCTTACTTTTTTTTTTTCTTTTTTTTTTTTTTACTTTCCTTTCTGTAATTAATCAGTTCACAAATTGGGAGGCAGAGTTTCTTTGCAGCCTCCTCTTCCGATCACCCCTGCGAAGCAAAGGCTAAGGACACATCAGGGCAGCTGCAAGGTCTAAGTGCTGCCCGTGGAGCGTGAAGCAGCATTAGGGCCGGTCAGTGGGAGTGCTGGGCTCCCAGCCCTGGGCTCGTCCCACCCGGGGGCCTCCCGGGGCCCAACCCACTGCACACTGCAAGAGAGAGGCTTTCTGCATTTTCCCTGGGGGGGAAAAAAAAAAAAAAAAGCTTCCACAGAAAGCAACAAAATCATGCATAACACACTGGCTGTAAAAATGAATGTACTTTTTTAAATTTTATTTTTTTTCCAACTGCATTCTCTTGCAATTCACCTCTTATGCAGTAAATAACAACTAATTTATGCGCTTCCATTTACCAGTCCCCCCACTTCTTCGTGAAACCCCAGCCTATTAACATAACTATTTAAACTGGACATGTTTTCTTAAACATTCTTCTTCTTTCATAAAGTGCCAAGTGACAGTTGTTTACTGTCAACAAGCCTGGGTACTCTAAGACAGGGAGAAATATGCCTTTTCAAAAGGCAGACATATCGGCTACCAAAGGAAGATTAAAATCTGGTGGTTTTCTCTTCTCCCTCCCCAGAAATGCTTTATTCGTACAGATACACATGATACAGATCAGGAAAGATGGTACTATGCCTAATTCCAATCATTCTTTTAATTAAGAGAGGCTCATGAAGGATTTATCTGTGGTTGCACATGCTAGTTGTCAGGGCACACTCTTAACTCCCTAATCTTCCCATTGCAACTGGTTTTTCCTCTCCACTTTTAGCTCCGATACCCCCATCTCCCAAAACACATCTCGGGGAATCAGCATGCTCATCTTGCACAGATCCTGCTACCGGCTAGAAGCAAAAGGCTCGCCTGGGGGAATCTATATAGAGAAGTTAAAAAATTTTAAACAAAAATCAAATCACTGGTTAATTCGAGACCTACAGTCTCCAAACAAGCTTCTGAAATATTTCGCTGGGAGGAAATTTCTTCCGTTTTGAGTCTTGCACGTGAAAGAGAGAGAATATGAAGAAAACCCCAAACCCTCTGAGAAAACTTTTTCCCCCCCATTCTGCTTGCCCGTAAAGGAAGGGAAAGCTCCTCCACCGGCTCAGGCCCTGCTGCCTGCGGACCCCCGCAGGGGATTATTAACACTTTCCCCAGTGCATTGTGCGGTTGGGAGATCACGGCACTGGGGGCTAATGCTGGCCGACACTGATATGATGGCAACGAGGATGGGCCATGGGGAGATGGGCCGTGCGGCCGGTGCGGCGGCCGGGCTCCACACGGGACCTGGGCCACAGTCACGGGGGCCTGGGCAGTGGCCATCGCCGCCTCCGGTGCTCACGTCTGGGCTGCGATGCTGCCGCTGGCTTGCATCAAAGCTGGAGTTACAAAAACCGAGATGGAAAGCGAAGGTCTGCCTTACAGCAGGTTGAGAGGAACGGGAGGTCACGGAGAGCTGGCTCCAGGGATTGCCCCCATGAAGCAGCATCGGGCGTCTCCCCACCCCCAAACCAGGAAGCCCTTTTACTCGCTGAGTTTCCTCTGCTTGTTAAAATGTTTGGGTCATTAGAAAACTTTCCAAACAATCCCTGCTTATGCTAAATAGCTGCTCCCACCACGATCTGTGAAGGGCTTCAGCCTGCTCCCTTGGAAATCAATGGGGGCTTTTTTGCTTAAGATTCAATAGGCGCAAGATCAGGACCTCATTATTTTTACAAGACTACAAGCAGCAGAGAATGGTGAAACCCCCAAACAAAGCAACAACCCTCCGAACCGGGAGCCAAACTTGCCGTGAAGGATCTTTACAAGCTCTGCCAAGCATCAAAGTAAAATTAAAAATACAATTCTTGGGAGCTTTTCTGTTTTTTGACAGGGCAAGTGTAAGGTTGATAAAGGCTGGTCTCATCATTTGGATCCAGGAACATCTCCCAGTGGTCCCTTTTCCTCAAAAGAAAAGCCTTCATAGATGTGTATTTTGGCTTCCCCAAGGGGAGCAAGGAAAAGGGGATGAGTTTCAGTCACACGTTACCCTACCATACCCTGTGAAGCAGAAACACCTTCGGGGCTTCACATGATCTCCTCTGCCCCACACCACCATGAAACCTCCCAGTAAGTCCCCCTGCAGAGCCACCACCAGTGAGAGGACCAGATGGCTCCCGGGACGTGGGTCCTGCTCCAGGGACCACATCTGCACCCCATCTCTACAGAGGCCAGGTGCTGCCTGCATTTTGTGAGAGGATCCTTAGAGATACTCTCATCCTTAGCACACTCCTCAGAGAAATAAGACAGTCAAGTTCTCCACTTCTTGCCTGTTACTTTGCATTGCTCCTCTCTTGGCATCAGCGAGAACTCACCTACGCACCACCGCAAGGTTTCGCCCCTAAGCAATACCCAGCTGTCCCCTACACCCAACTTGCTTCAGGTCAACCCCAAAATGCTTCAACTCCATTACTTCTGGATACTAGCTCAATCCATATAACCTAGAAGTGATCTGGTCTCCAAAGCTTTGCTGATTTAACTACAATGCTGTATTGAGATTCCTTATGAACAGCATAAGGCAGTTTGATGCCATAAAGGCACAACTACAAAACACTCCACTTTCCAGGGCAAAAGCATTAAATGAAGATAAGGTGACAAATACTTTAATTGGTTATCAAACTGCAGGAGCCACCCTGCGGGTCTCTGGTATGCCACAGTGCCCCACGGTCGCCTGCTATTTCCTTTCCCTAAAAACCTTAAACTAAGAGACACAGGGACAGCTTGGCTCCTTAGGTGGAAAGGAAAAGAGGGAAAAAAGCCTCAAACCAACATGCTGTCATGCGGCAACTTGACATTTGTAGGTAGTTACACAGCTCATAGTCCAAGCCCTGGGTGCAAACACGGACACCACGGTCCTTGTGCTGCGGCGTTCCCGGGGAAGCGTTGCCTCCAGCCCACACCGCAGCCTGCGGAGTTTCTCTCGCTTGCAGAGAGCGATCCCAGACCTCGTCCTTTCCTCACCCGAAAACTTGGAACCCTTCTCTCTTCTGAGTCATTAATACTTTTAACCCCTCACAACCTGCAGAAATGGCACAGGCCCAAAATCTCACAGATGCTAAACGTGTAAGCACATGGTAATTGTTTTGCATACAGTTTTGTGTGATAAAGAAAACTCCTTCCAAGTTTTAATATAACCTTTTTATTTAACCAACTCTTTATCTTCCCCTGCTTTCTGGATTTGAGAAGCAAGGCCAGCACACAAGACCTACCTCCCCCTCTACAATAAATACCACACCTTTTTTAGATGAATACATCTGAAACTGAAGTAGTTACCAGAGAAATGTTCTCTCACTTGACTGTACTGCTATTCTTCAAAAAAAAGCTTTGCTACATTGTGTAACCTGAGTGAAAAAAAAAAAAAAAAAAAAAAAAAAAAAAAAAAATTAACTACCTGGCTAGCCCCTCTCCACCTGAATGCAACAACCCCCTAGATAGCCTATCAGAATAATAGGGCAGGCTTACGTCTGATTACCTTTCACATTTTAACTACTAAGTTTACCAAAGGTTTTACTCAGCTCATATCTCACAGTTCTTGTTTGCTTTTGATATTACAGAAACTTCCTGGTCATTCAAGCCAAGGAACAGATACTTTAGGGGTAAGCACACCAGGAATACCGCACTCACCGCAGGAATAAAAGCCCTTCTTCACACATCCAGGGCTTTAAATCATATCTATGGTACCTGGCAACCTGAGCTGTGAGCATATCAGAAAGGGGGCACCAGGACAGTCAGCTCTACTTCAGAGAAAAAGTTGGGTTTGTTTTTTTTTTTTTTTTTACAAGATCACCAGATAAACAGCCAAAAGAGGAGCAAACAGTAAACCGATAAGCTACGTAGAAGGCCAAGGAAATAACCTCAGGGTGTAAAAAGGAATTTTAAGGTGCTTTCAGCACTGTATGTGTCTTCAGATACGGTTTTAGCCCAGAGTTTGCACAGGGGGTGCTATCAGATTTACTCCTGACAGCCTGGGCTGCCTGCTTCCACATACCAGGAATGGCTTTGCTGAACCAGGGTCTCCATTTGCTTAGAAAAATAAGAAACGAGGTAAGGCAAATTTTAACCAAGCCACCTGGTACGTGGAGGAGAATAAAGTTTATTAACTAACTGGTATTAAAAGAGATGAAATGGCAAACACTACTGCAGCTACATAAAACCACACTATCGAATGGCTTGGAGGGCGCTGAGTCAGCAGGCAATATCAAGCTGGTAGGTTTTGGTCGGTTTTGTTTTTATTTGAAGGGTCAGAAGAAAAGATGGAACAAGTATGCAGAGCCAGACAAACCCCCAGGACACATGAAAAGTTACAAGCATGTAGCACACTAGGAAAAGGAGAAAAGTCTATTCAAATGGGCAAGCAGAATAAAAATAAAAGCCAGTTTAATTGATCGTCTGTGTATCAAGTTCAGCTAGCTGGGAAAAGGTCACCAAACTGTGGGGAGAATTTCACCTCTATTTTTAGCAGAAATATATGAATCTGTAGTATTTCTGCTGGGTCTACCCCACATATATTAAAAATTGACAAAAGTGAAACTAGGAGGACAACGCAGCCCCTTCTCCACCTATTCTGAAGCCTGAGGGCTCATGCCCAGGCTCCTGCATTGGATCCTACACACTTCAATGACCAGCCAAAAAAAACCTAGCAGTGGGCCATGCCCTAAACTTCACTGAAATTAAGGCTCAGCCAATGCCTTCAGTCACAACTCAGTGTGCCAGCTGACCGATCACTGTCAGAAACGTCTTGGTCAAATGCTTTTGTAAACTTGAAACTTTATTAACTGCTCAGTAACTGGGTCACTTTCCTATCTTTGAGGGTCTCTAAGTGAAATAGCAGATGTACACAGTTAAGTTTTCAGGGAGGACAGCTTTCTAAGCATATAGTTGGATATCAAAGTTCACTTTTATTGACATACTTTAAGAGGAAACACTTTGTTTCCCAGACTTATAGAGGGAAAAAAGTCCTCCTCCAGCTTCACACAAAATTTCAGCTTTGTCCAGGCAGCAGACTGAATCCCAGTGGATGGAAACAATCCAGATGCAGCAGGGATGCAGCAACCAAGACTTCTTCGGTGTTCACCTAACTAAAAACCATGCTCAGGCAAGCTTCGGGACAGGTACACTTTCCCGAACAACACTAAAGACTTGTTGGAGGGAGTCATAAAAGTTAACATGCTGGTCAGAGTGGCTTACTTTAATTACATGATTTAATTAGCAGATCAACACCGCTACACAATTTTCAGATTTACTTTCATCACGCTCCCTACTCAGTGGTTGTTAATAAAGTCTTAATTAAAAGAAAAAACCACACTCAGATTTAATTGGAGTGACCCCTGTCAATATGCTTAAAAGATGTGATGTTACCCAGCTAGTATCATATACATTAATGAGTCCATCTCTGCACTGGAACAGACTTTCTAGTTTGCTATTTGCTAGGTAAAAAAATAGATTTTAAGATGTAAAAAACCCCATATTTCATCATTCATTACTCGTGTCCTCTCATTGCTCAGTAATATATACTAGTCTCAACATTAAAGACAATTATCTTTTTAAGATGCTGTTGTTAATGAAAACAATACTTTTAATCTCAAAAATTTATCACTCATAGCTGTCCACTGAAGTAAAGCATTTCTGGTCTCAGGCACAAAGTAGGAAGCACCTTCCATATATAAGAGACTCTTTTTAGAGGGTTTTAATGCATACATTCCAAGGCCAGCTCCAAGAACGATCAGTGCCATTTGGCACTCACTTCAATGTCCTTATAATTTCAGGGTGAACTTTGAAACGTTCAGATACACAAAGCGAAGTGACGCGGATCACTGTACCCTACAACCCGGACCCCTCGCTGGGCGCATGCTGAAAGGCTACAGGAGCCTGGTTGCCCTCAGCTGCATGAAGAAAACCGTCATAACCAGTGCATCACCAGTTCTTTCTAAGTAGAAAAGTCACAGGAATTGGTACATGCCCTCCCATTGAACTTAAGCAAAATCCTGAAACAGCCCCCTTTCTGTTCTTTTGGCTGGAAAACTGCCTGTGCAGTAACTCTGAGTGAAAATTTGATTCCAGGGCTGCATAAGGCAGTTCGGTTCTTGCTCCTGACAGACTGGGAGAGCTCTTCCCTTCCACATAAACCTGCTCAAATGTTAGCTGTACAAATTATTTCAATGCACATAGACAGCTTTAGCAGCGAACTAGTGGAATACAAATCCTAAGAAGCTCAGAAATTCCCTTTTTCACGTATACTGTACACAGACAGACACATCCTCACCAGCTACAGGAGACAAGCTGGTTATCAGAAATTTTTAAAATTGAAACACTGCCGTTTCAGTTGGTCTGCTCTCTAAGAAAACAGCCAGCGTTACTTGACATTCACAAATCGTACGAAGTAATATCTTTATCTGAATACTAATGCAAATTGGACGGGCTTTTTTATATTGATGTCTATTCTGTGGCTGCTGAATAGAGTGACCGCATGCTCAAGGCTGCAAAGGAGTTCACTGACCTCCCTAATCATCTCTGTCATAGCCCCTGAATGACATACACATTCAATCCTGCCTCGCCTCTCTACTTTCATTCATAAAAAAAAAAAAAAAAAAAAAAAAAAAAAAAACCAA
>NW_020799098.1:8229571-8231920 GCF_003259725.1 Athene cunicularia | reverse complement strand
AAGAAAAAAAAAAAGGGGGGGGGGAAATTTGACATTGTTCTTCCTGCAGCAGTCCCGAGAAAGGGAGAGAAGAGAAACTCAGCCCAGATGAGGCCCCTGGTGTTTTTAGTTTAGCTTCTATTCAGCAACAGCCCCGCCATCTGCCTCCTTCCTGCCAACAGCCGAACACCTCCCTGCGGAGATGTTAAAACCTGCACCCCCTCCACCTCCGCTAATAGCGAGTATTCATATTAGCAAACATACACATACCTCGAGAATGCCTCCCTTCAATGTGTGTTTTATGTAGCTGAGTATAGGCACAAAGCAGTAGCTGTTATAGCCTTCACAGCCCCGTGTGGAGAATTAGATCACTGGGGAAAAATCCTTCCAAGCCCCTTTATGGAAAATAAGGCCTTAGACTGTAAATGCAAAGCCCGGCGAACAACAACCCTCAGTAATGAGCCAATACCCCATGGCCCATTTGACTAGGAGAAAGAATTTGCTTTTTACCATTCAATTCAAAAAGACTGAAAAAGTAAAATGTGTTTTTACTTGGCTCTGAAGGTTTATATTCTTTACAGTTTCTTTTGCACCACCTTTTCCCCCCCAGGTCGGACGGGCAGCGGGTGCCCCCTTCGGCGCGGAGCTGGGCGAGCGGCGCCCGCTTCACGCTTCCCCGCGCACGTGGTCGGCGGGGGGAGAGCCACCGGCACCGCCAAGCTCCCCCCGCCCGCAGCCCCCGCAGCTCACCGGGACCGGGCAGCCCCTGCAGACATCGCCGGGTGCTGGGGTCAACGGGAGCCCTCTGCTCAGGGCTGAAACCCGCTCCCAGGGAGAACAGGGGGGGCTGGCAGTGGCACTTCGGGGAAAACTGACAGAGCCGTGAGAGCCTGTCCCGAGGATTTCCACCGGAGCCCCTGGAAATCCCAACCCATGGCTGAGCTCACAGACATCGCTGGAGGGATGCTTCCCTCAGCGTGACCTCCGAGTACGCCACTTGCTACAATTCAAACAGCACCCTAAAGCCTTAGCTTGCAATGGTGTCTTAAAGCACGGGAAGGCTTTTTAGCACCACTTGAACACATCATCAACCCCAAGCTACGGGCTGAAGGTGCGAGCGGAAACCCAGGGGATCACCGAGGCAGCCACCAAGGCTGCTCCCCACCCCCGTGGGTTCCACTGTGCCTGCAGTGACAGTGCCAATGCGGACTTCAGGCTCAGCCAGGGAGAACCGGGGACACTTCGCTTCTAACGCTTCCCACCCCAGTGACCAACACAGGCTGCTCGCTTCCTCCCGCACACCAACCTCATCTGCTCTGACCAAGTCGCTGAGATGTTGCCCCATAAATCAATTCTTTTGGCTGTGAAAAATGAGCCAAACGAGTTACACTAAGAATCTGGTGTTTTATTAGGACTTTCTTGAAAACAAAACCAACCCCCGGTGTGATTTATAGCTTTAACCAAAAGGGGTATGAAAGTAATGCCCCCACCCCCCAGCCTCCACGAAGCCCATTTATTCCCCTGTCACTTTTTTGGCAAACAGGCTTCAAACCCTTTCCCGAACAATGGAAACTTTCTGCCGGGTACATGCAATCCCGAAGACGGGGGGCTGCGAGGGGGCTCCCTTCCATTAAAGAGCTTTGAAAAATAAACAGGGACTCAGGTAGCAGCTGAGGCGTATCAGAGAGACACGACGTTTCAAACCCGCCGTATATTATTAAAACAAAAACAAAAACAAAAAAGATAAAAACAAAACAAAACAAAACAAAACAATAAACCAACAGCTTTTGTCCGACGTGTTAACTTTTTTTCACTTGCAACTGCAGCGGTGCCACTCGAGGGGAGATCTTTCCTGCCTGCCCCGAGATGCTGGTCCCTTCTCAGCACAGCCGCGGTTATGAATCTGCGATCCAGCGTGTGCCTACCCGGAGCTGTCGCCACTCCACTTTTACTCCCAAGATGTGGATATAAATGGCCCTTCCTTACTTTTCCCACCCCGGACATATACACAGTGGGAGCGTTTCGGATGTGCGCTCAAGATGCGCGCTCCACTGAGCGGAGGCATCTTTCCTTCCCCAACCGCTGTTACAAACGCAGCCGCGGGTCAAACCCGGGGTGCTGTCACCGCTGGGAGAGGGCTCCAAGGAGTCAGGGATCATCTTAAAAACAGTTTTCCCCCTCCTGGCCGCCTCTGCGGCTTCCCCGAGCCGCGGAGAGAGGCTGGTCACGCCGGCCCGGCTGCCACCTCCCCGGCCCGCGCCTTTTGGGGACTCCCGCTCCAAAGCCGGCTCCGGCGGTCTCCAGCCTCCCTCCTCCCACTCCAGGAGAGTGGGGGGCTCGTAGCGTTAAACCCGGCCCCCCCGCCGACCG
>NW_020799098.1:8208943-8229521 GCF_003259725.1 Athene cunicularia | reverse complement strand
GGAGCTGCGTGCGGCACTTGGGCTCGCACAGCACATGGGCAGCGCACCCGCTCCCTTCCCCGGCGGGTTGCCGCGCTGTACCCCGGAGCGGAGCCACCAGCGTGCAGCCGGCTTCCAGCACCCTGACTTCACCCCCCAAACACCCAGAACCGCTGTGTTTTATCCGTGGGGGTAATCACAGCCTCCAAGCACTCTGCACGTTTGCTGCCGCTAGCTGGACTAGCTACTTCAATAAAATACGATTAAATGTCACTCGTATCTAGTTACGATTACGATGATCTAATCACTATCATAGTTATGGTCTGGGGTATTGTGGTCATCTCAGAGCCCCTCGATGAGGCCGAGTTGCCCAAGTGACATGTGTCAGTTACTGCTGACAAGCGATCCGAGCCGCTCCGTACAGAGAAGTCACAGCTCTGTTTTAATCCTCCTTGACGCAGCAGCTCATTCACTGAAAATAGATGCAAGTATTATCGGAGCTGACAATGCTCTGCATAGGGGGCTCAAAAAAAAACTAAGCTGCGGAACAGGCAGGCTGAGGTTGTTCAGGTCCGAGAAATGTGCAAAAAACTGGGGCAGTGCAGAGGTTTGGCTTTCAGCGAGGGTGTATGGCGGGGATTGCTTGTGGCTGCCGTGGCAGGCTTGGAGTTCATGTTGTCTCTGCGATCGGGATCTGTCTTGACACCTTTATCAGGCACGGAGACTCTGACATCTCAATACTGTCGCATTGTGTGGGGAAACATTGAGACGGGGCTGCGGCGAGGAAATCCTACATGTCAGCAGAGACCCTCGCCAGTGACACCATTGGTTTAAATGAAAACAATGGGGGGAAAAGCAGACATATAAATAAAATGTGGTTATTTCACCGTCACAGAGATGGCTTGGCAGCGTGTCAAACTGCATGATGTTTGCTCTCACAACTGCTGTGCTGGAGGTGCCAGAAAATCGATAAAAATAAAAACAACAACAGCAGCATAATTATAACACTGCACGGGGAGTTGTTGCCATCATTATTCTGAAGATGACTTTTTGCAAAAGCAGGGCCAAATTCTGATCTCATGTAAAGTCAGCAGGGTAAGAGCAACACCCGTTATTGTTACTGTTATGATCCCCATTTACTATGATGAGAGCAGCAAAGGAGGATCAGGACCTTTCCTAAGCCCACAGCTAAAATAGAAATGTGAGAATTCAGGGTGGTTTCTCACACTGTGAATGTGTTTCAGAAGCACCACAGTGGCTGTTCCTCCGTGTCAGGTGAAGGCAAATGCTTCCGTGGTGCTCTTGGAGTGGGCTAATAGGATGGAAATGGCTGATCTGAACCCAGGGAGTTTCAAGGTTCTGGGAGATGTAATGGTCTGCATCTCAGATCAAGTTAGCTCAGCCCTTTAATGGTTTTGAACTGGTTTTCATTTGGAGGAAAACTAAAAGCTTATAACATTTGGAAGCCCTTTACAACAGGAAATCAAAGGGGTATTGAGATAGTCCTGTACGGAGGACTTCAAGGTTCGCAGTTTTCCCTAGAGTGGGATTTTTTTAGGTTTCCCGTTTATTAACCTCTGGTGCAGCACACTCACGTAGGGCTGGGGAGCTCAGACCGATTAAGCACAGATTTTCTGATACTGCGTCTTCACTGCAGTGGCCACCACAACAGAGCTCGGGCTGTAGTGCTGTGCAGCAAAAACTACGGCTCTGGACTGTGTCTCAGCCACTTTCTTACTATAAAAAAAAATCCATGTACGTAAACTAGTAAACCCTGCACAACACAATTGCATTTATTTTAGGACTATTATGCCATAAGCCACATATTAGCCCCAAAGTTTTCCTTCCCCCTCAAGCTAGGAGCGTGCACTCCCCTTCATGCAGGGATAGTTTCGCTGCCAATGTGTTTGTTCTCCTTTCTCCCTCTATAAACATTCCCTTCCCATAACTTTATATTTGTTTATCCCCTTAATATCGAGAGCTGTCAGTGATGAAAATCAATCCCCTTTCGGCAGCTCAGAGACTGTGAGTGGCTGCCCTTTTCTGAGCAAGCAGCTGAAATACAACATAGTCAGTGGAGTGTTCTTGGTGTCCAAGCCTGTCACTGTCATGCTTCCATGGCACCTCCATCTGCACGGACCCCTCTGGGGGCTCAGCCACCGGGAAAGGCTATCCTGGGAAGGTTTTTGGGGGGCCTTGCATGCTCTGGGGCACTGGCATGGCTAAAACCCCTCTCTCCCTTCATTCCTCTCCAAAGCCCTGCCTAATCTCTCTCTCTGAAAGTGCAACCTGTTGATAGTCTCAAAATAATTTAAACGCAGGCTGTTGTCAGAAAAATCGGCTCCAGGCATGAATGCTTTGAATCCCTTCTGCCTCTCCAACCAGAAAATGGGGACGGGAGAGGCCCGAAAGCCCTTGGAGCCGAGGTTTCTCATGAGTCACCTTTGGTGACATTGCTGGAGGAGAGCATGTGATGAAATGGGGTGCAGTGGCATGAGCATCTTCCCTCCCCCTTGCAATCTCTCTGGTGCACTCACCTGCACGTCTGAGCTGTTGTATTTAGCAAAGAAGACAGCACGGGGACCACCCTGAGCTGACACAGTGCTGGGCTTGATAAGGATCGTGCAAAATGTACCCCCATACGTCCCCATCCTTGCAGAACTTGCTTCCTTAGTGGGCAGAAAGCAATTCCTGAATCAACACTGAGTTGGAGCAAAGCGATGAAGTAGCTGAAACATTAATTCAAGTTTTATTATACTGGCAAGTCTGATCAGAGACGCGGTCACATAAGTCTCTGTATCATATCAGGTTAGGTACACACAATAAATATTGACAGATATTCCTTATCAAAACTGGGGCTTGTTAGCTGACGTGTGAGCCAGAGTGAGCGTTGCAGCTCTCAGTGCTGTAACAAGCTGTTCCTTCAGCCTGACGGACCGTTACGAGCTCACATGAGACTGAATTGAAATATTAGTTCAGAGATCAGTGTCAGTGTGCGTTGAGTAGAAGCCCGAGCTGTCCATCCTTAGCATCCAAGGGTTAAATGGCATCTGGATGGAGATGCTGGGGTACATTTTCCAGAGCTCACGTCACTATCCATTTATATCAATAAGGTGCATTGGAATGGGTAAACCGTTTTTTATTAGCTAGCCAGCCCAAAGGACCACGATTTCAGGCAGATTTATTGAATTTCAAGCCGATAGTCGTCGTTGCTAAGATTAAGGATCCAAATGATTGTCAGGGTAAACACTGCGAGAGGTTAAGCCACCCTGTGAAGGCTCTCTCTATGCCTGCACCCTATGTGAGCTGATTGCAACATAACCTCATCCTGTGGGATTTGTTTCCCACTGAACAGCACAGACAGACGAGGAATAGAAGGCTCTGCAAGGGGCGAGTTGTTTGATTTGAAGTGAAATAAGAAGGAATGAGTGAGCTGGAGAGACACAAGTCTCTTCTACAAGAGCTACATACAGGGAGGTGCTGGCAAAGGTAAAATAATTTGGCAGCCTGGAGAGCAAAGTAGATGACTGGAGAAAGCAGAGAGGAAAAAAAAACTGGAAAGAGCCTGTGGAGGGTGTGAGAAGCAAAGATATAAAATCAGACCTTGAAATAATGCTGACTCAGCACAGCAGCTGTGTGCGCAGCCAGGGGACTGCACTGGGGTCATGAGCAGCTCTTGGAGGAGCCATTGACCACCAGCGCAGGCTGGGTGTTCCCTGTCCTTGGAATAAACCAAGACAATGCTCTGGATCCCAGAGAGGAGAAGACCAAGATCACTTCTGCCTGCCAGACCTATTTGTGCCATCACCACGTAGGACGTTTCAAGCAAAAGGGCTGGAGCGTTGCTCTTGTGGGTGTAGCAGGACGCCTTACTCAGTGGGAACAGTGTTTGAAATGAAACCACAACCTGTTTAATCCCCCACCAGCCTGTGCAGACTGATACCTGTGAGGAGAAATCACACACTACCAAGATGAGTTTCTGGGTGCTCGGTGGCTGTACTTAGTCTTCTCTCCTGTATGTGACCAGAGACCACCAAAGGGCACTGGCTGCCTGCTGCTGCCCATCCACCCCAGCTGAGGGGTACAGAAATACCCCTCATCTTTAGCCCTTCAGAGATGTCATATGTTGGGCTCTTCCCCAGGTCCTGGCCACATCCCTTTCTCCAGGGGCTATTTCCCTTCTCTGCGGGGCAAAGGGATGCATCGCGAGCGGCATGGGAGCTTTCAGAATAAACAGCCACATCCTACAATAAATAGGAGCTGAGGACTTTCATCTATTAGGGATGACAGAATTTGAGTCAATCTTAGGGCATTATTGCTAACAACTTTTAGGCAAGCTCTTTCTCAGTGGCACATTGTCTTGCATCAGGGAAAGGCTCAAATATGGGGACAAACAGCCATTCTTAATTCTGCTGTAATAGAGCCTGTGTGCTCCCACAAGCCAGTACTGACACAGTGCTGCATCTGACACCAGTCCAGCTACGTCTAGAGCCTGATTTGTGTATCTCCTTGCAATTCCTGTGGTAGTTTTATTTTTCCAAAGAGCATGGTGTGAGCTCCGCTCTGGGTATGCTCTGCTGCAGAGATAGGGTGGATGGATATAATATTGGTGTATTAAATGTACAGGACATGTTACAGAATTGAGTGGCTCTATAGCTTTTACTGGCCTTTGAAATAAGAACCAATATACATATGTATTCCAGATCCTAGGTGCTCGTCCAGCAGCTTTGTAGCAGAAAAGAAATTGAGGGTCTCAGGATACTCTGTAAACAGAGGTAACTCTATAGGGGGTAGTTAAGTGTTATTATACCTATGGTACAATTGGTCACTCCGAAGCCCAGGAAGGTGAGCTGCCTTCCCAAATACCAAATCCTGTTCTGCTGCTTGGCTTGTGGGACCACATCCAGCTCTGTCCTAATAAAGTGATAACTACCTTGGGGATCTTGTGCTTTTGTAGAAATGTGATTCCCCTCACGCAGCATGCTGGATGTCCAGATCAAACATCATGAAGAATGCAACGTGTGGTCAGGGAGGTTTGGCCTCCGTCAGCCCTGAAAGGCCTCTGCGTAGTAATTGTGGCATAAATAATTTCATTCATCATTAAGAGAAAAACATTTGTGGTGTGGAAAGCAGCAGTTACATAAGAAATTGGATAGGAGGCAGGTAGGTATTGACTTTAAGACGTTGTATGGAGCCAATGCCTTTAATCAACAAGGGAAATGTTTGAATGTTAATAGAACTAACAAAGAAACCGGAGTCATGTTTTGACAAGTATTTCCAAACATTCCAGGAACACTGCGATGCTCTTGCAGCCTCTTTCCTAGGGAGGGAATTGATTGTTCAAGTTATAGTGCAGTTTGCAATGTGCAAACAGCCTTGCCAGTGCCTGCTGAGCTGGGACGCTGCGGTGGGCAGGGGCGGGCGGTGGCCCTGGGGGAGATATTATTTTGAATAAATGAAAGTGCTTTCTTTCTAAACCGGACAAACATCCTGCAGCCTTCTTAGAAGAGAAATGAACTCGATGCTGGGAGCTCTTCCTGGGATAGAAATTATCTTCTTCATTATCCTTTTATATGAAGAAATTGCTCACGATTCATCTTCCAGATCTTGGTGATATTCCCCACCCTCTGTTGCATTTTGCCCTTTTTTTTTTTTTTTTTTTTTTTTTTTTTTTTGGTGTGTATAATTTTAACACAGGTCAGCTCTATCTGTTCCAAAAGAAAACTGGAAGTCATTTAAAACATGACAAGAAAAGTGCTGGGGAAGAGATGAATTGTTGAGAATCAGCCCTGCAAGGCCTGCATGGCTTTGCCACTCTTTTCACAGCTGATTTTGCTTCAGGTCAGTAGATCAGATGAATCATTAATAAGCATTTGGAAACACTGGATGCCAGGTACCACTGATCTTGAGCGCCTTGTAAAAGATTCACCGACTGGTCAAAGGTTTTTATTTATGGAGAAGACCCAACATTTACCCCCAGATTTGCCATTAACTGCATGACTCTAGAAACTCATCACCCTCTTTGAGCATCTCCTGCCTCTGCAACACTTTGTCACCTGTGTCTACTTAGGTTGAAAAACCCACGTAATTTCCCTATGGTCAATGAAGAGATCTAGATGCCTTCAAAATACAACTTTTTGTACTTAAATTGTTCCTGATGGTGCCTGTCTCTCTCTGCTGATAATGGAGGGATCCTGGATGCTCAGCTGCTGAAGTGGGAGAGTTTTCACCCCATTTTAGCAGCTTCTGGTGTTGCTTTCTGTGTGTGGAGGGGGGTCTTCAAGGCTTCTCTGTGAGGATGTAAAGAAGATCCCCCTTGGATCACCCTGTGGCCCACAAGCTCTGGCTGGAAGTGCTGGAGGTGGTCCAAGATGGGAGATCCACTGTGGCTGAAGGCTTTGTTTGTCTAAACCACCACCTTGCCTGAGGTCAGGGTCTGCGCCCTCCGTTTCACACACAGTGCTATTTCACATTTGTGCATCACCTTTGCATCTGAAAGATCACAGAAGCATAGAATATCTCAAGTTGGAAGGATCACTGAGTCCAACTCCCATGATCGCAATTTCTTTACAAATCACAAATATATTTTCAGTACAAGTGAAAGGTAAATAGATACTTCTGAGGGCATTTTTACAGTGTAGCTCCAGTCTTCCTTAAAAAAATGCAGCCAGAATAGCCAGTGGTTTTCAGTCAGTGGTTTTCAATCTTCTTCATTTGCAGACATCCACATTTTTTCCAGCAGAGCTTCAGCCCCTTGTATAGTTAAATTGAAGCCTACTGACAATAGGCTTATTTTTCTTGTTAAGTTTTGTAGACCATTCAGAAGTCAGTGTACCCAGAGACCCACAGACTACAGTGAAACTGATTGAAAACTACTATATACTTATTCTTCTGAAACTAAATATGATTTTTTTTTTTGGTCATATATTTATACAAAATGTCTACTTTGGTCTCTGTAGTGTCTGGAATCTGTGGACCTACTAGTTAGCGGGGACAAAGGTTTGCCCCAAGGCTGAATCTAAATATTATTTATGTATCTTATTTAGTGATATGCCTATGTGGAGTGTAACTATGACAGCAACTGGGAACTGATGTTAATGGACAAAATCAAGTTTTGTCCAAAACCAAACTCCTCTTAATCATTAGTTTCTGAACTTGATGCAGTGAGGGGAGAAAAGAGATTAAATGAATCAGGAAACTAACAATAATTGCCAAAAGTCTTAGTGTAGTTTACCCAGAAATGGCTTCTTAATTGGTTTTTAATTGTTCATGGTGGGTTTATGGGAGACAGCATGCAAACAGTGCAGATCTTACAAATCTCTTTAGCCTAGCGCTGGACCGCAAACCTAATTTTCTGGGAGGAAAACTGTGCAAAGCTGGGTACTTCAGAAACAACAACAAGCAGGCAGCTGCTGTATCCACTCTGGTTCATACAAGTCACTTGATTGTGACAGCAAATTTGTGTCCTTCCCCAAAATTCAGGCATCATATTAATCATATGCCATGGTAAGACAAAAGGGTTGCGTATTGCCAGGAATATATTAGTTCCCCTTTCAATTGAGAACACAAGTAGGAACTTGGTTGAAAAGGTCATATTTTCTCTGTGGCTGTTGATGCCTCAAACCATAGAAATATTAAAATATTTGTAATAGTTTGTATTTTACTGCACAGTGGAAGGGGGATAATCCACTGTCAGGCTGATTTCTCTGCAGGCAACTGTACAGCTAGATAGGAAGGAATATCTGTACATGTAAAGAGTATACAAAAAGTAAATGATCTGTACTCTGAAAATATATTCCTTTCTGCAGCTCACAGTGCTAAAGTTAATCTGGGAGACAGACAGCACTGTGTCTGCAAACCAACAGAAAATTAAAACCACTATTTGCTTCCAATTTACTGACTGGCTCATAGGGTAGTAAGAAAGAAAGAAAGACAAGGACACTGCAGAAAAGCTATATATTTTTTTTATATTTTTTTTTTTTTTTTTTTTGTCTGTGTGACACATTTCCAATCTTTTCTTTGCCAAAATAGTTTCATAAATACTGAAGACACTTGATTTTATCCACCCTGAATTCATAGAAATGTTGAAGCATGTTCTCACAGGTAGCCACAGTTAATCTGTGTAATCTTGAAATGGCTTCCAGCTTTTAGAAGTTTACATTAAGTAAAGATTATCCAATTATAGTTTTCTTTAAAGATAAGAAAGATAAGGTTGATGGAGAGACATGCTAGATGACTAAAGTATGCTACTTATGTTTCATACATTTTTTTCATGGTACGCTGTGAGATGATTCTAAAATTAAAACATTGCTTTTGACTACGCAGAACTGTATGACACAGAACAGTAATTGAGGCATAAACACAACAAATTATGACAATTTTTGGTCATAAATATTACTGCTATCTAAAACACATCATGGCACTATGGATTTCATCCAGAGTTACACATTAGCTTTCAAAATGCATCACTTCATATTTTGATTTCAGCCAATAAATTACCTGTGGCCTGACTCAGCCACTTGAAAATAAATGTTGACTTTTCAGGAAATTGTAAGCATTACTGGAAGGTCTTGAAGTCTGACAAATGGCTGGTTATGGATCATTTTGCAGGAGGAGTATTTTGTTCAGAGAAATGAGAAGAGCATTTGTGAGTTTGGTGTTAGGAAATGGACTCTTGATAAGTTTAAATTTGAGTTCTCTCAGTCTCTTACAATGTATGAAATATATTATTATATTGCTTCTACCTCACTGCAGCTTTGAAAAATATTCCCTTTGTAAGCAGGCTTGGACGGATTTAAGGAACCAGGTGAATATTGGTCCTGATAAGGCCAAACATTTAGTTAATACCCATTTCAATTGTATCAGCAAAGCCTTTCATGGAATGATTTCAAAAATAAATATTAGTGCAATGTGTTAAACTGGTAATAAACACAATTTAAAATAAGGTGTTGCGGCTTATCATAGTGAAGAGCCCAGCTGAAAGAGAAAGAAAAGCCTACCTGCAGGTGAAAATACAGGATATACCTAAAGGAAATGATGTTTCACCTGGGGATGCTTAAACTCTGGAGCATCATTTTCATCTATGGAGGGTTGTTGATGCAGTTGGGTGTACCTGCTCTGCCGTGTCCCGGAGGAAATCTGCCTGGATGCTGCCCTGAGCCTGCCCTGCTCTGGGAATCTGTGTGGGCAACTGCTGTAAATACATGAACTAAGCATGGCCACGTTGCCAGTGGCTCATCTAGTTGGAAATTACTGCTTAGGGCCATGTTTTCAGTCCAACATTGCTCTAAAAGGCAACAAATAATAATTTGTCATCTGGATTCCTTGCTGTTTCCCCTCCTTTTCTTCTAGTTCTCTGGCTTCCCTTTCCAATCAGTGTTGAATTGAGGAGGCCGTTTCCTTTAGTGATCTCCTGCTGGTGTCATGCTGTGTGTTTTGCAGGTGGTTGAAGGGTTTTCTCGTTCTTTGAGAAATGGCTGCTTCATTGTTTGTGTCCGGGGATGCTCGGGGATGGTTGAGCGGAGCTGGGACAATCCCACCTCCAGCCAGTCCCCGGCAGCCGGCAAACACCGAAATGCTAAACATATGCTTGGGCCCGAGAGTGAATAAGGAAAATTCCCTAAATCAAACAGTCTCTTGCAGCGCTTTTAACATCGCATGTGTTTATTTTTTTTGCTTGATGATGTTAGAAAACTTTAAAAGATCTGTGAATTTAACTGAATGGGGTCAGTGAATTTTTCAGGGCAAAACTCATTCTGCCAAGAGACTGTGACACTTATTCAGGGGAAAAAAAAAAAAAAGTAGAGTTTGGACTTTAACTGTTTCCTTGTCAAAGGTACTTGATGGACAAAGACTGAAAAATGTTATTTTCCTTTGGTTATTGTCTGCAACAACACTTGCCCTTATTCTGGCTCCTTTTATTCTGTTGCACTCAGTCTTCTTCCCAGCCTGTATTTGAAATGTCTCAACCTCAGCTGTGTGTTTGCAATGACCTACATGAAAAGGAATAAAAAGGTTGTGCCACTGTCACAACCTGCAGACATCTTTATTTATATAAAGCCTCTGCATTTGGGGACCTGGCTGTGCTCCGGCACTGCAGGTCACCACTGGCAAATTCAAGTTAGAAGCCATGATGTTGTTTGGGGAAGAACCGATGCTGGTGGGCATTACCTGCCCCTTGGCAGCAGGGAGGACAGGGGCATCTTGATGACTGTTATGAGAGGGTCTGGGGTAAGAGGTGTGAAAGATCCATCCTGAGGGCTGCAGAAGAAGCAAGTGGCCTCTAAAAGGAGAGGTCTTGCCTTGCCAAAATCACCTGGTGTTACTTCTGGGGTACTTGCTTCAGTACCTGCTGTTTTCTGTATTTCCCACCTTGTTCTGTATTATAATTTTTACATCCTGAGGATGCTAAAATCTTAAAGAGAATGCCTGAGGACTGCAGTTCTGTGAAAAGGCAATGAAAGCTAACCCTTCTTTTCCCTCAAGCTGTGTATATGGCCTTTTCACTTGGGCAGAAAATACAAGTGGGATCCAGGCAATTTGGGCCAGAATTGGTGGAAAGTTAGTTTTCGCCTCTCACCTCTTCATATTCACAATAAGTTTAGAAATTGCCTGCACCAACTCTATTTTTAATTCCAGATGAAAGGCATTGCAGGCAGGCGAACTGAGCCGAGGGTGAGTTTCTCAGAAATGAGAGAAGGTGCAAGAAAACAGGGAGAAGCTGAGTGGGCAGATGGAGTGAGGGTCTCTGCTTACATATTCCTTAGAGGGGATTACTTCCACCCACCAATGCAACGCTATACCTCAGCAGTGCGACGTGCCAAGGGAGTACCAGAGCTTAGCAGAAAGGCAGGGATTGTGTCCAGAGTCTTTGCAAATGTGAGGAGAAAACAGCACAGGCATCAAACCACTACGGTTCAACAACTCCACCCTGGGCTGGCGTCGGCACGGGTGTTTGATGCTTCAAGGAAAGCAACCAGCAATTGCCTCTGCAGCATCAGGTGCCCTTTGCCCACGGATCTTCATGAAGCGGAGAGGAGGGTTCAAACACTGTCAGTCTCTGCCTCCCTGCTATGACTTCCTTGGGAGGCTGTGAGTCTTCTACGGGAAGAGTTTGATCTTGTTTGTTTGCAGTTATTTTCTCTGCAGCCCTTCTTCAAGATTGTGTTAGCATTGCAAATTCCCATTTCACAATCAGCATTCTTCCAGCGAGACGGACAAAGGCATTCGAAACTAGCTGTATTTATCACTAATGCTCGAGCTGGATGAAAGACAGGGCTGGATCCTCCGCAGGGGGGTTACGCCATAACTCCATCCACTCTGGGGAAGCTGTGCTGATTTACCACAGCTGAGGATCTACTTGGTGGAATTTAATCTGGCGAGGCTTTGGTGATGCTTTGATCAAAGGCAGCCCCTGCAGAGGCCAGATTCAAAAGGCTGAAGGACAGAAGCACCACACACTTGCGGTATGCTCTGCTCTTCCTTAGGAGATGGCCAGAGAGTCCTGGCTCAGCCTGTTGCACAGCAATGCTGTTGCAGATAACAACCATCTGCATACTTGGCAGTCTCTCTCCAGTTGCATGTCCACCCCTGAGGCAATCACTGTCCCTTGGATGGCCTGTTAGACCAGGTTTAGGCAGTACTGATAAGATTAAAGAGGTGAAAGAAAAGATACTGCATTTGCCCTTGAAAGCAAAGTGGGTTTACTCAAGGGCCATGGGGCAGAGCAGTGCTGGGAAGCCCTTTGCTCTCAGCTGTGGCCTTGTCCATGTCCAGTGGCATGGTGAGGATGACCAGGCAGGTTGCTCCAGCAGCTGGAACTGTGGCTGCATCCATGCAGACGTGCCCTTGGGGATCTATCAGGTTTTAAACTCTCACAGCGTAGGCTCCAGTGTCAAGCTAGTTACAAATAAGCAGCTAGTGGCAGTATTTTCAAAAAGCAGGCTGGTTTGGGGTTTGGTTTGTGTTTACCCAGCTGAGTTTCAGTCAGTTTTAGCTGTGAAGGCACTGTGAAGGATAGTAGTGGAAACAAGCTGAAAAATGAATTATTTCCTTTTGTCTTCAGCACTTCTGCTTACCCACTTACAAGACTTTGAAGAATCTGAATTTGGATGCTTCCCTCACCATCAGGCACTTAAGGCAACTTCTTGGTCATCCCTGTCTAGCTTGAACTGCTCTTTGCATGTTCTTGGAGTTGCTTAGACCCCATAAATGTTCCCTCCCAGACTGCTTTGATGAGTGGCTTGTAGCCATCCCCATCTGTGTTTTCTTCCAGCTGATTGGTGCAGGATGGCCTCTGCAAATGCTCTGCTTTCATTTTTAGCACATATCTGCTGTGTGCCTCTCCCTTACTGGGTGATACTGGAAGACTGAGATCCGATGAACTCTGAGAGTCCACTCCGCCATCACTGTTGTGACCATAATGCAGAGCAGATTGATCCAAACATACATCTTTAGCAGCAGGTGCAGTTTCAAAATAGTGGCAAAACTCACCCAAAAAAAGGGTAAGTATGTGGATAGTTACTCCACTGTGCTTCTGGTTTAGACTGCTGTTGGTGCAATGTTTAAAGCTGCTTCAAGGTATGTCTACAGATATATCTCCACTATAGAGGAGCCTTTGATCAAGTTCTGCTCTGTCTGCAATAAATTAATTTAATCAGATACATCATTCTTCCCAAGAGGTTTTGCATCCAAAGTCATTTGGCTGGCTCTCTGGACCTTCAGAGGGTTTTTCTGTTTCTTTACCCATTTGTTAACATGGGAATAATATATGAACTGGAGCCTGAGTGATAGGACTTTAAGCTGTAGATTTTTGAGGCTCAGATCTTGGTTAACACTGCTGTGCTGACTGTGGATGTGATTTCCTTCCAGACATTCCTACTGAGCTGCACATTGCTGCCAAGATATGTAAATTGCCTCACTTAGATTCCTTTGCTTTCTAATATCGCATTGAGTTAGGCATTACCTGGCTTCTTGTTAGGTTTGCTTTTTTTATAGTTTTTTTTTTTTTTTTTTTTTTTTTTCTGATCTGGACAACATTTTGAGCTCTGCTTATATGTCAGTACAGCTTTCAACTAGAAAAACTGCATTACTTGTAAAATCTAAGTGATGTAGGGTACTGGTTCTGAGCCACATAAGGCCTGTGTTGCATCTGTGTATGCTTTTTCTCTCGCTGAAGTCCTGGGCAATGCCAAGGAGGAGAGGTGAAGGAAAACATCCTTGTATGACGTCAGTGCCTGTGTGAAGGCATTTGACTACGCACTCTGCACCTTGATATAAAACATTAATGATGATCACTCATTTTGCTGGCATAGAGAAACAGGGTGAATCACCACAATGACATTAGCTGAGACAAATAAAGAGTATTTAACAAGGCCTTCAAAGCCAGTGACCTCTGTAGATGTGTCACAGTCAGTGCTGCTGGTCATATCTTACCAACATCAGTCGTACAGAGAACTATCTCTTTCCTTAAATAGACCAGCTGACTCTAGAGAAAGAAGCTGGAAGAGTAAAGCTGAGGTAATGTTTGGAGGTGAGTCTCTCTCCCATGGAAACAACTGAGTTAAGCACCTCGAAGCCTCAAATGGGAATAGGTTCAAGCAATCTAAATCTGACCTTGAGAGATTGTTCTTCTCCAAACCCTGTGTTGCAAACATGTTAGCTTTTCTCAACAAAAGGGAGGTGGTTATTTGGCTACAAAGCTTTTTCTCAGTTTTTTAATTAAAACAATTAGTGATTAATTTTAGCAGAAGTTTAAATTTTCTTTGCCAGTGGCCTATGGCTGAAGGACAGCAAGCTCCTGCTGGCTCAAAGCATCTCAGTGCTGGGAACCACTGTAGTTTATTGTGCATTTAGCTTTTGTCAGCATTTCCAATAACGACCAATTCTTGATAAGAATTACCTTCCCTCTTCCCCCAGCAATCTGTATTTGCAGCAGCCTGTTTCCTTTGGGTACTCTGCTACTTTCCAGTTCATTTGGGCACCCATGGACTACATCTAGTCACTATAATTTGCTTCAGAAGAAAATAAAAACGTAAGTCTCAGGATGCACGGATCCTTTAAAGGCTTTTGGGACTCTCCAGTCTTCAGAGGCCATGAGTCTGCTTGGAAGATTTGTCCATCTGCCGTTTGTTCTTGCTTATGGAAGTTTTGTGCTTAACTTCTATGCTTCCAGAAAGATATTAGCATAAGAAATGGTGCTGAAATCTCTGCTTTACTTCAAGTTCACTATCGTGTACAGCTCTGGGCACTTTGGAAACTCCTCACCTCATAAAAACTGAAGGTAAAACATTTCTGTAGGAAAAAATACTCAGAAACACAGCATCCCTCAGCCCATGGCTCTGTCAACCCCCCTGTCAAAGCTCTGTCTATAGCAATGTCTAAAGCTGTACCCCATCACTGCTGCAGATCGTCAGGGAGTATGGGTGAGTATGTCTCCAAGTATATAAACTACAGTCTTGTATCAAAAAATGCTTTTGAAGAGTGGGATGTATCTCACTCAAGTTTGAGTGGCTACAAGGTTGTCTTTAAAGTCACTTTATAGGGGTAGGCATCCCCTCCAAAGGGAGCAGGAGGGGTGTCCCTGACAGGGTGAGTTGCAGAGCTCCTGGGACCTGATGAAGAGGATTTTCAGACTCCTTGGATACATCCAGGAGATGTCCTTGACTGAAACATTGCTGGCTTTAGGTCAAAAAGTTGATTCAGTAGAAGTCTAAACTTGTATCCTTATGGTGTTTAGGAAACATCGTGATTTACTTAATTTAAACAAAGGCAGATATCCGGTTAAAATCCCTGGAGCTGTAGCCAGTAAGTGCCTTATTTCAGCACTGTGCTTGCAACGACGGCTACCCACCCTAAAAGCACGGTTCAGGGAATAAAAGTATTAAGAAAATAAATGGATGTAATACTTGAATTAGATGCAGATTTGAAATATGTGAGGAAAGATAGAGCAAGTAGAAAGAGCCGACAAAGAATAAATAGGCAGAACCTGGTGACAGCATGCTTAAACCAGGCTGCTGCATAGGGTGTGCTTTTATCTCCTGTGTTTGGTTTCTTCCCTCCCACTGAGGAGGTGAGACAGGGACTTGCACTGCCACCAGCCTTAGAGCGAATCTGTGAAAGGGTGATGCCGGCACAGTGTGGAGAGAGCATGAGGAGCTGCAAAGGAGCTGCAGGAGAAGACGTTGCTGTTGTCAGTGGATGCACTGATGAAGGTGGGATATGGGCAGGTTAGGGGCAGTCATGAGATGTATTTGAGACACGTTAATAACTTCTCGGGTTAGACCTGCAAACTGTCCACACCTGTTGGCCAGCCAGATACTTCAGTGTCTTCAGCACCATTATCTAAGTATCTCACTAACATGAATGGCTCTGTCAATACACATCATCATGGTTCTGGAGAGGCAGGCAGAGGTTAGGTGTCCTGCCTTGGCTCGTACAGGAGAACTGGCATAAAACCCCAATCTCCTCAAACCCATGTCTTAATGAAACAGGTAAATGAAACTGTAAAAAGTTTCAGTTATAAAAGACCTTAAGAGGTCCATGAGTCCTTTCCCCATCCCCTCCATTGCTTAATGAAAATAGTCAGTTTTGCCCCTCTGCTTTGTATGACTCTGGGTCAGGGAGGTGATCAATGGGTGTTGATTCCTACAGTCTTTCTGCATGCCAAGTGTGCTCTGAAAGCTGTGGCTGGGCATCTACCTACCTGTGGACAAATTATTTCTCTTCTTTAGTTGAGTTAAAGCAGAGCAGCAAAGAAGACGCAACTTCTCTGGTGGAGCTGGTGTTTTGTCACAGACTTACTGAGAGATGTTGGTGCTTCAAAATCACTCTTGTGTCTTTAGGCCTGCTCTTTGGATGAAAATCAGATCATGCCTCGCTTTAGCCTGGTGCTAACAGAGGGGGGAACATGCCACGGGACAATTCCTTCCTGCTTTCAGAAGTGAAACTGGTTTGATAATGGGGTAGGTGGAGGAGGGTGGTTTCTTAATTTATTTTCTGTCTCTTTCTAGTGACTTGTGTTTTCCGAGGCACTTCTCCAGTTAGGAAATCACATGTGAGAAAACAGTCTGACTGCAGCCCAGAATCACACCCTTTGTCATGGCTGTTGCTGGGACTGAAGAGATCATCAGAGTCGATGGGTCTGGACAGATGGCAAGATCAGACTCTGTGTCCCCTGCTTGGGCACTTTGTAGCAACTCTAGCACTGCTAGACTTGAGTCATGTTCTTTGCTTTAGGGTAATGATACTTGCTGGAGTCATCCTGGCTCTGAGGTTAGACTCATCTGGTATAAAAAAAAGGCAAGTTCAGAACAGGCCACCCTCAGACTCTAAACAAGAATGCTGTCGCTTGGTTTATGAATTCAAGATGTCAGGTTTTACATCCCGAGATCTATTTTCTGCTATGGTTTCTATTCAAGAAGGGCTGTGCCTGTGTAATGAGTAGCAGCTGATGAGGTCTTACAGCTTAGCATTACGCAACCAAAATCAATAGCGTGTATGCAGGAGCCCCTGGCACGGTACAGCAAGGAGTACAACCTGGGACCAGTCCCATTTCTGAGGCCTCCACGTGATCCCTGTGCCTGTCTGACATCTCTCATGTTTATGGATAGGGATGGGTTTTGCTGCCTTTTCTCTCAAACAGAGGGCAAGCCATGAAACCTGGCCCTCCTCATTTTCTTTCCAAAAAAACTAAAATCTATCAATCAGGATGCTACGGTGCCCTTTGGCACAGAGCTGTGGTTTAGCAGGGACTGTGCCCCATTCTCCAGGTAAGGTAAGTCTCGTGGGTGCAGGTAACATCTTTTATTAGATTTTTTATTTTGGCCTAGTAGAACATCTTACCTCTCCCCCCACATCTTACAGTGGGTACCACAGTACCTAAACACCCTGACTGGGATCAAAAAGCCCGGACCCCACAGCAACCCTCCTCACAGCCAACTCAATGTGGTCTCTCTTAATCCCCTTGATCTTCCTAATTCCCCCAACAAAAGGGTGCCAGGGAGCTGATGAGTTGATCTAGGTAAACAATGGCATTTCAGGTTCCAAGAATGATAAATAAATTGCTTCAGGTCAAAGCAAAACAAATTATTTGCATTTTCTTGGCAAACTGGGGAAAAAAAAAAAAAAAAGAAGATTCCTGTAGGGTCAACCCCAAATAGTTTCTTCAGTCCAAACTCAAAATATTTTTTTGTATTTATTAACCTTTTCATTTCATTTTGTTTTCTTTTAATTTATATTCATTTGTAAAACAAAAAGGCTGTTTTGAGACATGAATGTGAAAATGTTGAAATGAAACATTTTGGTATTGCAAAAAAAAAAAAAAAACCCAAACCATTTTGTTTAGAAGATGTTGAAACAATGTGTTTCGAAATTTTTTTAGAATTCCTCTCCCACTCTTTTCTTTCATTTTTCCCTCCTTCTGGCTGAAACTATTAGCTCAAGATCGCCCTGAATTTGCAAGGAATTTCATCTTCCAAAATCTTTGATTTCTGGTGTACTTGCTGTTAGTCAAAAACCCCAATAAAACCAAATTTAAAATGCCCTGTGGTACCTGTGGGAACTAGTTCTGGATGCTGCTGGGATACTGATGAGGGAGTGAAGAGCAGCTGGGAACCTCTGAGGTGGACTTTCTGTCAGCCCAGGACATGAGCAGTAGATAGCTCTGCCTTTAAAACCTTTTTTGCAACCATTACATCAAGATAGTTTTTCCCTTGCTCTGGGAGGTGAGAGCCAAATTGGTGTTGCCTTCCTGTACCCCTCTTCAGTAGTCCCAGTGTCCAGCAAACCTGGTGGGGAAGGCAACTTGGTCACTAGTTCAAAGTGGGGAGCTCCCCAGGGATGTAGGATGGGTGATGCAGTTGGTGAGATCTTTGCTTGGTATCACTAAGAAATTCTTGAGGAGTAACAACTCCAGCGGGTTTGTTGGTGCAAGGCATTTACATGTTGAGGTTTGTTGGCTGTTTGCAGAAGATGGGGTCACTCCAGCAGAGCCAGCTGCTGCTTGGCAGAAGGTGCCACATGGTTTGCAACCTGGCACAACATGCACTTCATTAACACCAGCCATGGCCCCAGACACAGGTGAGAGGTATTTGTTGTCCAGTATAAATGGCAAGGAGCATGCTGATCTGCTGATGGCAGATGTAGGACAAGTGAGGTTGTGTGCAACTTTCTTTAACCCATTTCCACAAACCTTATGGTCCTCAGACCCTGCAGTGAAATCTTATTCGAGCAGATTTGGCCTTACTGTGTGGCCAAATGCATCATTCAGGTAAAAGGTCCTGGAATGTTGCCACCTTGGAAGGTGCAGTTCAGGATGCTCATGAGCATCACAGCAACCTTCACCATGTGTCATGTCCTGAGGGTGCAACCCTGGGTTCTATGTCTCTAAACAGGGCAGTCTCTCCTGGTAACGCCCAAAATGGAGATAAGGAGGAGGAGGAGGAGAAGGTGAAGGAGAGGGAGCATGACCCTCGGTGAGATTACTGTCTCGTATCATACAGGCTACGAGAGATGAAAGCCAGCTTTGACGATTACTGCTTTCAGTCATACCCAGCTGCTGGTCAGACCTTTCTCTCTTCTTCTGTGTGCTGGTATTGCCCTGCTCTGTTCTTGTCTGCAAGAAGAATGAAATGAAATATGAGAGTGAGAATAAAAAAAAAAAAAAAAGTATTTTTTTCTTTGAATAAAACAACAAAGTAGCCAACAATTTGGTTCTTTGAAACTGATGGGGTGGAAGGAGTCAACTGGAAATAATTTTTGCTATATAGCCTTAAGACCTTTTCCCTGGAAAAAAAAAAAAAAACCAACCAAACCAAACCCAAACATTTTCTTTTGCATTTATAAACACCAAGTTGCCTTTTTGTTTCAGTAAGTTTGGCTGAGTAAGAACAGAATAGTCTGTGAGGCAAAGAGTGGTGGCGGTGGTTGGAGAGTGTAAGTGTAGATAGGCTTTTTTTACTCTGGTGTGAGGGAAGGCTCAGTGAATGCAGGGATATGTATGATGGAGAGAGATGAGGTTGTATTGTGTGTGACGGTGCTGTGTGCCCCTCACACGTGTGGAAAAATTAGATTACTGTAATCCTTGCTGGTGTGCAGAGACACCTCAACCATCTGCAGGTCCCCTGGGGAAATTTTGAGTCTGTATCCTTGTTGCTGCCAGATTTTTACTTTTCATCTTATATTCATAGGCAACAGCATCTTTTGCCACAATAACATCAAAGTTTGGCTACAGACTCTGGTGCCCCTCTGTTGCAGGCTTATTTGACTGCTGTGATGGCTGTAGGTACACATGACTGTGAGGACAAGGAATGATATTTCATCCCTGTGAGCAGAGTTACAGTTCCACAGAGGCATTTAAGGGGCAGCAGGTGGGATGATGCATGGCTCAGCCATGGCACAGGTTCTTGATGGTCTGCCAGCCCTGTGCATCCCACCTTCACTGGTGATCTGGACCTCTGTCAGAGCCTTGCCATCCCACCTTCTGCCAAAATTAAGTGACTCAACCAGGATCACACAGGAAGTTCATGGAAAGGCAGTGGCAGAACACCCCTTCCCTTCCCTTCCCTTCCCTTCCCTTCCCTTCCCTTCCCTTCCCTTCCCTTCCCTTCCCTTCCCTTCCCTTCCCTTCCCTTCCCTTCCCTTCCCTTCCCTTCCCTTCCCTTCCCTTCCCTTCCCTTCCCTTCCCTTCCCTTCCCTTCCCTTCCCTTCCCTTCCCTTCCCTTCCCTTCCCTTCCCTTCCCTTCCCTTCCCTTCCCTTCCCTTCCCTTCCCTTCCCTTCCCTTCCCTTCCCTTCCCTTCCCTTCCCTTCCCTTCCCTTCCCTTCCCTTCCCTTCCCTTCCCTTCCCTTCCCTTCCCTTCCCTTCCCTTCCCTTCCCTTCCCTTCCCTTCCCTTCCCTTCCCTTCCCTTCCCTTCCCTTCCCTTCCCTTCCCTTCCCTTCCCTTCCCTTCCCTTCCCTTCCCTTCCCTTCCCTTCCCTTCCCTTCCCTTCCCTTCCCTTCCCTTCCCTTCCCTTCCCTTCCCTTCCCTTCCCTTCCCTTCCCTTCCCTTCCCTTCCCTTCCCTTCCCTTCCCTTCCCTTCCCTTCCCTTCCCTTCCCTTCCCTTCCCTTCCCTTCCCTTCCCTTCCCTTCCCTTCCCTTCCCTTCCCTTCCCTTCCCTTCCCTTCCCTTCCCTTCCCTTCCCTTCCCTTCCCTTCCCTTCCCTTCCCTTCCCTTCCCTTCCCTTCCCTTCCCTTCCCTTCCCTTCCCTTCCCTTCCCTTCCCTTCCCTTCCCTTCCCTTCCCTTCCCTTCCCTTCCCTTCCCTTCCCTTCCCTTCCCTTCCCTTCCCTTCCCTTCCCTTCCCTTCCCTTCCCTTCCCTTCCCTTCCCTTCCCTTCCCTTCCCTTCCCTTCCCTTCCCTTCCCTTCCCTTCCCTTCCCTTCCCTTCCCTTCCCTTCCCTTCCCTTCCCTTCCCTTCCCTTCCCTTCCCTTCCCTTCCCTTCCCTTCCCTTCCCTTCCCTTCCCTTCCCTTCCCTTCCCTTCCCTTCCCTTCCCTTCCCTTCCCTTCCCTTCCCTTCCCTTCCCTTCCCTTCCCTTCCCTTCCCTTCCCTTCCCTTCCCTTCCC
>NW_020799098.1:8116032-8208893 GCF_003259725.1 Athene cunicularia | reverse complement strand
CCCCTCCCCTCCCCTTCCCTTCCCCTCCCCTCCTTTCCTAGTCACAGTACTAGTCCTTTTTCTTTAATCTGCTGATTTTCACACATGTATTCAAAGGGTGTAGGATATGACTGAAGGAGGATACAAGGAAGAAATTTGGTTTCGGTAGCATTTTACACTCACTTCTCACCGCTTGGAATAACTGCATGCAGTGCAGAGCAGTAGAGAAATAGGCTCCCTTACCGTGGGACTATTATATTACATATCCCATAAAACAAGCCCTTCATTTTGCTCATTAAAATCAGGCATGCTTGTTTGTTGGAGTTCAGCTGTACAGTATTTCTTCTATTTGTGGGTTTAGCTATAAAACCAAAAGAAAACTTTTCTTACAGTTAATTTTCCTTTTAATTGCTCGTAGTGGAGTCCTTCTGACTCCAGACCATTTCTATAATTACTGCACCACATTCTTCCCCCCTGTACCTCTTTTATAGAGTAGGAGCACTATTTGCCTCCCCTGCATCCAGAATACTTGTTGAGATGAAGCTGTAGAAATGTAACCACAAATTAATGCTGTCAGCTCTTGTACTCATGTGTTTGTTATTCCTGTTGCCAAGTTGAAAATGGCTTTTTTAATTTTTTCTCCAGAAATAAACTAAAATTTTAAAAAATCCAATCAAGCCAACTTTCTTGCAGTCTGGGTCTGCAGTCGGTTGGAGAGGCTGTGCTCAGGTTGCAGTGAGATGGGGACTCTGGAGTAGTGGGGTGAGAGTCCCTACCTTGGCTACCAGGCCACTACATGGCCCATGGTTGGTCACAGCAGGCAGGGCTGTGGCAGAGCAAAGTGATGCTCAGCACACCAGCCTTCCCAGGGTCCCCCTTCCAGCAGAACACCTTCTCCATCCTGCTCCAGGCTGTATACACTGCCTGCATTGTCAAACCATCTGGGCAGTGTTTCATAGTTCTTTGTATTTTAGTAACACCTAGCTGGTTTTCAGGGGTAGGTGGAGGAGATGTCTGCTCTTCAGGGCAGGTGAAGGATGTCCTAGGAAGGTAGTACTTGGGGTGTTTTTAGTCTGCACCCCCATTGCAAAAGGAAAGCAGCACTTTAGCTCCAACCCCACATAGCTGTGCCTCTGTCTCTCAGCAACCTCCTTCCCCCCATTTTTGGGCTGTTGGTGCCTCAAGTCACTTCTCCTATGCCCCATGTGCCAGAGACTGATCTTTGCTGAGAGCTCTGATCGCTATGCCCAGTATAAGGAAAAACTGAATTTCACTCTCCACCCAGTGCCTTCATGTTTACTGGAAAACATCGGGTTTGCCACAATGGTACAGCAGGTGGGCCAATAATGAAATGTCATGAGGACAGACTCTCAGAGCATGCAGGGGGACCTCAGCATCTGTTCATGCTATGACAGCATCTAGTGAGGTCAGTCTGGACCCCTGTGGGAATAAATCCTGGAGGAACTGTGGACAATGTCTCTTCAGGAAAGCACAACGAGCCACTATGGGCATCTTCCTGCAGAGACGCAACGGATGGGGCAGGCATGTTACAGCTGAGCACTTCACATGGGTTTGCCCCAACCAGAAGCAGCCTAGATGTGGCTGGTCCTGGCGAAAAAGATGTGCTGGCCACACTCACTGGGTTGGAGGTAGGTGTCTCTGGTTGCCCTGCGGTGCAGACCCGGCAGGGACACTGCGCGGGTTGTACATAAGAGTCCTTGGGCAGCAGCAGCTACAAAACCCATCTCGAGCCCAGCCAGGGAGGGGATGTGACTCCGCTAGGGTGTGACATGGGGAGAGGTCTCCAATGCTTCCCATTTTTTGCTTTGATGAGCTGCACGTCTGGTCTCAGCTGTGGATCTTGAGCCTCTCTGCTTGCGCTTTTGCCATATGTCTCTGAGCTTGCGACAGCTTGGTTCGTGCTCCAACGTAATGCTTATTTACTGGCAGTAGGTTCAGTAGTTGCTGGGGTAGGCAAGTTATTTACAGAGTTCCTATTTCCTAATAGTCTTATAATGCAGCCCACTGTTGACAGTTTGTTTGAAAAGTCACTTTTCGTATATAAACATGTTCCAGTCAGTTATTATTTGCTTTTCTAACTCCCTTTATCAATAGAATTTATTATTAACACCCCTACTCACTTCATTAGAAAATGTTGTTCTGGAATATTTGTGTGTCTGCAAATGATAAATATTGAGATTTCTGCTTTTTATATTTGTGAAAGGGCAATTCATTTATTCAAGTACTCAACTTTTGACCCGATCTTTGGAGTAGTCACTTCTGCTGGTTGAATTATTCATTGTGAATAAATTATCCCATGAATTTATCCCCCATGCTTTTTTTTTTTTTTTTTTTTCCCTGTTTGTGAAGCGTATGTTGAGTGATCCTGATTTCTGAGAACAGAACCGTCATTTGCGAGAATTCGCTGAATAGTTGCATACGCGATGCTTTCCGCAGCAGCCGCAGTCTGGTCGCCTCCTTCCCCGGCTGCTTTCCTGGAGACAGCCACGCATCTCTGTAGACCTGCAACAGAAGATTAAATCCAAGACCCTTTTCTCGGCAGGAATTAGACCACCCTACCTGCACATGTCTGGTTGAAGGGGCTGGGATTGCAACCCACAGCGGTGAAGCAGACCCTGCATCCAACCACCACCTTCTTTGCCTGCAGCTGGTCTACCATTTGGCCCAGTGTGTATAATTTATGTCTTAGGGATGGGGAAAAAAAAAAAAAGAAAAAGCGCACAAACCCCAAATATAATTCTGTTCTGCAGACAGCCACTCTTTCAAGCAAGGTCCTAAGGAATGTTTTCTGTCACTCCCAGTGAAACTCTAGGACTTTCATCTCTAAACGCTTGCAGAGCTGCAGATGAAAGGCTCCTGACTGGAAGCACTTGAAGCTCACTTTTGATCTCTGCTTTGCCTGCACGCTCGGCTGAGGAGTGCTGCTGTAGCCCTGCGTCCCTCTTCCGAAAGACAACAAGTGTTTTCTTTCCCTCTCCTTATTTAATATTATCCCAGTTTACCCAAGGGATGGACATTCCTATTTTCTGAGGGTCAAATATTATGACAGCTTTGGATATCAATGTTCTCACAGTACCTCCAGCAGTTGTCTTCCAAAATAACCTCACTGGTCCTTTTTAAGGAATAATCTCTCCTGCATAGTTCAGCTTTGGTTCTCACTGGGTTTTGGGGAGGGTTTTTCTCCAAGGGATGTGAAGAGAAGCTTTATTTATTTTTTCAGAGCAAAACTCTGGCTGTTGCGAGGCGACTCTTAAATGAAACACGGAGAATTGCCAATCCCTGTGGGAGACAAATGACCTGGGAGATGCAGAGCTATCACTTACCGTTGGAAATGTGAAGGCTGAGGATTAAAAAAGTGAAGTAGCAAGGATTTGCAAGGAAAATCGTGTGTGGGTATATAAGGATCACTGCTGGAAATGCTCTGGCAAGTGGGGGCTGCTCCCCATTTTAGAGGTCTTGCAGTCAAAATTAGGGAGGGAGGAGATGATTTTCCACTGTTGTATATGGTATCCTTTACCACTACAAAAATTCAATGTAAAATACTGCCACGCCAGAAATCTCTGCTCACGGGTTGGTATTGATTTACACCCATTTAGCACTCAATTTATGCTGGTATAAACATCTATGTGAGGCAGTGGCAAATCAGAATAATTTTGTGGTAGTCCTGAATCAAGTAATAGTGTAATTAAGAGTAACGACCATGGAGGACTGGACTTTTTTGTACATGCACTTATGCTTCCTCCTGTTAATAATAAATTCTATTGATAAAGGGAGTTAGAAAAGCAAATAATAACTGTGGTGGAAAGGGAGTTATTGTGAGGAAGGACCAGTGGATGCTTGGCACTTGCTGGCACAGCTCACCTCCTCAGCACAGCGGTGCTCTCCCACCTCCCATGACTGCACAGATTTGTCATCCCATGCTCTGCTATGAATTAAATCCCTTTGTAAAACAGCATCTTGGACCCTCTGCCTGTAAAAACTATGACTCCAAAGCAACCTGATGCAGCAAGCTGGTTTAAATTAGAAGGAAAAGTGTATTTTAAAAACGTTTCGGCTAATTCATCCTAAAACCTCCTGTAGAGGGGACAAGTTATATTTTTACACCTGTTGTGTTAGTGAGGGGAACTCCCAGGGATTACTCCGATTGGCTGGTGTTGATGCACAGCTTTTACCTCTCTTAATTCAGACTTCTGGCAATCTTTGCTGATACATTAGATGTATTTCTAAGCCCTGTTTAGTCAAACCCTATGTCTCCAGTAGTGGAAAGGAGTAAAACTGGTTGTAGCTTGGGTAGGACGCGAGAGAAAGCACTGCAGTGCTGTGACATGAATGTCTGGATACATTTTTTCAAAGTGGTTAAAGAAAAAAGGGGTAGCTCTGGTCTTGCATTACTCGTGCCATTTCTGGGACCATGCTGGGAGTACATCTGCTCACTCCTACGTGGCTCCTACCTTTTCCTTGCTGATAGACCACAGTCACAAGTTGTCTCTGCCCTCCTGAGACTCACTAGCTTTTCTCTTTATTCTCACACTGGGGCTTCTCCCAGGCTTCCAAAAGCCCCTGCAAAGGCATGGGATATTCAGTAATGTCCAGAAGAAGCAGTGAGTGAAATACCATAGAGTCAGCACGGATGCACTGCTCCAGCCATAAGCACCTGGTGTAGGGTGCATGGAAAGGGTTGTGCTCATCTCATGTCTCCCGTGTCACCTGAAACCAAATTCTGGCCCATGTTCAGTTCCCCTCTTTGCTGTGGGATCCTCAGCACAGGCTTGAGCAGCCCAGTTCTCCCTCTGTTTTGTGAGGACAGCAGTGCCGTGCCTCCCTCGGGGCCTGCGAGAACACCCCAGAAGCATTTAGATGCTGTCATTATGGCACCCATGTAACTCCTGGCACCCTCTGTGCACTGAAGGCCTGAGATAATAATTTTGCAGAGACAAAATACGATTCCAGAAATTAATTTCATCAAGTGCTGTGGAGTTTTGCTTAAACTCCCCTCTCAGATTTATAAGCCTGACAAATATAATTTTTTTTCACAGCTTGCTGGCCATCTGCTGATCTTCCATAAATATAGCTTATTTAGTGTTTTATCTTAAAAAGGAAGATGACACACATTTACACACACAACCCATAAGAGTGTGATGCCAATGAAAGGTATTAGGAAATATCATAGTTGGCCAGGTCCCATGAATCACGCAGAGGAGTGACTAGATATGTGTGTGTTTTCTCTGCCAGGGGATGAACATACTTCCAAGACAGCCTGTGTCACCCATCAAAGGCCATACTGGTGACATTGCTTAGGTGTCCTTCCTGGTGGGATTCAGCATTTCTGAGAGGGTTTTCACCCAATCCAGTTTTCACCTTTCCAGTGGGACAGAGAGGCAACATATGCCTGGACATCTGCACCTCTGCACCCCTGGTCAAAAAAAAGGAGAGAAGGAAGGAAGGAAGGAAGGAAGGAAGGAAGGAAGGAAGGAAGGAAGGAATTAAAATGGCCCATCATCTGGAAGCAGCCCTATCACCATGCAGATACCCCCATTTTCCCTGGGCAGGATGCGAGCCCCTAGCATAGAAATGTATCTTCCTTTTACATGGCTCAGAACTAGGAGCTGCGATTTTTGGATATAAACATCTCCTCCTCTGCTTCTGGCCACTGGAACTTTGAATGCATTTTCTCTTGCTTTTTTTTTTTTTTTTTTCTTTCTCTTTTTCTTTCTCAATAAAGGGAGTTCCTGGCATTTTGTTTTTCCTCCCTGCCTTGTGAATCAACTTGTTGGCTTCTGGGGAGTCCCTGTAGTCAGACACTGGGTGAAGCATCTCCCCAGGGCATGAAGACATGGCCCTTGGATGGTTTTGTAGCCTGAGGAGGCATGGCCAGATACTGCCAGAGATAGAAAGGACACTATGGTTTTTTCCTGGGGGAGCTGGGGCTGTGAATGCAGCCTGATGGCACTGGGCTGGAACATTTTGGGGCAGCTCCTCTCCCCAGGACTTGCCTGAGCCAAGTGGGCTGAGTGACAGGTTTCTCCTCCGAGGCCAGTAAGGAAAAAAATCTTCCATTGCTGCAAAGCAGCCTCAGGAGACTGTCCTCGGCTGCTCCTCCAGCCTGGGACCAGGAGAAGGAGCCTCAGGAGACTCTCTCCCTGGCTGCTCCTCCAGCCTGGGACTGAGAGGCTCTGCGGCTCTTTCATGCCTCTGTGTGAAGGTCAACGCCAGTGTCCCCAGCCAGGGAGGATCCCTAACCCCCGACCTGCCCTCTTCCCTCTCCTGCCCTCTCTGCGCAAGACCCTAAAGTATGCGAGTGGCTGGGCAGATGTTTGTGTCTCCTACAGCGCTCTGCATCATCCTGAAACCCCACAGGCAGGGCCCCGTGTGCCCGTGGAGGGGGAGACGTGGCCTATTGTGCATTGACAAGGACTGGAAGACAGTAAACAAATAAATCAAAAATAATTGAAATGACACCATGGGAAATAACTCCCTGGGGCTTGCAAGCAGACAACTTCTTCCCAAGGAAAGTTACTGGGGATGCTGCCTTGGAGATGTCAATGTAATGAAAACAAAAACAAAACCCACCCCAAACCAGGGAGTGTTTTACTTTAACTAACGGGTCCCTTTTAAGTGTAGGATATTGACATTGTGTTTGAATGGGGGCACCGTAGGAGCCCAAACTTGCCATACATGTATTTCCAAACCTACCACCTTCTGTAGAAACATCAAGGGAATACATTTGAATAGAAATAAATTCAGCTAACGCCTATTGATGAAAATGGGTAATTTCAAGTGCATTAAAGAATGCGGCCAGAGACGCTTCAGCAAACAATCCAGATCATGTTTTAATTAAGGTATTTTCTTTCTTCTTCCTTCTTTTTTCTTTCTTCCTTTTTTTCCTCCCCTCCATTTGTGGGCACAATAGCAAAGAATCCTCTAGGTCCCTGAGAAGACAAAATTACACCTAAAAACCAAGGCGGTCTAAAAACATGTGCTTTGATAAACATATATGGACATGAATTTAATTGTGCCCGTGTGCTTTCACTCTGCAAAGGTGACAGCTGAGCCAATCAGCTAACTAATTAACATACACTGCAAACGAGATTCCTCTTTTCTCAGGACCGGGACAGATGGCCTATGCCACTCAGCCAGTTTCCTGCGCCTAATCCCCTGCTCCTATTTGCTCCAGTGGCTGCAGATATTTGCATTCACTCAACAATAACCCATTGAAACAAATCACTCCCTTTTTTCTTGCCACCTCCAAGAAAGCACTACATGCCACTGCCAATGTGGAAATGGTGCCACAAAGGAACCAATTATTACTTACAGAAAAATATCAGAAAAAGGAAAAAACAGGATTGCTGCTAAAAATAAAACAAAGCCCTTAAAAATGGGAAAGAAATAAAATGACATCTCTGAAAAGGGTCTAGTTCATAAGGACTGCATTCAGAGTGCCTGGAACAGGTTTTCATATTTTTTTGCTTGCTTCTGTTGTCATTGAATCTGATAGTGTGCTTTGCTTGTTAACAAGTTTTATGCTTTATTTTGGAGAATAATTTTATGCCTTGGCCAACAATACAGATTCAGATTTGTTTTCTAACAGTCCCTTTTCCAATGGTTCATCTGTTGCCAAGAATAAAAACAGTTGTAACGCAAGATTTATTTTCAGCAATAACTTTTATTTAAACACATCCCTAGATGCTCCATGGAGAAATCCAGGGTGTGACTGGGCAACCTGAGGCTGCCTCCTGTATCTTGGAAGATATTGGTGCTGCAACATCCCCAGCTGCTTCCCAACAACTGTTGTTGTCCCCAAGTGGTCCGATGTGGGGTCTCAGGGTGGTTTGTGAAGGATGTACAGTCCTGAGAGCAGGGTAGCGCAGATGCCTTTGTTCATGCTGATGGTTTTGGGCACCCCACTCTCATCCATCCTGAAGCCCAACATTGCAGAGGTCTTCCTTTGTTTCTCAGAAAACAAGATACAGTTTTGGTGTTTTGTTTTTTTTTATTCCACAGAAAGGGAGATTTATTTAAAAGTACTGTTGCGTGTACTGTCATGCTCTGCAGTGTGTTTGCCAAGATGCAGAGGCTTGCTGTGACTGCGAGCAGAGTCCTTATCCAAGCACTGGAAGAAGGCAGCTCCCAGAGTCCTGTGGCACTTTGGAGCAAGAAGGGGGCAGCGATGGGAAGAAAAAAAAGTAAAACCAATCAGGGATTTGGGAGATGAAAGAGAAAATCTTTTGGAAAAACCCTCCAAATCAATCCTTCATTGATACAGTCTAAGGAAAAGATGTGTCTAGAAGGGATTTTTTACTCAATTGTTAAGTTTGGGTCCAAACCAAGATTGCAGCATATTCACGTAGGGCTGGTAGGTCCCAACAACACACCTGTAACATGTCTTGGTTTTGGTAAAAATCATTATTAGCTGCTTGAAAGGATTGCTTTGCTTTTTTGCCAATTCAAAATATCTGACATCTAACAATCCTCTATGTGCATCATTTTTTGCTATAACTTTAATCAGTTCCATTACATTTATGCTGTACTTTATTTCAGCTGACTGAGATGATCCCAGCCATTGATTCGAATGTTGACTGGTGTGACCACATAACTGAGTCTTCTTTCCTGGACTGTGACAAATGACTAGGCAGAAAAATGTCTGCTCTTGTGGGGTGGCACAGTTGGTTACATTGCTTCATGTTTGACTGTTGGTGCCTTGGGTCAACCTTTCTGGGAAAAGAGCTAGCTTTGCAGTGTCCACCTGCCCATGTCCAGTGGTTCACACAGTGGGATCTCAGCCCATGATGAGTTAATACTGTTTTCTAAACATGCATAAACTGCATTAAAATAGCAAGTAATAATCATACTCAAGAAGCAATGTGCAGTGACAGACTGATAGCCTCCTCTCCCTCTTACTCTCCCAGATCAGTAGAAACACTTGCACTGGTTCTGAGGGATTACAAAACTCAGAACCTACTAAATCCACAGGAAAATAGTATTTCAGGTGCAATTCCAGACCAAAGACTGTCAGAGAAACTCCCCAGCAAGTAATTTCAGTTCCATCAAAAGAACAGAATACTCAAAAGTTTCCTTCTAGTTTGAGAAAATCCTTGCTTGTGCCTTGTGTCCAGACACTCAAGTACTTTGCTGGCAAAACGAGGATTAGCACAAATGTCCTTGTGGGCAGGAAGGCCCACAGACCAGTGCAACCTTGCCCACTTGAAGGTGTACCAGGAGTACATTCGTAACACAAAGCAGAGCTTCCCAGAGATTGAAAGCCCCATCTACTTTTACTTGTTTCTTTCAAGATTTATATTTTCTCTCTGTCTGTTGCCAGATTCACATGGAGAGGCCAAAGTAGAATAGGAGACACTCTTCTCCATATATCTCCAGTTCAGCCAGAGCGATGACAAGCAGCCAGCTAACATCTGAGTAGGCTGTGAAGAAACTTCCTGCTTGGCTGTGCAGGCTTTCTCCGTTCACATCAACAGCCATGCTACAGGGTCCTCATTTGACCTGCAACTCTACAACCTCAGTCCTCTAAGGTCAGGTGGCCTAATTAAAACCAACAGCAAACCAGAACGCAATTCTGCACTCTGCATCTCAGCCAGCAAGTTGGTTTGACCACTCCTAATACCTTTTCCACATCCACCCAGTACATGAATGGCTACAGGAACATTGCTAAGAAGCCTGTTTCAGGGGCAGTGGGCCCACTTGCTATTCCCTCTCATCCTTCCACCAGATCCAGCCCCTTCACAGAGTCAGGAATCCATTCCTGCTTTTTTCCCCTGGAGCAGTCTCCTCCTCTAGGCATCGAAATGAATATGCAAGGTGGAAAGATTTCAGCCTGGTAAAAAGCTGAGCTCTCCTTTGCATCTTAAATGACCACTGATCTCTGTAAAAATAACTTCTCAGAGGCGCGCACACATTCACTAGCTGGTTTGCATGCCATTAAAAGGAACCCAACAACAACAACAAAATCCCCTGTATTTTCGAGACAAAGTTATTTTTCATAGCAGAGCCTTAAAAGTCCTTGTAAATGTAAGATGCCAGTGGTTTCTCATGCAAACAAAAGATCCCGGGGCTTAGCTCTCTGCTGAGAGCGGAGGAAGCGCCAGGCTAGGAATGAGGGAACGTTTCAAACGGGCTCCTCTCTGACAGCTTTATAGCCCCGATACAATGGGCAGAGCCTCTATACTGATGAGTCTAATTTAGGCAGCTCCGGCACCCGCCCCCCATGGCTCCCCTGCACATCCATGCTGCCTTCAATTCTGCTCCGCGGCCGCGCAAATCAGCGTATCAGCCCCAGCGGCCCCACGCTCCAGGGCCCCGCACACCTTTGTGATACTCTCAGCAGAAAAAGCTGCTGTTTAGCAAAACAAAAGGAGTCTCATAATCTACTTATTGTGCCTCATTAGGATTGCGGGCACCCTCTTCTAATGGAAAAGTTATAGGATCAAGCAGGCAGTGCACTTCAAGGTTACCATTCTGGGTAATAAAGACATTTTTTTCCCGTTCATGTCCAAGCATGACAAGACACAGCGGCTCGCTCCCAAGAAGCCGCCTGACATCTTCATTGTTCTACCTTCGCTGCTAGACATTTTTTGCAGCGTTTCTTTCATGGGGTGGGCATCACAAAACCGAGCGTGGCTTTTCCAGGGACAGAGATGTTTTGCTTCAGTTTTTAATCTGCTCCCAGTTGCAGAAGCGAGCTGGCCTGGGTAGGATCTCTGCACATTTTCAGAGGAGGATCCTGGGCAGATGTTATCAGGGAAAGTTTATATGAATCTGAGCCTAGGTTAATTCAGAAAATATGTCGTTTCTGCAGCAGCTGTGAAGCACACAATGTTATCATGCTCCTGATATGCGGGCACTCAGATAACATGACAGTCCCTAGCTGATAGGGTCATATCAACCTTTGATGCTGAATTCCCTTTAGAGTTGGAAATGCAGTACTTCTGGGGGCTGTTTAAAGAAGACATTGTTCAGATAGTGTTTCTCACTGAAGCTGCATTTTCTTATTTCCAAAGAAGAGCCAGCTCTGTTGGATATACAGAAGTCCCTTAGAAAAGTTTCAGAGATAGCTTAAAAAACCCCATTATAGCTCAGTTTAAATGGATTTATGGAACAAAAACAAAACAAAAACTTGTCTTGTTTAAGAAAATGTAGAGTCAAAGATCTGATGTATTCAGTAAATACAGCAGCCAGAGTCCTGCTGAAGAAAACATTTGTGAAATACTGAGCATTTGACTTTTACTTCATATGTAATTTAACTCTAATGGACCACATTGTGTCATCAGTTTTGAAGTGAGAGTCCTTGATGAAGTCTTTAGGGAAAGGGCTAAAAAAACAGTGGCACAGTAAGGACACAAGGATTTCACAGCCCTTCAGCAACGTAAAAAAGCCTCACTCCCGAGCACTTTATTTAGGCAAAACACAGGCGTCTTCAGCATCAGAACTCAGTAATCACACAGGTTGTTTCAACCAACATTAAAAAGCAGATCTTCCTCCTAGGAAGCACATCTATTATTAACGGTTCATAAAAATGATGCATTTCAATTTAATATCAGAACTGGGAACTATCACCAGGAGAAACTGGAGAGGGAATTTTGGGAGGTGCAAGGTCATTCCCTGCTTTGCCTGAGATAAACCTTCCCCCTTCCAAACTGCCCTAATCTCTCCCTGATATCTCAGTGCTTACAGAAAATCACTATGGCCTCTTTAAGACAATGAATGGTCAACATTTGGTCTACTCGAAAATAAATTCAAGTTTATAACCTCACCTGAAGAGGGGCTATCTCCATGGTGGTAAAACAAAATAAGTATTAGACCATGATACTACTGATATTGACAGTGTGGTAATATTGGGGTGAATTTGTTTTCTTCATACCTCTCTAAAGCACCCCTTGCACACACGATCACTGGAATTAGGTGTGATAGGGTTTTGCTGAGGAGTTACAGTACTGAAAAGATTTGCTGTGGGTGACAAAGAGTCCAGGTCTCTGAGCCCTGGCAGTCCTGCTGCCAGGTGATGCACAACCCAGCTCTTCTAACCCCGTGCAAATGTTTGCTCTCTAGTAAGTCTAATTTCAAACAGATACAGTGCTTACACACATGAAATGCATCAAGCCTTAGAGCAAAAAACTGTAACCAGCAGATATGGCCTTCCCAGCCATGCAAGGAGGAACGAAATGCAGTTGCTGTTTTTTGGAAGCATTTACTGAAACTGCCCATCTGGGAGAGCAATAGCTGGTGAGGAACTCCCGGGGAGTGTAGCCTGGGAAGATGCTGCCCTTTCGGACAAAGCAGATGTGTTTTGCAGGGCTCTAGGCAATGACAAGTCTTGGAAAGTCGTAGCTAATGTTTCACCCAGTAGCCTGCAAGGAGACCAAATTTCTTGGAAATAAAACATTTCTTATGGGTGTCTCATAAACAGATTATTCTGGCCACATTCACTGAGCTGTCCCTTTCTAGGAAAGCAAATACATGATGAATCCCAACCAAAAATGAAGCCAAGCTACCCTGGCACTGAAAGAGCAATGCATGGGCTGAACCTGGAGTTATGCCATTTTCCTTAATCTGTTTGTAGGGAGGTAACAAATATCCAGTTTCTCTCGTGGATCAGCAGCTTTGAGGCCTCTTTGTAAGGAGAGCTAAAGTCAAGTGCATCTGTAATGCCTGTTACTGTGGCAGACACCACAGAGAGAGCATTAGGAGCTCCCTCCTCACCCAGGGAACACAAACCAGGGTGTGTTTATAGCCCAATAATTGCTTGTTTGTGTAAAGTAATGATGTCCCTGTTTGGCTTTTAGGCCAATTAGTAGAATAAAGGTGGTAAAAACACCAACATAATTAGTCTAATGACTATAAAACACTGACACTAAGTGTAAAATCTCTAGCCTTTTTGACACCCCGGTTTTATAGTGCAATATAAGGAGGGCAGTAACATTTGGATGTGGAGGAGTTCCTCTGCTTTTGTAGCTGACTTTGAATGCCCCTGCACAGATCAGATGTGTTTGGATCGCCTGGGGTGGCTGACTGTGGTCTCATATTATAAGAAAGTTGCCTCTGCTAATTATTTCTTGCACTGCTTTTTCCCCTTGCTAATTAAGAGTGGCAGAGAGATTTGACTATATTTTTTTCCCCCAATACTTAAAAAAAGACAAAACTAAACACCAGCCCACCACAGATCCCCAGGCTGAAGAAGATACTGTGCTTGCATCTGGGGTTTTACTACTTTATCAATACGTTACCAGCTGAGATTGCTGGGGACTTGCTATGAGCGGTTGAAGGCACCAAAAATCAGTCTTTTAGTGTCAGCCACAATGCCAGGGCTGTGCTTGGTGGGTGAACAGAAGGGGAGTTATCTGGATGTGCACCTCCCCCTGAAAACATGAACATGTTCACTGCGGCACTGCTGTGCTTCCTTCTCGGTGCAGTTAACAAGGGACCGTCAAGACTGGGAAGGCCAAGATTCAACCTAGGATAATTATTCACCCGGAGGCTCTCTTCAAAAAAGCAACGCAATTCCTTTTCAAGGAATTCTCCTGCTGTCGTGAAAGCCCCTTTGGTTAACTGATGGTTGTTCTTTCAGAGCAGGAGCCAAGCCTGTGTGGGGAGGGCTCTGCTACACCATCAGTGTGAGTCACACTTATTGTAGCAAAACCACCATTGCTAAATCGATCCTTCTTTAGTGAGCTGATCTCTGCTGGCAAAATCCACTTTCCAGTGGGCAAGAAGAGCAAAACCAGGAGACCTTGCAGTGCTGCCCAGTGGCGCTCTGTGCTCAGAGCAATGAGTCCCATGTACCTGCCACAAGAATTTGGTCCAGTGGCTCAAACTGGACAGACTTCATCACAGTGCACATTTCACAGCATAGCAGGGATTTTTTTCTGTGTTATTCAGTGTGCTGGCTGGGACAGTCTGCAGTTACCTCAATTTTTCCTCATGAGTGTGGAGAATGAAGGGGCACTGCATCCCCAGCCTCTCTCTTAGTCCCTAAATCTGTCCCTCATGTCCTGGATGCATTTACCCCTATGACCCCTGAGCAGCTTCCCTTCACTTTTGCCCAGCTCCACACCAGAACACCTGCCCTGGGATTCCTGGCACAGGTCCCTGAAGAAGGAGGCTCTTGCATATGTTTAAGGCCATGGGTGGAAATTAGTTGTCCCATTCCAGCTTTATGTGAGTAAAGCAATGGCTCATCTCAACCCAGTTTTTAAGTCTGCCCACAGAGGACTCTAAGGCCATGGGAACATCTACAACAGCAGAGAGCTTAAAAGCCAGCCTTAATTCCCAGATGTTGGTTACTGCATCTGCTGCTAGTTCTGCCACCCAAAAAACCTGCCAGCAAGGTTCAGTTCCTCTTCCTCCTGATCAGGAGTGGACTAACGAATGAATGTTCACACTGTCCCTTCAGTTCAGCTCACCGGAGTCAGGACTGTGCTGCAGGGACAGAGAGCTGAGGGCAAGAGCGTCCTAAACGGCTCCAGTGAGATGGGCAGGAGAGTCCTCCATCGTGCCCCCACTTTGAGAATCCTTAGAAACTGCACAGACAAATCAGTAGGGACCTTTCACGTGGCAAATGATGTAGTGATACTTAAAATTGTTGGTTTGTGTGTTGGGTTTTTTTTGTTGTGTTTTTTTTTTTTTCCCCCTAAGGACACAGCTAATAAAAAGGAATTCGGAGCAGTAGCACTTTGACCTTAGGTTTGAACTTCTACCCCATGTTTGGGACTCCAGGCAGAGCTATAAAATTCCCTAAATTCAGGCTAGTTTTGCTGGGGGTTTTTAGCATTTTTTAAAATGATTTCAACAGGTGTAAAAACTGTATCTTACTGAACTAAAGATGACAGTACAGAAGCTATCTCCTGCCCAGGAAGCTCAGCTCTGGGGTTCCTAAGCATTTATCTTTTACAGGAGGTACATCTTCCAGCCTCTGCCGAAGCTCAGTCTTCATGCTCTGGACTGCTCCCTTTCTAGGGGTTATCTGAAAAAGGTGCTGCCTTCCTTCACTCTTCTCAGATCAAAGGGAACATTATTGGTTTGCAAGGCATCCCCCATTTCTTCCTGTCTCCCAGTGCCTCCGTCTCACTAACCTTTTCTCCAGGGGCAAGGGATTGGGACTCACATTGCTGGGCAGCTCTTCGTCCCCTGGGACAAAGGTGGCTATGGAGGTCTTCTGCACTGTGAATTAGAAAACCGTGCCTAAACTTCCTATTCCCAGAAAAAAGTTGTTTAGTCTGATGATTTGGGCCACTAAACATTTCTGGTGGAACATCACTGAATGCAGGGAGTTTCTGAAGGGATCACTTTGACCCCCTGTCCTTGATTTGCACTGTGGAGAAGAAAGGAATAAAAGGCATAAAAATGTAAGTTAAAGACAAAGTGTCACCCTTTGCTTTGAATTTCCTGCCTTTTGTCAGGCTAAGTGCTCAATGCTATTTAAATGCAAGTTTTCTATAGTAGAGTCCTCCCCCAGCCAGGCTTTCACGGAAAGTTTTGCAGTACCCATTGCTTTCATGGCTCCAGGTTTGGGGACAGTTAATCCAAAATCTTCTGCCATCAGAGTTCACTCCATCTCCAGGTTGCATTACGGTTGGGTGATGCTTCCTTCAGCATCAGAGCAAAGAGAGAAGCACTTCTGCCTCTACCACTGACTGATTTTCTTCTACAGTAGGGCCACCTAATCACTTTCTACCTCAGTTTACCTGTTAATTCAACGGTTAAACAGTGCTGGTGTTGCGGGGACGTTACAAATCCATAACATTTCCAAGTGCCTGAACATGCCTTGTGGGTTGCACTTGGGTTGGAACAACTTCTTCAGAAAGACTCTTTTGCTAATGGTGCATCTTTTCTTCTTGCCAAGATGGCCAGATGGCTCTTAGTTTAAAAAATAAAATTCATACTTATTTTTTTTGCTAGACTCTCATTACAGTATGTTGCTGATAGAGCACTTGCTTCTTAAATATTTTCTCCCTTCTATATATCCCACCCCTGTCTTGCCCCTAAACAGATTCTCAATTAACCATGGAAACAGATTCTCAATTAGGAATGGGCAAACCTTGCAAGCTCATTTTCACATATTTATATGGTTGGTCAATGTTTTTCTGTCTCAGATAGTTCTGATTGGTTTTCAATTAAATAAAAGCATCTGCTCACTGGAAAAATGTTTCAGCATAACTGAAGCTACAAACCAGTCTTGTTCTTTGGTAAAATATATGTTAACTCTTTTTACTGTTGGTGATAATAATACATTTCTGAGTTTAATTTGTCCAGAGGTTATTGAGTCCTGAAATTTCCTGATTATTTAGTAAGGTATCAGATAAGAAGCCTCTCTAAAATCCAAACAAGTGAAATTAAGTGAGGATGCAGTTACTCAAGTATAGGCACAACTGCTTCTGGATCCTACGTTGATCGGCTAAATCACAGTGTTACACCTGGTGAATACATGGGTTCTCCTTTGGTTTTTATGTTTTGGTGGAAATCCAGAATAACACCACCAGACCAACGGGGCTGTACACAGAGAGGCCAGACGACTATATGGTTAAAATGCTTGCCTGAGGAAATCGCTGTGAATCGTGGTGTGATTTGGAAATGTAGTGGAAACATCAGATGTGTCGAAGACCAGATTATCCCCAAAATACTCTCAAATGGCCTCTAGATCGGTCACTTGTTCTTTCTAGTTGTGGCCCTGAACACAGCACAGTAAGGATAAAGAGGGATTAATTCACCTTCAGTGTTGCTGAGCTCATGTAAACCCCAGAACAAACTTGGTTCCTTTGGAAGCTCGGGCAAAAAATTTTACCTGCTTAGGGAGGCCATCCTTCCAGTCATATTTTCATATTTGAAAACATGGCCCTGGCCTAAAGACTTGTTTCAGAGCTTTAGACAGCAAAACCCAAGTCACTCCTGAAGCACCATGAAGGTGGGACAGCCTGTCCCTTGGTGCGGGGATCTGTGGCTGGGTTTAAGCACCTGATTAGCTGCAGAATAGCTAAGCTCCTATAAGGCTTGGGAAAACATGCTGCCCTTCCATGCTTAGTGGGTTTGCTAGGCTCTCCTGTCACTTAGAATGAATGGGGAGAGAAATCATTGTTTAATTATCTGGGAAGCCCTTTAGAAGACTAATCAGCAAAGAATTTCACTCCAGTAGTAACAGCTGGCTCTCACACTATGAGTCACAAAGAGCGATATTAAAAGGCTGTGTTTTTCTCAGTTAGTGAACTTATTAACTGTGCTCTACTCTTTTATAAAAATGCTGCATTGTTCTCTAACAATGGTCGCCAGCCCTTGAGAAACACAACAGTACACTGAAGGGGATGGGGCGCTGCGTTACTGTAAATTGGGGTTTACCTAGTGCAGGATCTCATGCTTCAAACCCCAGTTTTGCTTTCTTTGGGTTCAGGTGAGGCTCTTCCCTGCAGCCAGTGTCTGAAGCAAGAGGTGTCAAACGGAGGAAGCACCTGGAAGGGGCACAGCAATTCATGCTGTGACAGCCAGCGATTTGCTTCCCCACTGTCCTTGCAGCCAGAGAAAAGCGCATCCGAGCCAGCTTCCCCTTGGAGAGGCAGCGGTTGGCCTCAGCACTGTGGGGATGGCAGAGCGGAGCTGGACTCGAAGCACTGGGTTGGGCAGGACGAGTTGAAACAGATCTTTCCAAAAGAGGTCAAGAGGTCAAGGATGGAAAGGGAAGAGGTGTCCTCTCCAGGACAATAGTTCTCCACGGATGCTGCTGCTCAGGGCTGTGGATTGTCACTGAGTCATGAAGACCTGAGCCAGCTCTGCTGTAAGATCCCACCCAGGAGCCTCTCTGCACCAGTTCCCCTTGTGCCAGTGCCTGACAGTGGATTCAGGAATAACAGCCACAGGGCACTTACTTCAGTGCAAGGAAACTTTAAATTCAAGTGGCAGTTTAAGTGAAATTAAATGAGGAGAACAATGTCTCAGCAGGTGTAATCCAGGCTACCTGTCGCCATCTCTGGGTTTACACTGCTTGGGCACCAGTTTTGTTCTCTTCAGCAATCTGTAGCTATGTAACAAGCACTTCAAAACTCAGCAGACCCCATCAGCCCTTCCAGGTCTATTAACCAGACTCTTGGCCTTATCAGAGCTCTGTAGAGGGAATAGCCGCCTTCCTCCTCTGGGCTTGTCATCTCTCTGACAGTTTAAACATGTAGGTCTCCAAACACAACTGGTTGAACAGCCCAGTCTAATGGGGATGGGGAGAAGATCCCTCTGTCAAATGGGGGCACAATTGACCGTAGAGCTGCTGATTGTGGGGAGATCAGCCAGGTAGGGGCCAGGCATCTGTTTGGCTCTAGTGGGGGCCAGAAGTTTTGGGGTGTGCGTGTGTGTGTGGGGAGGGTGTGAGTGTGTATCTCTGTGGGTGGAAAGGAGGGAAGGAAGGCCAGAAGGGGTATGAGATTACAGTTTACTGAAAACCCATTTCCCATATGCACAGTGATTTTCTGCTTTCATTTTTTCTTAAAAAATCTTTTTCTCTGTGTGTGTATATAAATTTCAGTCCTCTGAAAGAGCCTTCCCTCCTGCCCAAGATCAAATGTTTAACTGCGAAAGATATTTACAGGGTCAAATTAAATTCCTAGTATTTGAGCCAGTGTCTCAGCACAACAGAGTGAAGGCATGTCTGTCCAAGTGGTGCTGGGCTCTCTGCTGCAGGTGAGAATACGCAATAATATTTACTTTGCACAGACAAAACCCGTATGAACGCAACCGTCCTCTCCTCTTCTGGGGCCCTTGCTGAAGACAGACGGCTCAGCAGTCTGGCAGTAATGGATAAATCTCAAAGGGCAATATTTCAGCTTATATAAGGGGATGGGGCTCCCTGCCAAGAGAGCTTCTACAGTTTACATCAGGGAGGATTTGGCTGGAGATAAATCAGGTAGTCATTCCCCTGGAGGAGCTGCGGTACCAGCATCACTCACCTGTCTGCCCGGCATCAGAGCCAAGCCTGTCCCCCCTCGGGCAGCTCCAGATATAAATTGCACATGTGGGGTACCCTGGGAGAGGTAGGCACTGACAGTGATGGGAGGCAATGACAAACTCAGGTGTGCACAAACACTGGAAAGATAGCTTCTCAACCGGAGTGCTTTCCCTGATAGAGGAGAAGGGAGGTCTCCTGCCAGAGGGGTGAATTGCCCCGAAGGACCTATGTTCAGCTGCCTGTTTTGTCTCTCTTTTTGTGCTGTCAGTCTCTTGGTCTTGGTTTGCTGCCACCTAGCACCCCATTAATTATCCTGGGCTGTAGGTCCAGAAGTGAGCAAGACTTCCTGTGCTCATCCTCTCTATAAAAGAGGTGGGATGGAAAGCACATCGAGCAGCCAGTAGTAGTTCCAGCTTGCTCACATCCCTGCACAGCTGCTGTGGGGGAACACAGACCATTTTTTTATGGCTCGTGAGGGCTTGCTCTTCACTCTTGCTCCAGGATGAAGCTGGGAGGACCAGTGAGTCAGAGATGTCTGCACCAGAGCTTGTCCTGGGACTGCTCTGATGAAGCTGCTCGCACACAGCCCTCCCTTACGGCCCTGCTTCTAGCAACAGCCAAGCCCCACTGGTTTGGTAGCAAACACACATTTCCAGCTCCTGGCTGTCTGCATCTGTTCAGGGAAGGTATTTGATCCTGACTTTTTGCTCATGAAACCACTTGTTGTAACGCGCAAGCTAGTAGGGTGCAAGCCACAGCACTCTGGTGCAAACACAACCCACGTTTCCCCCTCTTTCCTTCCCCTAACTAGAGCCCAGCTCTTTACCTGGGACTGCTGGATGTGGACGAAGCCCTGCCAATCTGAGAGCAGGGCAGGCTCCAGCTGATGCTCATGGGGAGGTCTTCAGCAGCCAGAGATGGAGCTTCCTTTGCCTCTGCCCTGCATGCCTATTATCTTTGCTGCATAAATAAAACCTAATTTGCTTCTGATTGTTTGTATTTTGTTTTGATACTCAGTGGGTGCAGAGCACGTGGAGGAGGTACATACATGGGAAGTTCAACTGCCACCCAAGGAATCTTTCATCAATGCACTGGGAAAGAGCTCTCCTGTAAATTGCTTTCGATGTGTATTTTACAGAAGGTCATAATGGTACCTGCTTAGGAGAGAACTCTGCTGTAGATCCCATCCTCAGATTTTGCAGGCTGTTTGAAAAAACAAGGAGGAAGAAGTAGTTCAAATTTTGTAATTGAATCATGGGGGATGCATGGGGGATTGAGAGTTCAATCTGGCCTCCTTGACTGGCTATCTGTTGCCTCTAGACAAGACTGGGAGTATCTCAAGCACCTGAAGGGACCACCGCATCAGACAGAAGTGTTTTGGCCATCTGTGTCCTTCTGGAGGCTGGAAGGACACTGAAGGCCATGTCTAATGGCACTAGATGCCCATGCATAAGCAACTGAATAGAGGCATAGTAGGACCCTCTTAAGTCACTGTCAGAGGAAAAGACTGAGCCAAGATCTCCTTCAACAAAGGTTTATGCCTGTTTCTGTAAAGAGCACTCACATTACTGGATATTGCACAATATAAAAGGGTTTCTGGCCTAGGCTGCTATAAAAGCTCCTTAACAGATAAGAAAATTTGTCTTTATATTTGCCATTTGATTGTGAAAGGAGACATTTTAATCAGCATTTGTCAGTCTGTTTGATATATAAATAGTATTTTATTCTGTTACATTGCTCTTATCAGTGTCCCACAGTCTGCTCACTCACAAACAACAGTGATTATCTTTTCTATAGGGAAACTCTTTTTCTTAATTGGGCAAAATTCCTACTAAAGTTAAGTTCTATCAAAATCGATGTGTCCCAGCCCAGGTGAGTGTCATGGGGGAAAAAAGAAAAGGGAGCAGACACAGAAGGTTGTCAGAAGCTAAATTCAGAAACACGAGGCCAGGGTGGCCCGTGTAAGGGGACCAGGAGACAGCCACTGCACAGGAACTTCCCCAGGGGCTGGTGACCACGAGGATGTGAGCCCAGTCAGGCAACCCAGTGCAGCTGTGGGTGCAGGCTGAAGGGGCAGCTGCAACAAGGAGGTTCAAGATGATGATATTGGTGAGGCACACGGGGAATCAGCAGCCTTGGAGAGCTGCTTTCAGCAAGCCTTTCCTCTCCCCCACTCTGCTTTTGACCTGCACAGTGAGTAGATGCATCTCCCCATCCTGTGCCAGCACCTTTGCCCGTCTCCTCTCTGCCACTGGCACCTACAAACCCTACATCCACCAGGACAAGTAGATAAACAGTCCTGCTGGGATCTGCAGAGGGCCAGCTGATGCTTTTTCCACTCTAGGTAAATAGATGTTTTGATGCAGGAAGGCACTTTCAGGCTATGGTGACCTCAAATACGTTTTGGTCAGTAATTAGCTGGAGACAGCTGTGCCTCCTGGAGAGGTGAGGTGCTGTAGGCTATGTCCTCACCGACTGTGTCCTAAAAGAGTTCTGCCAATGGGGGTCCAGCCGGGATCATGCGAGTGCTTTGTCTGCCCTGGGTCCTGCAGCATGGAGGGAATGTTTGTACAGTAAATTGCTGCACATTCTTCAACTCAAATACAGTCTGCAGCACCTAAATTCAACCAGGTAAGCTCCAAATGGCATTGTGGTTTGCAGATTTCAGGTATAATAAATAGAGATTTACGATGTTCAGCTACATTGATGCTGCCTGCAAATTCCTCTTTATTTTTCTTTCTGATATCTGGAGAGTGCCCAGAGCTGTACCTGTGCTGCTGATGCTGAGGATCTATCTGGTTTGTGCTATGAAGTGTGGTAAGCAATGGGTACTTGCAGCTCAGTGCTTCAGCACAGAGATATAAATCTTCCCCGGACTGAGGGATTTCCAAATTCCAAGTATGTGCCTGTTGGCCCTTATTTCTGCAGAAACAAAGGCAGACACCAAAGGGACCTGTTTAGGAGCATTCAGTGCAAAAATCTAAGGCTGTGGCTTTATGCTATTTCTACTCCTACTTCAACAACTCAGTTAAAGGCATTTTTGCAAAGGAAAATGTGACACTTAGAAGGTAACATTCTTTTCACCTTCCAGTTTCCAATTCAGTTTGTAACTTAGCCCCAAGAAGTGACCAGGGGCAGCTTTCCTTTCAGCCTAAAATCTCTTTTTCATGCACTGGATGTCAGCGCTCTCGAAAAGATTAAATAAGGCAGAGGTAATGTAGATTTAAAGGATTTTCCAGATGAAGTGCCAGAGCACTTTGAACTGAAGAAGAAAGGGGTTGCTGTGCGGGGACTGGTTGGTATGGGGGGAAGGCACCATGGAGCATTGCCCGGCACAATGCATGTGGCTAAATGTGCCATGTCTGTGGAGTCATGGGATCTGGAAAAACACCATTAACTCTGCATGGTGGAGCAAGTGCGATGCTTGAAGCATGATGATAAAAAAAATTGAGCTCTGTGTCTAGTAATGGCCCTGGGGAATGGTCTTTCCTAAGAGGTGCAAGGCCTGCTGCTCAGCATCACCTGCTGCTACCACAGAGAGTATGGTGAATATGCAGTCACAAGCAAAGCTAATGGGGCAGAGGGGACCTCCATCCTCCTTAGCCTTTGCCCAGAGATCAAGCTCTGCATCAAGAGCTAAACCCCTCCAAGGGGATGCTAGCATGGGAGAAAGAGCTGAAAGGCCAACACACATCCTCCCTTGTGTCTAGGCAGTGGTTGTCTAGTCTAGGGAACAGGCATCGGACATCATCGGAGTCAAACCAGAAAAAGAGGCATCAAAGGCAACTTCTGCTTGTCCTCCAAGAGAGAGACTCCACCCTGCTTCAGCACTGAGGATGTCTGGGCAAGAAGATGAATTTCCACAAAGGATAAATTACTCCTGTTATCTCCATATGGATCAGCTCTCTGACAATATGATACCAGCCCTTCAGGAGGAAAATTCAAGGGAGATTTGTGGAAGCACTCACTCTGTAATTCTCCCAGAAGGTGCAGTTACCTTCTGGCCACAGGCAGTGGGTGGAGGGAGAGGTAGGGGGAGGAACAAGGTTTAATAAAAATAATAATATTAAAAAAAAATCCCCTTTGCATTTCAGTAGCAGCTCTTCCAATGTTCCCAGACCAAATTAACTCATGAAAAATTCCTGGCAGGTTGGTATGAATTCCATAGATAGGTGAAAAGAGATTTGGAGGTAGAGTGAATAAACAGCTTTGGGTCATGCAAAATGGCACTGGAGTGGGTAGAAAACGAACCCAGGACTCCTGCTTCATTTCTCCTCTTTGGCTGTGTTTCCTTGTGCCATTTGACCTTTGGGAATACTGTGTGCTCTGCAAGTTTTGTATCTCTACTTGGGGCATCTTTATTTGAAGAGCTGCAAAGCAGCATGGAGAGCTGTCAGGAGACTGAAGCAATTTAGGCATCTAATGCCATTGAGCAGATACTCATCTCTGCCTGTTCAGGCTTGTTAACCCTTCAGGATACGTGGGTGTGTATGTGTGGGGCAGTATGGGATTATTTGAGAGCAGAAGGCAACATCAGAAATACAAGTCTTGACAACTACTCAAGGGCTGATTTTTGGGTGCTCTGTACCTGCAGACTTGCTTCTTTCAGAGCCTTTCATCACCCTCCTGGGCAAACTTTCAGGGGCTGCTGACCTGATAGGTTCTGTTGAAAATCATTTATTTTGAAATCTTACCATGGTTTTAATGATAAGGTCTTGGGAAGTTTAAGAATTAATGCATAGCCAAATCAAATACAGAGCCACTGGGTGTATGACAACAAATGTCCATACCTTGCTTCTGTAGACATGTACAGCATGACTGTTGAGATATATTGGATTCTTCTAACCAGTTTTGTGTGCCCATCTTTTTTTCTTTTCTTTTTTTTTTTTTTTAAGGGAGAATCCTGTGCTGTTTACTTGTTAATGGCACCCTCTGCATTATTTCTGGGTAGGCAGGAGTAGGCTTTTGCATTGTGTTTGTACAGCTCCTAGCACATTGGTCCCAGTCCTTAGTGGAGTAAACAGGATGGAGGCAGAGCTGACAATAAGTACATTGATGCTGAGCTCAGTCCACCTCCACCACAGGCAGCGCTGCCACACACATCCAGTCCCAAATCTGCCAGTTCCACGTGTCTTCACCTCCATGGGACAAAACCCGCTGCCCTGCTCCCTATAAAAAACTTCAGACATACAGTCAAAGACTCAAAACTGCATTGTAAGATGCAGGAGAGCTCAAAGGCATCTTCAGTCATGACACAGGAGAGAAATTGTTAAATAAAATTCCCCCTGACTCTACAAGGGTCACAGCCCTTACTACATACAAAAGGAAGGAGCCCAATGGCTCCTGCCAGTCTGAGCAGGAGGGAGACTGACTCCTGGTCCCAGATCTGGTGCCAAGTGCAGCCCCAAGTGTGTGATCCAAGAAAATCATAGTTTAACACCTCCAGGAAAACCAGCCCCTACATCCTTCCCTGCCTCCCCTTTCCAGCTCTTGCCAGTCTCAGGTGCCTCTAAGGAAGGTGAGAAAACCCCAGGAAAAGGAGAAGGAAAAGCTCCCCCCAGGTTCTGCAGGTATGCATGAACAGCCTCGGGTGACGATCCATGTGGACAGGGTCCTGTCCACACCCAGTTCATCAACAGCCCTTCTTGGGCACACCAACAAATGGGGCGCTCATGGATTTTTCATCATTTTGAGGCAGGCAGGACTTGATTTTCAGAGTGCTGAGTATCAGCACTCATCGAAACCTCAGCCCCAAACCCTCGGGGAGTCATTATCCCTTCACATGTGCAAAGCAGGTAGCCTCAGGCTGGGAGCACAGAGGGCAAAGGCTGGGCACTTCTCAGCTCTAACCTTAAAAATTGCAGCACAGGTTGGATTTTACCACTCACGTAGGGCATTGCATGTGTCCTTGGGTACCCAGGACCAGATGGTCGCATCCTGCTCTTGCTGTGTCCCCTCCCCATACCCTTCGTAAACACAGATGTTCCTTCTCCTCTGACAAAAATCATTCATGAAAAATTCAATGGGACATTTCTTCCCCCTCTTTCTCCCTCTCGTTTTTGTTGTATTCTTGACAAGCTTGAACTCCATAGGGGGGGAAAAGAAAAGAGCAGCCCAGCCCCTGGTTCTACCCGCATCCTGCAGCAGTGCCCATTTTACGTGGTACAAAGGTCATTTAGCATAGCATGAAGCCCTCAGCGAGTTGCACAAGGCAATTTCATCTGATCCGTGATGGAATTCCACTCAGCCAAAGTCCTTATTATTATGCATTTTTTACACATTAGGATTTTCCTTTTGTTGGCAGCCAGATCTCTTCATGAGGTGTTAAAAAGTGCAGAGGGGCTCTCTGCTCCACTTCGGGTAGCTAATCCTGCCTTTAAGGCTGGGATAACTGTTTCATTATGGGATGGGCTCAGCTTTAGATCTGCGGACGTTTGCTGACAAGGATCTCAGAAACCAGCACAAAACCTGTGGTGGAAGAAAACCCATCTCTGCTTTTTTGTGGGACAGACACATCCCAGCAAGGGCCACATGAGACTGACTGTAATTTCTTCTCTCTCTCTTTTTTTTTTTTTTTTTTTTTTTTTAAGTTCTAGCCCCTAATTTTCTAAATGTTTTCCAAGCTGGCAAACATGTGATGACTCATTTGCACCTGTGAAAAGCAATCCTCCCAAATTGATGGATGATATGGCAAACCTTAAGAAATAAAGGTTAACCAGTAGAGTTAAATAAATAGATTCTCCCCCAGCACTGAATGGAGCGATGTCGCAGGCAGAGCAAGCATCTGCTTCATGCCAATCATGGCCACATGTCTCCTGGGTAGTCAGAACAGCCGCTTTATTAAGTATCGTAGTCCTTCAAGTACTAATTAGATTATACCTGAATCTAAAAAAGTACAGAGCCTTTGTTTATAGCCTTTATAAAATAATATCAAGGCCTATTATCATACTTCTGCCTGGAAAACCCAGTCCCTGCAGTCAGGGGGATATTTCAGTGATTTGAAACTGTTTTGACTTTATCAGAAAAGATGAATTCAAACAGGAACAGGTGCAGAGGAAAGCAACTAGGATGGAGCATAATCAGGGCCTGGAAAGTCTGTTTTATGAGAGAGGACTAAAAGAGATTGGCTTGTTAAGCCTAGCAAAATGAAGCGAACATGATTGCTGTCTATAAATACATCAGGGAAGTAAATACGAAGGAGGGAAAAGAGCTATTAAAGCAAAAGGCAGGGTTGGCACAAGAACAAATGGATATAAACTGGTCACTAATAAACATAGTCAGGAAATTAGAAGATGTTTTCCAGCCACCTGAGCAGTGCAGCTCTGAAACAGTCTTCCAGCAGCAGCGGAGGGACCGAGGGCTGAGCTTAGTTCATACAGTGCTTGGGCAGTTTCTGGCAGGGGTGGCATGTCCTGACAGCTGGGGACCAAATTCAGAGCCCTGGTAGATCCCTGCTAGCCCCACCTTCAACTGTCAATGCAAATATTTTGTAACAAGTGAGGGGGAAGGAAAAAAAAAGGTGGAAAATTGTAATAATACTGGCAATTTGTTGGGGAAATGCTGCTTCTGGGGAAAATAATTTATTGGGGAATAGAAATAAGCAGTGAGAAAATTTCAACCAGCAAGATGAGAACAGAAAATTAAATGCATGGTAGCAGTGAAATGATTTTTCTGGTTAATGTAAGAAGCAAATAACAGAACTGGGAAAGGCTCTAAACCTTATTTCTTGATGACAATATGAGTTTTCTTCCCTGAAGTGTAGCAAAAACCAGAAAAGATGTATAAGACATGATCCTGTAAGTCTGGAAAGGGATGACCTCAGTTGTTAGCCTTGAGCAGACAACGTTTGGTAAGCTATGAAAGGATAAACTGAATTTAGCTCGCTCTCTTCCTCCTACCAGAATTGAAAACATGGGCAAAGACTTCCCTTCAACACACTGCCTAAGGAACAGGGGGTAGAAGTAAATTAGCAAAGCTATTTAATTCCCTTTCTGAAAGTGCCTTTTTTTCCCCCCTTTTGATTTAGACAAACTGAAAAGTTCAAGCGAATTCAGCAGTCTGGCACAGTCTCTCCAGCTGAAGTTGGTCTGCTGCATATGAAATCCTTAAACAGGCTTTGGCTCAACAGAAACACACTGTTTTTGTTTTGTGAGTAAACCTCAAGTGTTATTTGGAGTCATCCTCTCACAAACAAGGCGCAGAGCAGGGTGTTTTGGTCAAGCTTCTTCTGTTCCTGCCTGAGCAAAAGGCTTTTGGTTAATAGGTTTTTAAGTGATTTGATGCTCAGTCATCATCTTGTGAATGATGAAAGGAAAAAAAAAAAAAGTCTCTGCTTCTGGTTTTATTTTCAGACCAGAAAAACTTCTCATATTCCATGGAGACCTGGTGATAAGATGGAAATAACTGGGAGGAGGTCTTGGTCCCAATCTCAGCAGCTCCTCTACAGACCCACTGGTGACTCTGTAAGAGCAGTACCTTTACCTCAAGACATTGTTCCTATCCTGTTTTTCTGGTTTCTCAGGTACCTGACCAACTCTTTTATTACAATTAAGAACATACTGGTCCCCCTTCAGTAATAATAAAGGCAAAGAAAGGTAATGCAAATAGTTACCAAACGACCAAAGGGACGAAACAAAGTGTGACGCCTCTAAATAAACAAGTAACCCCTGGTACTGCAACTGCAGCATATCAACGCAAGCACACATCAATATCGGTCAATACTGTACATTAAGCCAATACCATATGTACTTCCCACCCAAAAGTGTCCCAGGCCTCCACCCTGGTTACGTGATGCACCATATTCTCTCTTTTCCCCCACTGTGATTCAGTTAACTCAGGTAAAGCCATGGAGAAATTAGTCAGACCCTGGATTAGTAACCAGGTAATAACCTAGCCTTAATGGATCAAATGCAAGATCAAAGGTGGTTAGAAAGGCATGGTCAAGGAAGCTACTGTGTTAAAACACAGTTACAGGTGCACAACAACCCATCGCTAAGAGACATTTGCTAAGAGACGTTTACTCGGAGATATTTACTGCACATATTAGCAGGGATAATGCAGAAGGGAACCATTCATTACCTGGGTAATGATTTTACATTAGTATTTGCCTTTAGTGCATTCACTCCAGAAATTATTTTTTTTGTTGTCCATATGCCCATACATTTGTTCCTGTTCACATTTATGAAACTCAAATGTGCAGTGAAACTTGAGAAAAAGCTAGACAGAATATAGAGATGTAGTAATGGCCTTAAACTCTCTATTTGCTAAAAAGTGAGACACAAAAGCACTCTAACATGCTTACAGACTGGGTAGGTATCAGGACATAAAAAGCACTGGTGTTATAGATCTGCAAGCTAGGTAAAACCTCACTGAGGTTTTGAGGGTGAGGGATTCAATGAATGTGGTGCAGTAAGAGTGGCATGACAGTTGCTTAGTCCCATCGATCTCCCGAACAATGCCTTTGAGTGAAAAAAATCATTCATGGTATGTACTATACAGAGGAGAATAACTGCCTGATTAGTGAGTTTCCTGTTGAACTGATGTGCTGATAAAATGCCCTATGAATCAATTAATGATTAGGCTGTTGCAGGAACACTTATTGATTTGGTTTATAAAGTGCCTTTTCTTTTTGTCCCAAAAATGCCCTTGCTGCTTTTGGTCATCCTTTAAAATGAAATTCTTCTAGAGAATGAAAGCCCTCAAACTACTCTTGACCTTAGGCTGGTGACTTCATACTGTTTAGAGTTTCTGTGAGAATTATCTTCTGAAGTAAAATAAAGGCCATCATCTAGAAATGGGACAGGGTGTGCAATTTCATTTAGAAAGATGGAGAGAAGATGAGCAGGATGGGAGGAAAGAAGAAGAAAGAAAGGAGAAAGCTGGAAGAAAGGAAAACATATATGGATGGATCAAAAGGGTCAAGTTCAGATCCTGTTCTGGAGCCTCGCTGACATATGTGCCAGCCCAGCTCAGAATAACCAGTTTTCATGGTGTGAAGTTGATATATATTGAAATGAAGGTTTTGGGTTGGTCACAGACCCAGAGCCCCATGACAAAATGCAGATCAAGCTGCAAATTTGGATTTCATGTGTCCTCAGATCTGAGTGTGTTTAGATGTGCAGTTTGGCATCACATTTCCAATAATGAGATGCCTAAACAGTCATTAAGCCACAGCTCTCCACACCCTGTTCTGAACTGGAGAACAGGTCACTTCCCTTCTGAGAATGGAAGACAGTAAACACTTTGCTGGCCAGGCTGTGCTTTACAATCAGATCCTCCTAGATGTTATTTTCACTACTACCTCGTGCCTCCCTTTCTATCAACATCTTTTCTTTTGTCTTGTACTGAAGAAGGAGAATCTTCCTCTTTCAGTCTTTATCCCATAGTCATTTCTCTGACTTGAAGCCAGGAGGAGCCCATTGCAAAAAAGGACGTGTTGCTGACACCAGCTTTGCAAGTGGATAGATGAGGATCCACATACACTAAAATGCATCTGAACAGCTTTTTTGAGATGGTGATACAGCAAAGGTCTTGGGCCCTTGGCTTTAAGTCGAGGATGGTAAAAGTTTTGTTGGCTTCAGCCCACCTCTTGTGCGGATCGCTCCCTGGTAAGCACTTGTGGGCTATTTTCCACCTTTCAGAGCAAGACTCCTGGGGCAGAGGATCCTCATTGGAACAGTCTGGGCACAAGCCTGACTCCACACATGGGGAATCACATCTTGCAAAGGTTCAGGGTGAGCACGTCAGACAGAGCTGTGGCTGCCTATGGCCAGCCCGCTGATACACCTGCCATGAAGGTAGATGACTGCTCTGTCTTATTTCTGGGCTGGGAACCTGTGTAGCTCGTCCAGGCTGGAAGTCAGATGGGGGAACAGGGTAATGCTGCTTTGGGGTCTGTTCCCATGAGATGCCAGCCTTGCATGGCATAAATGTTGCGTAGCTGCTGTGGTTACAGGGCTTCTTGTTTCATGTTTCAGGGGTTCTTGCTGTACCCAAAGTACAGTACGAGAAATAGGTGTCTTCTGGTTTGGATCTGACCTGAAAGCAAAACCAGATGGTATGTTTGGATCACCAGAGCTCAGAGGGCTTCAGCTCTAGTTTTGATCTTTTTATTATGGATTTATTCCTCACATACACTTAATCATTTCTACCAGATGCTAAAGACCCTTTGTGTCATCTGAAACTTGCTGAAAACAAACTGAAACATGGCTAGTAAATTCATATATTCATAGTACTGACGTGATTGCCTGCTCCTAGATGGTTATTGCAGAGACCCCAAATTTCATGCTGGTGAAATGTATTTAAACATGAATATCAATTTGAGACTTCAGTTCTGATCACACTAGATGACTCTTAACAACCATGACCAACCTGTCCTCAAATCATTACCATTCGTATAGCCACAAAAGGCAAACTTGATGAGAGAATGAGAAGCTAGTAGGGTCTCAGGCTAAGCATACAACAGTGGGATAGCTATAAATGAACCTTTTCAACCATAAATTACATGTGGCCAGTAATTCCCTTTTCTCCCTCTCTCCCTCCCTCCCCATCCTCCCCCTCCACTCTGAAAACCCTGGGACAAAGGCTTGCCTCTCTGAAGGATGCCTTTCTGGAGGATTAAGCAGCTTTTGTTGACAAAATACAAATTACAACTCCTTTGCTTGGTGTCCCGCCTTCTCAGCTGGGCTCCAGTCCCTGAGGGACAAGGCTCTATTACCCCTGCGTAGATGAAGAGCTCAGAATAGGCAGATGTAATTATTAACACCATTCAATGGGGTGTCTTTCTGAATTATCAATTAAAAATCTCTACTGTTTTTTCCTTACACTAAATAGAAAGCTGATGGCAGTTAATCTATTGTGCAACAGAGCTTTATATGCATATTTAAACAGTGTGCTTCTCTGCTTTTTTATTCCAAGGGCAGTGTGGGGTGAGAAGGACTCCCATGAGGTAGCACAAAGACCCCTGTCATTTGATTGAGAGAAGAGTCTTTGGAAAAATATTGTCGCCTTCCACCCTTGCAAACAGGTCCTGTGGAGATAGCCAAACAGGCCAGAGATGCCCGATATTGTGGAAGATGACAAATGAGCTTTCCCTGATCATACACTAAAGTGCATCTAAACAGCTCTTTGACGTGCTGCTATTAAAATGCAGAGTTCATGGGCAACAGACACATGAGCATGAAGTGAAAACAGAAATTAAGCAATGTGATTAAAACCAACAGCCATGCTGAGCTGGGCTGCCAAGAGCTGTCAGCTCTTGGCTGAGGGAGAAGGCTGCTGCACCAGGTTTTGGGGAAGGGACTGCGAGGATGTCTCAGGAGCAGGAGTTCACGGGTAGAGTTTTGTTAACTCTCCTGCTGACCTGCAAGTATGTCTCCAGCTCTCACAAGAATAAACTTCCTTGAAAACTTCCTGAGACAGCTTGTTTCAACTCTACAGAGCTTCAGAATTTCCATCAGTGGTACTGGGGTGTTGAGCTACCCATTCTACTTGACAACTCCAAATCCCAGTTCTAACATTTCCAAAAATACTAATCTTGTTCTCAAATAATTATTGTTTTTCTTGTGAGCAATTTCTTCCCAGTCATAGAATTGGGCCTATTGCTTGCAATTTTTTTCATCTTGTGTGTGCGCTGTGTATGTTGCCTGTTTTCATAGCTGGGATTCCCACCAAATCCACGAGTGAGATACGTTTTCAAACATTGGAAAAGTGGCATTATGCACAGCAGGAATTTCAGTTCAATAGTTTAAATTTCCAAAGTGGTGTCAACTAAAAAAGCACCCAAAGAAAGACAAAACAAGCAAAATTTGGAACTGTCTGAGTTTGGGGAAGTAGAGTTAAGAATGCTATATCAGACAGAAAAAATAATAGCTGCTAAGGAACTAGAAAACATTCAGAGCTGGACATGTGCCTTCAGCAGTTTAGGAGCTTATTTTATTAGCATTTAAGACCTAGAAGTAGCATTGAACTCTTGACATGTTGGATCATTTCCATCTATTGGTTAATACAAACCCTGTTCTCTTTTTCTAGTTCTTCAGAGTCATGATTACCTAATACACGCAATACCTGGGATGTCAATGTTTTTTTCCCTTTTTCTTTCTAATGATTTGACTCCCCTTGTCCCCAAAAGCTGACTGACCATAATGGACCCTAAAGCACATGCAAGCATTTCCAAGCCGCACTGCTCTGCTCAAAAGCCTCTCTCCAAGATGAATAGCATTTGAACTTTGTCCAATTTTTCTTATGTGGTATGTGCCCTTTATTTACTCCGTCATGTATATCTCACTCCATTTAAAATATTCACAGTTTGTTTTCAGTGCTATCTGGCTGGCCTTCAGTCTGGGTTTAACAAATGTTAGACGTTATATTCACTTGCATATTTCAGGTTTTGTCATGAACCAGAAGGGAAATTTTTTTTTTTTTTTTTTTTTTTTTTTTGTTTTAAATGCCTTCATCTCTTGGCCTTATAAGGTGCAGACTGTCTCATGCTGAACTCTAGCTGGGTGGCCTCAGTCAGCCAACAGCCCCGCAAGCTCATCCCATTAAAGTCATTATGTTTACTTCTTATTTCAACAAACCAACCTGGATTTTGAGGCAGGAAAAATAGAGGGAAGAAATCCTAGGTCCATTTCAGAGTGAAAGGGTGTGAAATTCAGTTGCCAATAGGCTGCAGAATGGGAGCTTTCTGCATTTGCTGCTAAAAATGCTCTTTTTGCCACTGGCGAGGACTGTTCCTTTCCTTATAAAATCTAAGGAGCAAATGAGTTCATGGACAAGAGATTAAAAAGAGGGGTTGCTGGCAGACAGAGCAACTTCATATCTGAAGATATGAAACTTAGAACCCCTTTTCACCTCTGGTCCTACTGCCCTCAGAAGAGTGTGTGCCTCCATGACTAGCACTGATAACCTCACTGAAATGCTCTCACTGGTTGGGGAAACTGAGGTATGGACCCTTACTTCAACAGAACGTTGCTGGACAAGTCAGGAAGCAGACTCTTGTGAAGAATCATGCACTGGAGAAGGGCTCAAGGCCCATGTCCACAAAAAAGTAGCGTGTCTCATGCTGGGAACACACTGCCACATTGCACAGGGGATGCCCCTGGTGCTGTTGTAGATGTAGTGAGATTGTGATCCCTCTCCCAGGGAGTTTGCAGTCTACGAATCAGAGAGAAAGGACAAGAAACTGAAGACAACAGACTTTGAGGTTAAAGGTTTCAATGCAAAGGAAGATGAGTCATTGGATGTGTAAAGGGGAATGAAGTCACAAAACCGAAGAAACATCAGTTCTATGTAGGGTGCACTGCTTGCTGGGCTGGGCTCACCATCCTCCCCCGCCCCGTCACTGAGTGGCTATGCCATCATGTCACTTCATTTCCCCATAACACCACCTACACACTCTGGGGCAGGTTCCCCAGGGAGTCAGTGAAGAAAGGAGCCCTCACCAGAATGGTCCCCAGAATCTCCTGGTTTGCAAAGAAAAAACCACGAGTGAATACCTGTGATGTGCTGGGGTAATCCCTCCAGAGCTGGGCACAGCCCCAGCTACCTGTGATTTCCCTGGAGCAGTCACCGTATTCCCAGTTTCCCTTCTGTCCCCAGATAAATAGGACAATAAAAGGAAGACTGAACAACGAATTGTCTTGATGAAGTGTCCAAGTACATTCCAGAGATACCAGCCACTACAAGGGCTTCTCAAACTCAGCCAGAGAGCAGCACAACAAGAACCAGTAAGAAGAAGCTCAGCCTGGAAGTTAAGGACAGTTAAATTCACAGGGGGAAAAAAGCATGTAAAAAACAATTAAAACAGCAAGGCTGATTAATGCTTAACACAGACTGTGGAGGGGGAGCAAGACATTTTCAAATCAATACTGAATGGCTTTCTGGAAGTCATGCTTTGATCAAAATGAAAGTGATTTGGCTCAACAGAAGGAAACCAGGGTGAAATCCCTTAAGGGGGGGGTGATTTCTGGAAGACTTCCCCAGCTGAGCAAATGGCTCTTCTTGAGTTTAACAATCTCCTGAGCTCTTTATTGTGAAGTTTTATTTTTATAAACTCAGTCCTATCAGTTGCATGGCAAGAAGTGTCAACACTCGCCTGGCAGTTCACAGGAGGACTTTTATCCTTTTGTGTCTCACAAATGTCTCTGTGCACAGGGAGAAAGAAAAGAGGGGAGGAGGGACTGCTGGAGTGACTCACTGCAGAGCTGGAGAAAAGTCCCAGTCTGGTGGAAGGCTGAACCCTGCCAATGCTCACAGCCATGAAGAATTGCTTAGCAAGCTCTTACGAGATGAAACAGCAAAGCAGCAAATGCAAATGGGTGAGCTAGATAAACAAAAACATCCCCCGAACAAAAATCTGGGAAAATGGATTCAGACGGCTCCATCCCAGGGCTGTTGACTGCATTCCCCCTCAGCAGCAGGATCTGGCCTTGCTGCTGGCGGGCCTGCAGCAGCGCGGGAAGCTCCAGCCTGTGTTTGAAGAGGCTTCGCAACCACGCTGTAGCTGGGAGGAATGTGCTCGTGTACCAGCTCAAAGTCAGTACAAGTCCCAGCACTTCTGAGCCTGCAGTGGATATTGATGTGCTGTTTGTAGCCATATTATGAGCCATGACCTCATGCCTCTGCTGTGTGGAGGAGCTGCCTGTCATCCACCTACTTGACAGGTTAACAGATAGTTTTCTTGAGGTCCTTGTGGGCAGAGGTAGGAGCTGAGCAAAGGTCTGACCCTCCATAGCCAGACTCATCCACTTTGTCCCACAGCTTTCAGAAAGTAGGGGCTGAATTTGCTTGCTGCCTCAGGAGCCTAGTGCTGGACTTTTCTTCTGGTGTTGAGCTACATACCCATATTCATGCTGCACACAGACTGATGAATCTCTGTGATTGCTGCGGAAAGGCTAATTCTTCAACTTGTGCTCATAGGTCTTTCCTCTGTGCAGAGGTGGCAAGCAAAGGCATCACTTTGTTTGAAGGTTGCTCACTGATAGAAGGAAGCATATCCTGAATCACAGTGCTTGGTACCATACTGCAACCTGCAAGTAATCCTGTAAGCATACATACCTCTGTCATTCTGCTCTGGTGGGGACCCTGGGGACAGGTGCTACCTGCACCATAACTTAAGGAACAGGTACTTATGGTGGAAGAGGTGAAAGGCTGCTGGTTTAAACCTGGTTAGTGGATCATACAAGTGGTAAAAGGAAAGAGATTTCAGAGATCTTGAAGTATTCATTGTGGGTGCTTTACATATATCACAAAATCTCAGCTTTCATGGGCAAGGATGCTGTGCTAGCCTTTGGTTTATCATTGCTACTTAAATATGAGCTCTTCCCTTAAGACCTGGGCTTGGGACTGTATGAGTGATGATTTTGTCTCAGTGTCTCTGGGTGTTCTGAAAGCACCAGAACATGGTTTCCTACGGTAATCTTCAAACAGCAAGGCTCAAAGGTGTATAACATTGATCCTCCTCCAAGAGCAGGATAGCTCTGAAGGCAACACAATGAACAGCCAAACGTTTTAACTTGGGAGAACCTGTTTGAATCCAGACTGATTTGTTCATGATTGTATCCCACCTGCTGGGGCTTGGGAACCCTTCCTTTTGTAGGAAGGGGAGTTTGCTGCAGCCTCAGTCCTGCTGGGAAGTCACTCCGTGTGCTGCTGTTTACATGGCAGCTTTAGGATTCAGACTTCACCTCTGCTTCAGATGAATCCACGTTGTCCGTTTCTTGATTGCAGCCATTGCATGGCAGGTTTGCCAGACGGGAGCATCACTGCATTACACTGTTACAGTGGACTCCTCAATGCTCCAAGAACTTGCTGCTGTTGATACACAGGGATTTTTTAAAAATGCACGGACATGTCTGTATTTATATACTCCCTCCTGTAACAGAGGCACATGTACAAACCAGTGTCCTGTCTGTGCACCGAACTCCACACCGGATTTTCCTCAGATCAGCTGAGCATTTCGGAGGACCATTAACATCCCAACACCATGGTCTAACCCCTGATCCGGGCCTTCAGATCCAAGGGACTTGCTTGGAAATTTTGACATCTCACTGTAAAAGTCATGACTTCAAGATCTGAATCATCTTCTGAGCCTCAGCCTCACACATACAAATATTTCTCTGTAATGTTAATGCCTAGAAGTTCCTTATTACTTTTTCAACTGAAAGCTGAATTTTCATACATATCTCCTCTATTTTAGCTGGTGGACCTTTAGTAAAAACACAGAACATTGCAAAAACTGCAGTAAGACCATGACATTTTTGTCTGCACGTATCTGGGTGTCTGACTAAACCAAAATCACTAGCCTCTATGAATTTTTTATGACTGTTTTCCTATGGGCAACTACACAAAAATTTACCTTTTAATGAAAACAAAAATACAAGCAGCTGTTGCAAAAGAAGAGGCTGAGGATATGAACCATGATGATTTACTCTTTAGAATTCAAATTAGTAAAAGTCAGTTCTAATTTCTCAAACATCTCATGATTTTTAAAGATGATCTCAGGATTTTGAAAAGCTTGATCTATGATTTTTCAAATATGGAGTGGGCAACTTATGAATCCTGAAAATACCCAGGTTACAGCAGCACCCAAATGAGCACATAAAATACGTTTTCTTGCTATTGCATTCAGTGGCTTCCTTTGTGTACACACCTTTTTTTTTTTTTTTTTTTTTTTTTTTTTTTTTTTTTTCAAAATCAGACCATTCATGTCAAAGAGATTGGAGACAGAAAACAACTTTCAGTATGGGTGATGGAAAAATGACTACGCGAACACTGCCAGCATTTGCCACTTCTGTTTCCAAGTGACTGAGACTTTCCAGAGACAGACAGTACCCTCGCGCTGCAGAGAAACAGCTTCTTTATCCAGGCAGCTTATGTGGTAAATTGAAAAGAATAGTTACATTGCCTAGAAGGCTTCAGATCAGGTGACACAAACCTTGACTATGCAGCTCCTCTCCCATCTACCCTCCCATCCAGGACCTGAAGTGATTTTTTTCCTCCTCGTGGACAGTTTGCTGCTGTTTCATGATTGCTTGTGTGTGTATACTGAACGCAGGCAAGCTTGTAATCATCGGGTGTCACATTTGGGAACTGTATTCCTCCATCAGCTTGGCTTTTAATTTAGAGGGCAGGCTGTTTTGTTTATGATTTATCCTAGGCAATTTCCAAACTCTTCAGTGTCCTGAACTCTTCCTAGGAGGCACTTTGCATGATATTTACTGAAGCAGATTGGCCAAGATCAGGCAAACATTACTGTAGCTGCATATGCATATTTTTTATTAGAAAATAAAAATATCTGCTTTCTTTTCCTATCATTAAATTTCACATAATTGCATGTTGGTAATCTATTGATTGAAGGGGCATTTGCCATGTGTCATTTCATGTTAGTCTTTAATAATTTAGGCAATAAGACAATGGCAAACTTTTGTCAAGGAAGGGTGAGGAGTTGGTTCAGCCTCCTGTGACTCTTCCAAAACGTCTTGGCATTGCAAAGGACATAGGGCTTTTCAAATTTAAGGGCTGACTGTTGCAGTCCTGTGGAAGTGAAGCCGTGTGGTCTCAGCAGAGCTCTCATTTTTCCAGTGAGTTAAGGTTACACTCCAGAAACCAAGTTGTGTATGGAAGTGTAGTACAGCTTTGGTCAATGGGATGCCCTGAATTTGGGCTCACACTTGGGAAATCAGGAGTCTTTACAGCTAGGTGTAGCTTTCTGGCAGAAAATTGAATCAGATTGTACATTTTTGGAGTAAATTGCTGTAGCAGCAAAGACCCCACAGCAAGAGCTTTGGTGACAGCATATGAGCGCTCCTGAGACCGTGCTATTTACTCACAGTGCCACTGCTAAAGCCAGTGTCACCATATTGTCAGCAGTGTTGTTAATAGCCTGCTTAGATTGAGCTATCATGACTGCAGTCACACCTTTTACTGAGTAGACAGTCCCAACTTCGCTTCCTTTGTGGATAAGACAGAAAGAATAGCTTATAGACTCACACAGATCAGTGCTCCACCTAAAAAAAGACGCATCCTTTTTCCTGAAAATAATACAGCCTCATCACTCACAAAGATTTCCAGTTTTTATAGCATAGTATAAATAATGCATTAAAAGAGCACAAGAATGTAAGAATGATTGTATAAAGACCCTGATAGCCCACTGTCCTGTTTCTGAGCCTTGGCCAGTAGCAGGTGCCTAAGAAAGAGTATAGGAAAAGGGTAAGCATACAGCAAGACTCAAGAATTTGTGCTTTGGAGACTTCCTCAGACAGATTTAATCTTTGCAAATATATAATTTTAAAATAGTCACAAATGGATGGGGAAGGCGGTGTGGACTTCCAATTGCTAAAAAAGTCAAAAGTGATTTGACCCCTATGAGTTACAAGGTGAAGAATATAGGTATAAAGTCAAGCAAAACCAGGGTGTGTTGTGGGTGTAGCTGAGGACTTGCAGTGGAGGCAGAACATTAACTGCACTTCTAGGAAGGGGAGATGGCACCAAGGGAAGAGCTGCAATCCAGCAGGACATCTCCTGCAGCAAGGGAGTAAGGTCTAACTGAAATAGTGAAAAAATTATGTTACGTTTGAGTCTGTCGGTCCTCCTCCTTCTCAAGTCACCCCAGAGTACCATACGAAGAAACTTGTCCATTTAGGTGAATGCAATTTAGTTACTTCTCAGACTTGCTGATCTTCTGTGTTAAAATTTTCAGCTTTAAACTGAAGCACGTTGGCCCATTTTTTAAACTGCATGTGTTGGGCCAGGTCTCTAGTCCTTGTCTCTAAACAGCATTACTAAGAGCTGGTGAAAAGCATTGATCCTCCCCAGTTGTCCGTAGCTCCAGCCATATACGAGCAAATGAGCCAAAATAAACATAAACTGGGCAACTTTTCCAAGAATGAAAACACCTCATTTGTTGAACCTCCAGGTCTCAAAGACGCTTTGTCCATTTTTACTTCAAACTTTCCAGAAAGAAAAGCCCGTTTTTCCAGAAGATCATGGACGTGAAATTCCAGATGGATTGTTGCAGACTTCGAAAATTAGGGAAAAAAATTGTCTCAGACTGGGAAACTACTGTAATGTGAATACTGTTCTGGACTACTGTGTCTCCTCAAAATACACCCCAATATAGCAGCGGTGGGCAATATGATGTATTTGGTAGCTTGAACAAACCTGCAAAGTGGTGGTATTTTCAGGATTTAAATGATACAAATTGCATTTCAGTGTAATAGAAACACTGAACACATTATGGTACATTTAAATAAAACATTTTACTGACTATTAAATGAGGAAACATTCAGCTGATTTTGGCTGAAGATTTAGAGGCATGCATTTAGAAAACCTGAGCTTTTTCACACACTGTAATATTAGTTATTTGGCAAGAGACTCTCTAAACCCTCATTAGTAAGATTGCTGATTTGGCAGCAGTGAAATGTGTCTGTTTATGAGTAAATCCTCACATTTTCTTCCTCTGCTCTTCTTTTTTTTCCCCTTTTCCATTAAGTACTTCTCTCTGTAGCCATCCCACTGCTGCTTTCCTCTGATAACCGTTGGCCCTTCTAAATGCTCGACTTCCTGCAGGTGACAAATGACTCCTTCAAAAGGTCATTAGCTACACAGAACTTTGAAACCAGCCACGCTAAGGTGCCCATCTCCTTTCCCTGTTTAGTGATTTAGCATTTCGGGCAACAGTCAAGCCAAGACTAGCATCTGATACTTGTGTGTGGGAGGAGGTTTTCCCCAGGGGTGATGTATAAAATTTATTTGTTTTGTTGGTTTGTTTTTTTTTTTTTTTTTTTTTTTTTTTTTTAGGTCTTTAACTGTCCATGTTCCTCATTGTGATGAGTGTTTTTGCCACAGTTCAACATTTGAGTCCTGTGTTCAGGGATATAAATTGAGCTGTTATTTGCTTTGCCCACCTATGAGACTACTGCACAAGGAAACTCACCCACACATGAAATCTGGATCTCTTTGATGGCAGCTTGCCGTGGGTTCAGTCTTCCCTCTACTTCCCTCCACTCTGGTCCCATAAGCAGGAAGCTGGTAGAGGTGAAATGTATCCATCAAAAGGCCTCTGAGAGGGATATTCTCCCTCCTAAAGCAACACTCCAGGATTCAAATGTGTGCAATTTAGGAACACTTGTTTACTCTTCCACTCTGTGAAAACTATAAGGCTGTAAGAATAACTGATCTAGAAACTAAGTCTAGTCCATGCCAGCTAATGTGAATTAGCAGTCACTAATGTATGAATGTGTGTGTGGGGGAAAGCAAAGGTCATTTTGACCCATTCTACACCAAAAGCTTGGAGTCTGTTCAGAAAAACTCCTGCCTACCAAGACCCACTAAAAACAGTGCTTTGATCTCTGTACAATGTACTCAATTAGAGGGACTGAATTCTCAAACAAAAGCTTTTTAAAATTTCCTTTAGAATGAATAATTCTGAGGGTGGTGGAGGATGGCGGCAACAATTGAAGGAAATAATCCCTCACTATTTGCCCAGATGTTTTGCTAAAACATAAAAAGCCTTGAGGAAGCACCTTTCAGAGGGTCGGTACAGGTATGAAACTGCTCACATCATGCCGAGGTCTGTGTGTGGTTGGAAGATGATATATAGCCATACATACATTAGATAGCCTTTGTCTCAGAGTGTTTCACCCTACACACCTTGCTTTCTTCAGCAAAGTTAAGCATGCAAGAGGTGACCTCAGCTAGAAAACAGCATGGTTCTTCCTCAAAATGCATTTGTCTACCGTAAGTCTTGTATTAGCGACAAGGAGAGGCAGAGTCATGTCCATTGGGAGAGCAGAGCAGAGCTGAGACTGCTCTGGTGCCCCGAGTCCCAGGTCTGGGCTCATGTGATGCTCTCCTAACATTGTGAAGAGCTTTGCCTTTCAGCCTGGACTGCGGGACACACTGGGTTATCCTCATAGTTTATCCTCTTTTCCTTAATTCCTATTTATACATTGCCTCATTCTGATTCTTTCTTGTTTCAACTAGGCCAGTTTCAACACTCAGTTGACCACAGCCCTGTGGAAGTAAGATTTTCCTTTCTTTTCTTCCTGTCTTTTGATAGTATCTGGTAGCCTTGACAGCCATAGATTAAGTTAAACGTGAACCATGGGACTGTTGCCTGTCCAGTGCCGTCAGTTGTTGCTGGCAGGGTGATGGTCAAACACCATTCTCCTGATCTGGCAGCATTTCACAGTAGGATAAAGCCTAGAGCAGTGCTGGTGATGGCAAAATTAGTCCATATGGGTTTAATAGTGTTTTCCATACAGGAGATTAAAACCAACATGCTGAAAGGAAGGGGGAAGCTCTTCAGAACCAGTGCACAGAGTTCAGATTAAGGTTTGGCTGAAGAGTCTCGCATGCGAGTGAAATGATGCTGTTTGTAGCAGATTACTGGAAACAGTAATTGAGACAGGAGCAAGCCTGTGGGGATACGTGGCATCCATGTCAAGTTTTTTTCAGAGTGAGTTACAGATAGGTCTGTGGAAAATGTTGTTTATAAGTAATGAAAATGCTTCCAGGGAAATTAGATCTTAGAAATCCACCTACAGCTCATGCAAGGCATTGGATTTCTATGAGAAAGTCTGGGTGTGAGGAGCAGATTGGTGGTGATGTTAATGGGGAACAGCATGACAGCTCTCCTTCCACCCAGCAGCTTGGAAAGGGAAAGACATAATCTGGCACTTGCTGTATTTCAAGACACGAGAAGGTTGTGAACGCAAAAGTCAGCTGGTATTGCTGAGCTTTGTAGCATTTTAAAACCAAAGCTGAATGCAATCTGTAGCTGCTTTACTGTATGTTTGTAAGTCCTGCCACCTTTTGAAAGGTCCTTGCTCTCAGAACATGGTTAGACATGGTGTTTCCACTAAGTCAAGACAAGGATCTGAAGAGAACACGCAGATGGACTGCAGATAGGGATGGTTGTAAGCAAACTCATGAAGGACGTGCCTTGATCCCCCGACTTGGCACTGGGAACTTCAGCTTTCCCTCCAGTCAAAGAGAAAGTGTGGCACTTCCAGGGTCATGACCGTGACATCTCAGTTGGCCTCCGGGTGTATCTCCTTAGGTCAGTTAGCTGAGATGCATTTGAGCCTTCACTGCTGGGAAGAATGTTCCTAAGGGTAAAGCTCCTGAAGCTAGAGGGACCCAGGTCCTTCCTTACCTGGTCATTGCATCAGGTGAGAAAGGAGGTAAAAACCAGAAAGTGTGATAGAAATAAGTTTCTGGGAGACATCCTAAGGTGTATCTTCAAACTCACAACACAGAAGGACTGTGTCTTTCAGAGGAGCTGGCACAAGTATAAAAAGAAACACTATCTCCTGGTACCACACATGAAGGCATGAGGCACTCATTGCTACAGGGAGCTACTTAGCCATATTCAGAAGAGTATATTCCGAATAATAACAAGCATACCCAGGTGTAAGTCACATAGCAGCATGTACATCTGAAGGGCTAGTACACCTTCAGGTTCAGAGCTGAAGTCATTCCTTAACTATTTCAGTGCAGGATGGGTATTCTGAGAGAGAAGATTATTTCAAATTTGCCTGCAGTCATGATTTAATGCAGTTATCTCAAGTATTTGCCACTAGCTACTGTCAGAGCCAAGGTATTGGATTAGATCAGCTTTGGGTCTTTTCTAAAATGTCAGTTTCTCTATTCTGAGGATGGTGGAAGATAATCTGTAGATCTGTAGATGAGATATGCAGAAGATAAATGCAATTTTCATGTCTTTTCCTCACACCTCACTGACTTCTCTAACGTGACATGAAGAACAAAGGGTATCCAAACCTATATTCAGTGTTTCAAAGTCCAGCTGCCTCTGCTGTCTGAGGGGGACTAAAGAAAGTTGTAATCAGTATTTGGATCTTGTGCTTCTGTTGAGAGGTGATTTTACCAAAACAAAGCATTTCAAAGCCAGACACCATCTTGCTTTAAGTGGAATTTCATCCATCCCATAACTGTGTGCTCTGACCTCTCCAGGCCCTCCCGTCACCCATATCACATCTGTATCACCCATATTACCTGGGGAAGTGGGATTCTGATACCTTCTACAAAGCCCTAATAGAGACACACCATTTTTTTCCTAGGGACTTTTGTCCCCTAAGGTTTGTCCAGCCATGAAAGGTCCCCAAATCACTAACTTTTATTTATATCCCCAAGCAACTACCCACCACTCCAACGGAGACAAATGAAGGGTCTTAGGTTCACAGAGGTTACAGTCCCTGTTTTAATGATTTTCTTAGGCTTTGGATGAGGAGCACAATCCGCATCAAAATAGGAAGTTAAAGAAACAAATACTAACAGGTTAAAACAACAACAACCCGCAAGAACACAAACAGAACCTGACTCTTTTTTTTTTAAGTGCAAGAGACTCAAATCATTTATAACGGATGGAGCTCTTTTGATCTCTGTACTATCCACTTAAGCTTTTCCGTACAGTTGCTCAACCATGCAGGGCATAAGGTTAAAGGAAGAAGATTTCCATGGTCAGATGGAGCAACAAGTTTTTTTTCTTTGAGCCTTAATTCTTTTTACATGAATGTGATGACAGCGAGTCTACAAAAATGTACCAGCTCATGCGTTTCCCTCTCCAATCTTTGATAGATGACATATGTGCATATATCCCAGCTGTTACTTAAATAAAGCTGCATGTATACAATATGTTAGAGACAACACAGACCAAACTCTATGATACAAGGACTTAAGACACATAGGCTAAAATCTGCATTTTTTTTTTTCTCAAAAAATCCTAAACCAAATGAAACTGACCCAACCCAAACCACACAGCAGTCTCCTTCCAAACCACAGGAAGATCAAGGTTCAAACTGACACTTCTGGTTTTTATGGGGCATCTGTTTCCCCAGTCCAGTCCCAGAACATTCTGGCACTCTTAATTGCAAAGTGGGCTTTATGACTCTCTTTTATCCCCAGGGGAAGTCTAACCCACGCAGTAATACTGTTTGTGCTTACATAGGCTGGATTTGGGACCTGTCCTTATGGTGGGACAAAGCAATTATGAACGCAGTAGAATCACCTGTAACCCCGACAGGCTAGGGCATGCCAAAATTGCTCTTGGAGAACAAGATAGGCAGCAGCACAAAGTTTACCCGCTTACAGCAGCTGGGTTCAGCAGCCAGAGGGGGAGCTTTCCAGTTCAGTGTGCATCCCTGTGTTCTGCCTGATGAGAGACAGGACTGTTCATCATTTCTTACTGGGAGAAAACGAGTAAGCTGGCAGCCTACGCATAGCTCATGTACCTAACAAGACATATCCACCTAAAATTGCCAGTTGATTTCTTTGTGGCTAAGACACATGGCTGAGACCTGGGTTCTTAGATGTCCCACTACTGCCTTGTATGATCTTAGACAAGTCACTGTGTATTTCCTGCCCTCATTTCTTTTTAAAACTCTAAAACACTACTCTGCCTTGCTATTTAGCACATAAGGCTTTCAGGGTGTTGTCTCTTTCTTTTTGCGTGCCAGGCCCCTATGTTTACCCCAGGCCTCCAGTGACCATCATTGTGGTATCTACATTAAATCAAGATACCCTCTCTTCCACAGATACCAGCAGCTCCACTTCATTAATCAATTAACCTGGGAGACCCAGGAATGCAGCAGCAAAGACAGCATGAAGATCCTGGCCTTTTACAGATGAAAGAGTTAATGAGGAACAACAACATTTTTGAACATACCAAGACATGATAAATGGATGTAGGCAAACACAGGTCTTGACACTCTCTGTCAGTGCACAGAAAGGGCCTCGCAGTATATTCTGATTCACAAACCTGGCTAATCTGTGACTCCACGCTGACTTTGAGTACACGAAAATCCCCACTCACCCATGGACTGTGAGAACATGTGTGTTGAGGGTTAGACAGGTGAAACAAATCTGTCAGCAAAGCCTGCAAACTGAGAGGGGAGGACTTTGTGAGTGATTTGCACAGAATTTCTGGCTCAAATAATGTTACATTTCAAATGTATGCAAGAAAGTCTTTGCTGCTAAAAAAAAGAGCAACAGCAGGTAAGGAGAGAGAGCGGGAACTGCACTTGTGTCATGTCAAAACAAGAGCTGACATAATCCAGCAATAAGCACTGTCAATCTGATAATGAGTCACCTGCAAGCAGAGCATCTCTGCTTCACATTGTGCAGCCTTTCGCAAAATGGGACTGCCCCAATGCTGGGCACAGATGAACAAAAAACAACAGGAGAGTCCTTTGCCAGAGATTTCAAAGGCAGCCCCAATCGAACCCTCTCAGGGAGGAGTTTTCCACATTCATCATCTGTCTTATCAACGCTGTCTTGAGCAAAACCTAGATGCAGGCTTTGTGAATGCCAGAGCACATGAACAATGGATGAAGCCAGGAGGGTGATGATAAGAAGAGAGTGCAAAGCACATGTTTCAAGTTCTACCTTTTTAAGCAAGTGTTGGGGGCCGGGGAAGCTGAGTTTGGGCTGAGTGCCAGCATTCCCTGCAATTTAATCCTAGCCCTCAGAGGAACAAGCTGTTATCCTCTCTCCATGCCAGTGTCTCCCCCTTATCTCACATTTGAAATTCTTTAACCACTTGAAAACAAAATATCTCCAAGGAACACTTCAGAAAATGTGTTTTCTTTTGTCTCCTGAAAACACTGATGAGAAGAAAAGCTCTTTTGTGTTTTGTGTAAGGAGCCTTTCAATGTCTGGGCTCTAAGTGCTCTCTTCTGTTCATTCACTTTCCCCCAAGTCTCACTCAGTGTAAGACGAATAGTCCTTTCCACATGGAAGGCTGAAAACCTGAGAGCCCTGCATTGAAGAGGAGGAAGCTTAGGCAATGGCCAGAGCATCAGACATACAAAAAAACATTAAAGCAACACCAAGGGGATAAGGAAGGTCCACAAATGTGCTGAAGTGGTGTTGAGACACACCTCGACACCCCTTCCTTAAGACTCGCAACCAGCAGCTTGGGTGCTGAGATGGCTGCTTTGCTGTGCAGGGTGACGTTGTCTCCTTTCCAGCGGTAGTGATGGTGTTTGTCTCATCTGGTTCGCAGTGCAAAGGGATACTGCTGGGCTAAAACACCAGAGAGTGATCAAGGGCATCTGTGTGCAGGAGCATCCAGAAAACCTGAAGGAGAATGGAGTGATGAGGGACTTGAAAAGCTGCAAAGGCTCAGGGAGTTAAGGGTGGACAAGAATTTGGCTTGAAGAGGACCTTGAGAAGAGGGACTGAAGCCAGCTCCAGGAGGGGCTCAGGGCTGCTTCCCTGTTGTTTTACAGGCTTTCTTCTTGCAGAAACAGTGGGAGATTTGGCCTCACAGCAATCAGTGGGACACTTTCCTTGGCCTTCAGGGTGGGGATGTATCAATATCCAAACAACTCTGTACTCAGCCTACTGCAAGCACAGCCCCTCAAAGAATAATATGAGCAAAATGAGTGAGGGTTAAGCTACTACTGCAAACCTGTTACATGCCATACGGATGATGTAAGGCACAAAACTGATAAAGCAAATATTACCAGTGATAGCAGATAGCTGTGACACAACCTGGTCAGCCCTCTTTGGACAAGGAACAGTCTGCTGCAAGAAGACTTTGCTTTTGGCTGCCTGTGTTCTAAAACAGCCATGTCCAAACTGGCAGATCTTTGTTCTAACCAAGGGGCTGTAGGGAGAGAAGAGCATGGGTCCATGTCCCTCCTTGGAGGCTGTTGCTCTGTGGTTTGGCTGCCTTCAGTACTCTCATGAGTGCTCTCACCCTGACAGTTGTGTGCATGTCCTCTTGGTGCCCTACTCTATCACATTGGGGACAACAAGGAAGACCAATAATGAATTCTTATCTGCACAATTTCTCAGCAGTCTTTTCTTAACCATGCTCTCTTTTAAGATGTTTGAAAACAACAACTCACCAGAATACTGTTCCTTTGTAACCATATATTTCCCTGTGGCTTCAGTCCCCTGTAAACTACTTAGCTTCCTGATTTCTCTCTCCTTCCTAGAATTTTCCTACATGTGGCAATAATTTGGATTCCTACCCAAAGATGCCACAGGAGAATCTTAGATATTCTGCAGTCTTTAGGTTAAGCATAGATGTTGTGTTTGAAGCAGTTGATATGGTTCAAATCAAAAAGATAGATTTGTTGCAGAAATTATTAGGTGAAGGTGTCCAGTTTGTGCTTCTTGTTGAAGTTTGGAACAGATTTGCCAAATCATCCTCTCGGAGACTCATATCCAATGCATTATCAAAGACTACCTCTAGTTCATATGATTGGAAAGTTGTATCTGATGCTGGTTCACAGAAGAACTGTGAGAACAATGTGAGGGCTGAGATTGCATTTTTGAACCACTAGAAAAAAAAAAAAAAAAAAAAAAAAAGAAGGTCTAATCAAATGTCAGTGCAATGTGATGTTTCTCTGCATGGAATTTTCTATGCAATAAGATAGAATACCTGAACTGTCCTTCAACATCCTGGTTCTTAAATTTCCTAACCTTAAAAAGAAGAAAGTACTTCTCTCCTGTCTGAGGAGATCTGTGCAAAGTTCCATCCTATGGTAAAATTTTGTCAGATTTATAAAAGCCCTACAAGACTGTATTTATGATTCAAGTGCTGAAAAAATCATAGCTCAGCATACAAGGTCTCTATCTGGGAAAATATACGTAAGATGGTGAAGTTGCTAAAGTTTAATAATGTCTTTTGAGAATAATATTTTTCTTTCATTTTCCCCCCACTAATCATTTTAAAATCATGGATTCACACCATGTGAGCAATCCCTATTGTGCTCTGGCAGAGGAGTGCTTATCTCTCTGAAGGAGACATCGTGGTGACTGTTTACGAACAAACCACACAAAACTTGGCTAAATCTTAATGGGCCTATTGATGCAGTATCAAGGGTGAAGTAGACTTGGACCCCACAGCACGTTCAAATTACATGGCTTTAAGTGAATTTAGAGCTTGTCAAAGGAGCTGGTTTGACAGCCCAGGAGACTAAAATCCTCTGTTTACCTCTGAACAGATATCACATGGACCACTCACAAGTCCCCCTCTGTGCTAATCCACAGAGGATAGGAGTTGTTACAGCTCCCAGCTATGCAGCCTGGCTCTGAACCTCAGCCTGCAACAACCTGGGCTTTTAGCTCTGGAGGCACCTAGTTCAATCCCAGTGTGTCAGCCAAGATAGAGGCCATAACAAACTTCCCTAATGTGTTCCAGTCCTACCCCAGAGAGCTCCTTCTGAGGGTGGAACAACATTACTCTGTGCCTAGTATGTCAGATCCCACTATGGCACTAGTACGGAGAGGAAGCATTAAAAAAAATGTTTAGAGGTAAGATAACAATGGAGAGGAAAGAAAAAGAAAGAAAGAAAGAAAGAAAGAAAGAAAGAAAGAAAGAAAGAAAGAAAGAAAGAAAGAAAGAAAGAAAGAAAGAAAGAAAGAAAGAAAGAAAGAAAGAAAGAAAGAAAGAAAGAAAGAAAGAAAGAAAGAAAGAAAGAAAGAAAGAAAGAAAGAAAGAAAGAAAGAAAGAAAGAAAGAAAGAAAGAAAGAAAGAAAGAAAGAAAGAAAGAAAGAAAGAAAGAAAGAAAGAAAGAAAGAAAGAAAGAAAGAAAGAAAGAAAGAAAGAAAGAAAGAAAGAAAGAAAGAAAGAAAGAAAGAAAGAAAGAAAGAAAGAAAGAAAGAAAGAAAGAAAGAAAGAAAGAAAGAAAGAAAGAAAGAAAGAAAGAAAGAAAGAAAGAAAGAAAGAAAGAAAGAAAGAAAGAAAGAAAGAAAGAAAGAAAGAAAGAAAGAAAGAAAGAAAGAAAGAAAGAAAGAAAGAAAGAAAGAAAGAAAGAAAGAAAGAAAGAAAGAAAGAAAGAAAGAAAGAAAGAAAGAAAGAAAGAAAGAAAGAAAGAAAGAAAGAAAGAAAGAAAGAAAGAAAGAAAGAAAGAAAGAAAGAAAAATGGTATGAAAGAAAGAAAGAAAGAAAGAAAGAAAGAAAGAAAGAAAGAAAGAAAGAAAGAAAGAAAGAAAGAAAGAAAGAAAGAAAAATTAAAATGAAATATCAGGAAAGGTTGGTCTGCCTCACGCTTTCCAAAGCAAAGTTATGAAGGTAGCTGCATTCGGGAGAGATTTCCTTTACTAGATCTAGGAGGTCTTTGCAGCTTCACTTTCATTCAGAGAAAAAAAACCCCAAACTTTCAAGATCCCTTCAGTGATGGAATTGTACCCTCTCCTCCTTTGATGAAAATCTCCATAAAAACCTTCTTACCCCAGGGTTTGGTTCTTCTGGAAATGGATTAACTAGTTCTGTGTTGGCTGGGAAAGGTAGAAAATTACTGGCCATCTCTTCAGAGGCAGAAGAAGTCCTTTTCGGCAATTCGGGTTAGAGACAGGATGACTTAGAAAAAATGCTTGCTTAGAGGAAAAAAGGTGGATATAAGGCAGAGGGGTATACAGGGAGCTCACAGGCTCTTTGGGCTAGTAGGTATCCAGCTAGACACAAACAGACAACATCCAGACAACAGCCCTACATTTTACCATGATACTGCTGATGTTCCAGTCCAGTTGAGTTGTGGAAGGATGTCTGCAGATTACAGTAGGGTTTGGGTTGGATACATAAAGAAACTTGCTGCATCATATGGTTACCATTGCTTGTGCAAGTCCAGATGTAGATCTTTACTGCCTATTGAATGGTGGGGTGAGACCTTCATAAGGTCTGTTTGCAGCTCCCTTATGTTGAGTCGTTGGTGTTGTACTCCCTAATGAGATGTGGCTAGAAGTCCTCTCAAATGGGGGGAAATGTTTCTTTTTTTTGGCACTTCATTTCAGTTCGCATGCAGCCAATGGAATTTTCCTCTGGCTTTTTTTAAAAATCCAAAATCACCTTTGGTCAGAAATGAAACATGGAAAATTTCAGCAAAGGTGGTTGAATTTTTTGGAAAGTTCCGAGTGAATTAAGGTAGAAAAATGTATGGAGACTGTTGGTAAAGCAGAATGTGCAAATGCAGGTGGGGGAAACATGCACTGCCCCCATGGATTTGATGAGGCAGATTCGTAGTGATAAAAGTGCGGGGCCCTTCACTGTTAGCATAAGGGAGGTGATCACTTTGTGCAGATCTGAGAAAGCAGATCATTCAGCAGTTCCAGTTTCTAAAAGGTGGAAGATCACTGCTGTCCATTCTGAGCATCAACAGTTTCTATCTGCTCACTGTAGTGGCGATTTCACAGCAGTCAGCAGAGCTTCACGGGCGTAAGGAGAAGCAAACACAACATGCTGTGACAGTGCTGTGCATTGAACCAAGCCCTATTTACTCCTATGGCAAGAATAAACATGAAGACTGAAATATTTTCACTTCCTGCTCTCCACCCCAGTTTAGTTTCTTCTTTGGGTCTTTTATTGTTTTCCCTGTATTTGAACTGTAAATAGGAAGAGATAAAAATACGCTCACAGGAAAGTAAAGCAAAGCAAAGAAAAAGCACCTCTAACGTCTTTCATTGCACAGGTCTGATTCTGATCTCCCAGAGTAAATCTGGAGTAACTCTACTCAAGTGAATGGATTCATTTTGGAAAGTCAGAAGTGAGTCCAGTACTGTATGTTTTGTTTTGCTGGGAAGCAGTAGTAGGGCTTTAGAGCAAGCATTATACCCATTTGTTTAATGAAAACCCTCTTTCTTACACAGTAATCATGGGCACCTCTCTCTTTTAATTGCTTTTAAAATGCAGAGTATTGGTGAACTGCAGCGGTAATTTTATATCCTGTCTCCGTTTGGCCTTGATTGCATCAGTAGCAGGTAAGAAGGGAGGGCTGAATAGCGTTTCACTGTTTGGTAAAATAATTGCTGCTCTGGCTCAACATTTCAATTAATCCTTTCAGTGCTGCTGGAAAATGCTTGTGCCTGTGAGTCCTAACCAAATATTCAGTGGAAGGGTCCTTCCTATTCACCCTCAGATGGTTTTGTGTAGAGTCTCTCATGCAAGCTGAGAAATGAAGAAGGGAAGAAAGAGTAATTTGATAGGTGTGGAAAAGGGAGAAAAAGACATGTTTGAGGCCATGTCCTGAAAGGGGACAACAGCATGCTATTTCATATTGCCGTGGCAGAGAAAAGGGCAGCTAAAAGTGTCTCTTTAAAGACCTAGAGGTTCCCCACCTGGGCTCAGGCTTGGATCTCACAGAGTTGCCGTTGGTCTTGAAATTCCCACAAAACTGCTTCCACTCTCTCTCCCTGGGGCTCCTCAATGGTCACAGCCTGGAGGGACAGGGGGTGAGCTGTGAAGACCCACATTCTGATGACTGGTGTGCAAGAAATACAAAAGCTAAGCCCCTAAATCCTCAGTCCCAGCCAGTCTGTGGTACTGTACACAGGACTTGACCCATGTAAGGGTGTTAGTTCCAAACTACACTCCAATGGATTTGTATTATGTGAAGCTACAGCTTTCCTTGGCATTGAGGGCCTCCTCCGAGTACTGCTTTGCTTCTTGCTTGGCTAGGACTCCACACTGCACTGGGGCTTTTGCAAGTGCTGATGCTTTCCCAGCACAAGCCGTGCAAGGCAGTAAGGCACATATCTTTCAGACAAGAACTTTCTCATCCCTGCATAAAGCTTGAAATTGAGGACTGTGAGGCTCAGCTGTCAGTAAAGAAAGAAAAGTCATAAGACTAATTACTATTTTTTTGAATCTTATAATTTTTAACCCATTTGTTTTTAGGCTTGGTTCACTGTTCTTCAGTTCTGAGGGTTAGTCATATTACATAAATGAACTTATCCAGTAATAATTAGCTCCACTCAAGATATTAACAAAGAAAGAACAAAGGAACTAAACTTCTGCAGTGAAATAAACAACAGTGCTGGAGCACCGAGCCCCATGTCTGCCTGAAGTGAAGGCAAATCATTTATCAGGAGTCCTGGCTAACCAAGGAGGTCCCAGTTGACTGGAAGTTAGCAAATGTGATGCCCATCTACAAAAAGGGTTGGAAGGAGGATCTGGAGAACTACAAGCCTGTCAGTCTGACTCAGTGCCAGAGAAGGTTATGGAGCAGATCACCTTGAGTGCCATCATGTAGCACACAGAGGACAACCAGGTGATCAGGCCCAGTCAGCATGGGTTTATGGAAGGTGAGTCTTTCCTGACTAATCTGATCTCCTCCTATGACAAGGTAATGTGTTTAGTGGATGAGGGAAGGCTGTGGATGTTGTCGACTTAGACTTTAGTAAAGTCTTTGATACCATTTCCCACAGCATTCTCCTGGAGAAACTGACTGCTCATGGTTTGGATGGGTGTACTCTTTTCTGAGTAAAAATCTGGCTGGATGTCCAGCCCCTAAGAGTGGTGGTGAATGGAGTTAAATACAGTTGTCAGCCAGTCAAAAGTGGCGTTCCCCCAGGACTCAGTATCAGAGCCAGTTCTGTTTAATATCTTTGTAAATGATCTGGACAAGTGGATTGAGTGCACCCTCAGTAAGATTGCAGATGACACCAAGTTGTGTGGAGTGTTGATCAGCTTGAGGGCAGAAAGTCTCTACAGAGACTGGATTGATGAGCTGAGGCCAGTTGTTTGCAGTTCAACAAGGCTGAGTGCCAGGTCCAGCACTTGGGTCACAACAACCCCATGCATTGCTGCAGGCTTGGAGAGGAGTGGCTGGAAAGCTGTTGGTGGAAAAGGACCTGCGGGTGTTGGTCAACAGCTGGCTGAATATGAGCCATCAGTGTGCCCAGGTGGCCAAGAATAGCATCGTGCCTTGTATCAGAAATAGCGTGGCCAGTAGGACTAGGGAAGTGATCGTGGCCCTGCACTCAGCACTGATGAAGCCACACCTTGTATACTGTGTTCAGTTTTGGGCCCCTCACTACAAGAAAGACACTGAGGTGCTGGAGTGTGTCCAAAGAAGAGCAATGAAGCTGGTGAAGAGTCTAGAACACAAATCTTATGAGGAGCAGTTGAGGGAACTGGGGTTGTTTAGCCTGGAGAAAAGGAGGCTGAGGGGAGACATTGTCACTCTCTACAACTACTTGAAAGGAGGCTGTAGCGAAGTGGGTGTTGGTCTCTTCCCACAACTACAAGCAATGAGACAAGAAGAAATGTCTTCAAGTTGCACCAGAGGAGGTTTAGATTGGTTATTAGGAAAAACTTCTTCACCAAAAGAGTTGTCAAATATTGGAACAGGTTGTCCAGGGAGGTGGTTGAATCACCATCCCTGGAGGTATATAAAAGACCCATAGATGTGGCACTTGGGTAAATGGTTTAGTGGTGGACTTGGCAGTGCTACATTAACGTGGACTTGATGATCTTAAAGGTCTTTTCCAACCTAAATGATTCTATGATTCTGTGAAAGTATTGGAAATAATCTAGGGATTTTATTATGTCTGTGTTTGTGACCTTTTCGGGGAATACTTGGTCTGGAGAAGATGGAATGTATGAAAATTCACAGAGGAAAGTGACATTTGAGTCATTCGTTTTTTTGAAAATGGTCTGAAATTAATTTGAGAAGAAAAAGTAGTTTGTAAAATATAGGACTTTTGATCAGAAACAGAAACTTCAGAAACTGGCTTTAGTCTCTTCCTTCCACATCAATCTTGAAGACATGTAAGAGAGTTGCTTGGCCTGTTTATGCTCCATCTATAGTTTATGGAAACAGAAGCTTGTCCAGAGAACAGCTCATCCCTTCTCAAATGGGAGAGATGAATCTAGGAGAGAGTGTCCATGTGAACACTTAATTTTCTTGCCTGATAATGAGGAACGCTGTATCAGGAAAATAGCAGTTTTGCCAGAAAAAAAAGATGTGGCTCTGACATTGTGATGCTTGCTGAGACACAGCAAGATCAATTTTTCTTGTAGAGTCCCTATGTGATTTGGTACCGAGGGTCTGACCCTATTAACCTCAGTTTGCTATGGGTAAGGTGGAGGAAACGAGTCTCACGCTTTACAGAGCTGCTGCAGGATCAGTTTATTGCTACAGAGATGCAAATAGGCAACAGCTACTCTTATGGGTCACCCTGTACACCAAGTATCACAGCTTGAAAAATGAATATCTGTGACAAAATGACCATGAGACACCCTTGGGCTGAAGCATGTTCTTCTGAAATATTTGTTGGGTGATTTTAAAGAGAGAACAAAGTCAAAACAGCAGAGCATTCACAGCTCATTTAATTTTTTTTTTTCTTTAAATATTGGAGGACAATCCTCCTACCACTAGATTTTCCAAGTCAATTGTTTGCTGCAAACTGTTTGCTCGGCTAATCCCAATACAAGGCAACTTTCATATTGCATTCACCAGAGTGTCAGCCTTGTTCAGAGCCTGTCAGCACAAGGGATTTCTGTTTCTGAACAAAAGTCTTTACACATTCTGGCTCCAAACGTGTGCGCTGTCCTTTCAAAGCCAAAAAGACTCTCTCCTCGTGCCAGTTTGTGTTTCCAAAGTTGCTCTGCGTCCTCTCGTCATCAGCCAAGCTGTGCTGAGCTACTGAACTACGTTTTTGGAATTACAAGGAGAGCTCGTCTAGAGGGGGAATGAGGACAAACTTCACAAGCTCTGGGCCAAATCCTTCCCAGGCAGTACGTGCCCATGTCCACAAGGAAGGTGCTGCTGTGTGCAGACGCAGCAGGATCTCAATTACGTTGGGTTTAAGGCGCCGATGTGCTTCTCTGCTTCTGTCACATAGTTTTGGGTTTATTCTGGTGGAAACGAGAGCACGAATTATCTCTGCTACTGCTGGTCAGAAACCTTTCTTAACTCTCCATGGGTGCTTCTCCCTGGGAAGTCACAACGCTGTTTCCAAAGGAGCCCAGCACTCTGGCACATAATTTCTCAGAGGCACAGAGACGTGAAGTCGCCTGTGGTTAGAGACACAGCGAGGCCCCACATGTCTGATGCGTCGGTGAGGTGATGGCATCCACCAACTTCTGGATCAGGCTCGCTGAGGCGGAGGAGCAGGCAACCTCACATAGGCACTAGCCACATGGTGCCCATTTTTTGAGATATGTTTGGTAATTTGCATGAGTTTTGAACTGACTAATAATTTTGTATTTCACATAAAGATATATGTGTTAGTACAAAACATCTCTCTTGTAGGATGAGCACTATATATCATTATATTTTATGGAGGGAATGCTGCAGTTTTTCAGCAGCAGTCAATGAATCTAAATTCTGCTATCCCTGCATGACCACTGCAGAAATCTCTCCTGAGTATTATTTCTTATAAGGGATACAGATGCCAGTTGTGTTTCATAAACCAGTGTTTTTAAATATTCTGCCATCTAGGAGAGTTGAGCACAGGGGGAAGCTTGTGAGGTATGATATATATGAGAATTAAGTAGGAAAATACCAATAACAGTTCTAAAAATATTTGGAATCAAAAAAGCCTTAGTGAAACTGCTCATACACAGAAGGACATTGAATGTCAGAACAGCATAGCATATATTTTTTTTCACCAACAATCTCTTATCAGATGATTAATAAAGAGGTGGACAGTGTTACTGCTGTTCTGTCCTCCAACTCGCATATATGCCCACAATCTCTGCTGACATACAGGTGTTAACCTCAGACTGAAATTACCACAAGCAGTGATGTGAGGATAAATCAAATCAGCTTTACAGTGATTTGTTTTGCAAAAACAGAAATAAGAACAGTTCCTAGAATCCCTCAAAAGCTTTTCCTTCTCTCATGTGCACTGTTTTAGAAATTACCAGTGCAGTAATGATATAGAAAAGATTATATATATATATATATTTTTTTTTTTTTCCCCTGTTCTTCCTATTATGTTTAGGAAATGCTGGGCTTCACTGTAGAAATTGGTAGCCTTTTAAATTAAACATAATCTGCAATTTAGAGTATTGCTTAAATCAAAATTTTACAAGATGTAAGGAGCTTCTGGATTTTCCCAGTGGCAATATTTTGGAGATGGCAAGAAGAAACTCATCATTCCTATAGCCTAGAAAAAGACAGAACAGGTCTTGCATATTTCTAAGTAAGAAATGCTAGAAGAAAAAGGGGATTTATGTACGTACCAACAACTTGGTGAAGAAGAAACAATGGATTTGCAGAAAGGGCACTTGACTATGCCTTGCATGAAGTGTGCACTACCATCACAAAGGCCAACCTGCCCATGCTACTCCAAAACCTGGAGATCTTTGACAAATGGTAAAATCTCCTTTTATTTTTTTTTCTGCCCAGTCAAAATTTTCTGAGGGAAAAATTTTCCTAGCACAGCTGTAGGAAAGCAGGTAAACAGGAACACTAGCAAAGTTAAGCAAACTTGCAGAAAATATTGTACCCGATTGCTACACTGTGAAATGTGAGACCAGGGTCAGATGAAGAACCTTGTAATGTCTACTGAGTGAAATGATCTTGGTCTCTTACTGAACCAGAGAAGGAATGTGGGAAAGCTGGTTCAAGACCCTGCTCCTCCACAAAGTGTCTATATGGCCCTGGGCGAATCCCTTCTCTGCTCTGTGCATGGTTGTTCATCTACCAGTGACATCAAAAATATATTTACAACCTCTGTGTACTTGAGGAGATAACTACAGTGGGGATTCTGAGGTATTTAGAAGAGGATAAAGAATTGGTTGGGTTTAGACTTATACCCAAAAATGGGAAGATATTTTTTTCAGAACAATGCAAACCTGATTTTTGAGAATATTTAGAAAGTGAGCTTATTTAGTTTTGGGGCATTTCTAAGGAAGTCAGAGGATGAGTTCACAAAATCAGTGTGAAATGGCAGTGATTAGAATAATTTCCTACACAGTGGGAAACCCAGGTTCAAGTCCTACTGTTTTTTGACATGGAGTAGTTGTGAGACTGGTGGTCCTGCACTCTCACTGCTCTTCTACTGGGAGAGGAGTCTTCTGTGTGCGGGGGGACAGAAGAAGGTGATCAGGAGGAGGGAAGTCCTCTTGAGGGAGGATGACAGCCCCATTTCACAAAACCTTTACTAGTTCTGAGGTGTTTCTTCCTGCACCATAACAAATGTTTTGCCCTTTGAAAGACAAGCAAGAAAGAGGATTTCCCACCTTGCCTGTCTGGCTTGTGGTTCAAGTGCTATCACGGTACAAGAAGGTCCAGATTCAAGTTCTGGCCTTCAACTTAAGTCTTCCCATCCCCAGTGACTTCTCTCTCATGCAATGGGAAACTATCTCAGCCTCCTCCCATAAAGTTAACAAGTTTTTATCAGTTCCTACATGATTCCGACAAAAAAAAAAAAGAAAAGTTTTTTAGTAATTCCATACCCGTTGACCTTCACACTGATTGTGTGCAGTGACTGTTCCCTGCTCAATGTGTCAAGAGAAGTGTTGAGGATATCTTTTAATGACAGCTCAGAATTCTCCTCCCAAAGAAACCATTTCCTCACCAAGCATGTAAAGGGAGAAAAAAGAGCCAGAATGATATCAGTTACGACTGTGAAAATAATAATCCATGAGATGAAGGGGGTTTGCCCACCCTGTTATCAGGGCTACTTATTTAATGGTGAGGATGCAAACATCCAGGCTTTCCTGCTGGGTTTCCTTTGGGGACCTCTGAGCACAGGACTGCCTCAGCCAATTCAGGACCCATGTGTGTGAGCCCTACGGACAGCCGAGCAGAGGGCCTCTTTGATGGGCAATACACCAGACAACCATCAGGGTTGGCACTGATGTCTCATTTTGGGCCATCCTCTGCTCCCAAAGGCACAGCTATGAAGGTATGCAATTATGAAGGCCATTAGGCATCAAGGTACCAGTGTCCGCTATTGAAGTCAGTCCTCACCCAAGAGCTTTTGGTGTGGAAACAACCCCAAAGATGAAAGGGGATCTATAATGGTTCTCTAATGGCAGAGTTTTTTTCCATTTAAAAAAAAGGAAGTAACAAACAAGAGATGGAAAAAACCTTAGAAAACCCCACAATGTGGCTGGTGATAAGCAGAGAGAGAAGAGGTAGAAAAGTCTTTCAGAAAACTGAGAAAGAGAATAAAAATTGAGTGAATGAAAAACCACTGTACTCAAGTGTGGCATTTCAACATTAATGCCAGTGACATAAATTAGTTTTGTCATCTCTAAGAATTCAGCAAGAGGTTAGTGATGCCCACATGAATTATAATAATGTAGCTACATGCAAGTAGTTGGGTTTTATTATATATTCACCTGAATTTAATTTTCTCCTCTTCTGCAGTCATCCAGTAGACTGTTCTCTAGGGGGATGTTCACATTTTGCCTTTGAATGTATTTTTTTTTTTTTTTTTTTTTTTTTTTTTTTTTTTTTTTTTTTTTTAAAGTGTATTTCATGATAAAACACAAGATTTCCTATATTATCCAGTCACTGTGAGGGCTGCAGTCATTCTGGAGTGATAGTGATCTCCAGGGACATTATAAATAGTGGTACTTTTCAGCATAACATTTTCTTTTATCAGATTCTTCTTCAGAGAACAAGCTGTTAATTTAGGAGTTTATTCTCCAGAAATCACACTTACAAAGATGTCTGTGCCTTTCTATCAGTTACATAGCAAGGGGTCTCAAGCAGAAGTGGCTAGAAATGAAGACCAAATTAGGTGTGTGGATGTACCAACACAATAAGAGATTCTACATTTTGGACACTATAACTATGTCCTGTTAGATGCTAATTACCAACCCTCATCAAGTGCTTGACATTCACTCATGCTTGATGAAGATAAAACACAGCAATAAAGGAAGCTGCCATCACAGCAGTAGTGCTCACATTCTGAAGAAATGAAGATTCTGAAGATTCAGTTACCTGAACCATCCTAAAATGACCTTGGTAAGACAGTGTGACCAAGCTCACTCAATGTTTAAGGTGTTTAAATTCTCTTTGAAATCTCTGGTGTGGTCAGAGGTCTGTGATCTCATGTGACATGACAATAGGCTGCTTTCAGATATATGTCTTAACTCCCATTTTTCTCAGGAAAATGGAAATAGCAGACACTCCCTTCTAAGCAATAAAAATATCCATCTTGACAAGCTGAATAAATAGTGATATCCATAGTTAGTGATAGCTAATCTACTTCTTTAAATCCAAAAATGCAGCCTATGTCTCAAATCAGCCAGTACCCTGTGAGAACGGAAACAAGGTAATGAGAAATGGAAATCTAACATTCTCAAATTCTTTTCTTACCAGTTGTATAGAAATAATTCCTTTAGCTCTCAGACAACCAAGCAGATATCATTCTTGATGCTGCAATAAAAAGTAACATCTCAGACACTTCCATGACCCTACTTCCTCAGAGCCAGCTGTTGAGATTTTTAATCTGAGTCGGTCTTGTGATGTTCTGGTGAGGATGGAAAATATGGTAGGTACCTCCCTTTTACAGCTGAAGAACAAAACCACCAGAAGCTCAACTCCACAAGAGATAATTAGAGCCTCTATGCTCTCCTGCTGTCCCTGGATGATCTTTTGTCCAAAATTCAGATTCCTGTCAGTGATCTTCTGCCTGTCCTGGAGGTGACTTTGGACACCTCAATTCCTCCCTAAGCACGTAGGAAAAGCAGTTTTCACAGACAACTAATCCCAAGGTGGCTTTTGAATTACTATAAATTAGATACCTCTTATTAGGCCTATTACTAATTTTATTAGATTTCTTCTTTACATTTTCTGAGAAAAAAGCTTTCACTGTGGGTTTGCAGAACCCTGATCATTTTGGAATATTTACATGAAAGACCGTGAAACCAGTTAGCAAAAGAAGATTTTCTGATAGACTGAAATTTGCTCTCAGTGGAAATGACATGCTATAAATCAAGCTATTTAGTTTATAGGTGAAACAATTTTTCTAATAAATTGCTATAATTTAATTGGAATACATTTTTTTTTTCTGATAAGATAGCAGTTGGAATCCTTTCTAAATTTCATAGGGTTTCTTTTATGAGCTATAAGAGAAGCAGCAATTTATTTCACTTCATCATATCTTGCAAATAATTCACGTTTTTTGAAATGGCTCTGACTGTTGATATTGTACAGTATTTCTTGAATTTATTAGTGTATTATTGTGCCCTTTTCTCATTTTTGCTGTTGTATACTGAAGCTGAACTGAGAGCAAGATATTCATTTAGGCTGGAAATGAAGTAAAGCAAGTTTGTCCAAATATATTAATGACTATTTTTCTCATAGAGGAAACAATAGCAGAGTGTTCTGCAGTACTCTTCCCTTATTTCTGGAACTAGACCTGGGCTAGAGCTATTTATGAGATGCTCAGTTAGTCCTGGATTCTGGAAATGAGTTGTTCTAGCACCATTTCTAATCTCTCTGGAAGGCAGATGGACTGGAAAACTTTCAAAAAAGCCTCAATATAGCAAAGTCAGGACATTAGTAGTATTTCAACATTTATTCAGGAATTCAGTACTTGACCTAAGCCTAAAATCTGAAGGGAGTAAGTGCTCTCCTCATTGAGAAAGATCAGTTAAGCCTGACCAGAGCTCTGAAATTCCAAGGTTCAACCACTGATTTTCCTAATAACTTCATTTTAGTTGTTCTTTATCTCTTGCCAGAACCACAGTAGGTGAAGAAAGTGAAATTTCATCGTCTGAGCAGTTCAGTGAATACAATTCCTGCATTTATCAAGTACCAGATAACTGACACCAAGGCAAATAAACAGGCAAATATGAGTGTGTTGCTCTATCTTTCAGCTCCCTCCTTACACATCTCCCCAGGGGTAGAAAACTTATGAAAGCTAAAGTGTTCTCACAAGGTTTTTTTAGGCTTGATTAATAGCTCTTTAGAGGGCTCCTTCACCACAGGCTCCTTTGGACACCAATGTTTTGTTGAACTTGTACACTCTTCCTCTGAAATGGAGGTTACTTGATAACCATTTACAACACTCAGTGCATTGATGTACAAAAGTGCAGAGCACCGGTCACAGATTTCTGGAAGTGTATTCTCAGCCAAATGGCAAACAAACTCTTAAGTAAATATGTATCATCAGCCTTTCTCTCTTATAAGCTTCACTTAAAAATTATTTGAGATTGTGAAATGCTGCATTAAAGCTTACAATTCAGAGCAGAGCCTCCCGCCGTTATGGCGCTGAACTGTGCCACAGGTAAGGCTCATTTTTCACTCAGCCAGTCTGCCTTAGAGCAGAAATGACAGACGTGGACTGTCTACATTGGTAGGTAATGTCATTGTATGACACCTCTCTGGGCAGCAGTGTTTTGGCTTGAAAGACAAAGTGTTTTTTATTTTCAAAGGTGCAGCTTTAAAATCTCATTTCCACCTCCCCTAGATGAAATTCATTGTTCTTCAGACATACCTCCTCAGTGTTTGGGAGGCTGTTTTGCTGAAATCTCCTATGTTTAAAAACACTATCTGTAAAAAGAGCAAGAAAGAAGTTAGTTCTAATGCCTACAGTGCACTAACAAGTGTAAAACAAGAGCCGAAAGAATGAAGAGAGGTGGCACATGAGTGGGAGAGAGCATTCATGCCTTTATTTTTTGTCAGTCTCCTTATTTTAATTATGAGACCCTTATGGAAACTTTTGGCTTTGTATTATTATGCAGAAATTAAAGCAGCAATCCTTGGGAGCCAAATCCTGGGAGCAGTACTGAAGCTGGAAACCCACTGAACTGGAAGGGAGAGTTTCTTCAGAAATAAGGAAGCTGCTGATGTGGGGAGGGATGGAATGATTTATTGTCTGTGTCCATGCATGATGGAATAAGGATGGGCTTAAAATGCAAAGATCCAGGTTAAACTTCCTTTACCTCAGTCTTAGTGAAGCCAGTCACCCAGCAAGACAATGGTGTTCCCATTGCTTGAGCATCAAATACCACTGTCATCATCTACCTCATTGCAGCTATCTCCTTCCAGAGTAGTAAAAAGTGTTTCAGTACTGAGAAAGCAGTTAAAATGTTCCTTTAGGCAAGATATGAGAGAGTACTGAGTTTAAAGAGTTATTGCCCATTTTGCCAATGCCTGAAGGAAGGCTAGTGAATTCACAGCTACAGACTTGCACCAAAGTGTGCCAAACTTGTTCTGCCACTTTCAAGAAATTCCAGACTTTTCTCTTAGCCCCATTGTTCTGAATATACCTTGCTCCATTTCAAACTCTGACAGTTCCCTTTAGTTCTTTGCAGTTCATCCTCTTTTTCTCAGTCACCTAGAGTCTCCAATTGCCTGAAACATTTAGCTCTTGAACTGTTCACTCAAGCATATCCCTGTTGGATCAGCCTTACCATCATTGCAAGTAAGTCATCTGCAGAATTTGACTGCACCATGTTTGCAACTCACCCCTTAAACAAAAGCCCAAACACAACAATGTAGCATTCTCCTCAAGAAAAAAAAAAAAAAGAAAAAAAGAAAAAAAAAAGATTTTTCATGCTCCTTGGAGAAAACTTGAAAACTTAAACTGAATAGGCACTTCTAGTTGGAGATGTTCCCCAGCAAAATGATGCACTCTCAGACCACACTGGGTCCCTGAACCAAGACCTGGGAACACGGTTTCTAGATTGAGAACCCACAGAAGATGGCAATGCAGGGTTTACTCTGCTGCCTCCGAACTGGAGAGCCTCAAGGACTGACTGTAGGACCATGGGAATAGGTCTCTGTTTTGGCAGTTGTTGGTTGCATTGGCTGCTTGAGGCTTCTCGGTAGCTAAAGTGTAAGGAGAGAATGGGTTGTCACACAGCAGTACCAGAGCTGAGGCAGAAAAAACACTCCACAGAGGATTAAAATCTCCTTTGAATGTTTTTTTTCTGGAGAAAATTGCTCACAGACACAGGAAGCTAATGTCAGCAGACCCCAAGATGGCATCATGGGCCAATACTTTAAACATCACTCAGACCTTCCTCAGGCACTACATTTAGGGAAAATTTAATGTAATGCCCAAAAGAAACTTCTCTAGACTTACCTGACAATACAACGGGGACCACAAATGGAAATGGGATTAAAAAACAATGATGATTATAAACACTAAAAGAGCATCTTTAAAAGATGCCAACTGCTTTCAATAATTAAATAAATAGCTACAGTGCTATTATCTCTGCAGAAAAAGGCATTTTGTATGGTAGTAACACCAAATGCAAGGAATTAGTGCATGCACTAAAGTAGCTTTATTTAGAGAGGTGAAACAGCCAGTTCTTAAAGGAGCACTGCTATATAGATTGTGAAAAAAGTCTGCTGTGAGAAGGAAGCACAAAACTGCATCCTGAAAATGAGAAGCTCTCTGAAGGAGAAATTCATGGTAATGTAAACTAGAACTTTTTTTTCAGAGAAACACTTAAATGAAACTGCTCCTTCTCCTTCTTCTTCCCAAGCTGCTGACACACGTAAAAATGCTTGTTTGACCAGCAGCTTATTTGGAATGTCTTCTCCTTCTCTCACAAAAACATGTTATTTCTCTAAACAATATGCCACTTAATACTGACAGATCTCCTTAGAAGATAGGACATAGCTGCAAGGCTTCAACCTGTGCCAGGGTTTGGATGTAGGAAGAAAACCCTGATAGACTCAAGTATTTACTTATTTAGTGATTCTTTCCAAGGTCATATTTTTAACCTGTAGGGGAAACCATCCTGAAGAGTAAACTGAGTGACTGGGAAGTTAAAGTACAGAAGCTTGCTGTGACCAAGTCAGTAATGCTCTCTTTAAACAGTGGCACCACTGAAGAATTGAACTTAAGTGCCTCGGCACAGTAAAGCCTATGTGTTGTCTTTGGGAAGCATTTCCAGCTTAATAGGGACGAAGTTTCCTTTATGCCTGATGCAGCAGCACATTTCGTTTCACAAATTTCCTTTTCCACCCATTTAAGCAATTAACTTGGAATGAATGAGATGCCAGATGAATATTTCTGCCTTAAGAATCAATAGCTGCTTCTGAGGTGGCTCTGGAGAAAAGAGGGGTCTATACTGTGCATTTTGACATCTTGCCAAAGCCACGCCACCTCAGCAATTACCTCAGAAGCACTATACCCATGTCTCTGCGTGCCCCGTTTCAGCAGCAGTTTGTGCCCTCGTATTATTTTCCTCCTGCTGTGGCTCATGGGAGAGGAATGGTGACCTTTTGGGATGAGGGAGCAGAGTGGAGGCTTTGCAGGCTCTGTGCCTTCCTCCCTGCCTGCAGACAGGAGGCCCCAGGGGATGTGCTGTGTGCAGCCTGGGCACTGGCACCTGGGCATGGGCAGATAGCATGAGTGAAGGTGGTGTTAATTACTTCCAGTGCCACCACTCAGCTTACAAGTCCTAATGGCATCTTCTTACCTGGTAGAGTTGTCCTATGTGTGGTCACCACCCACTTTGTTGCTTCCTACAGTTAGTGTGAGTAGAAAAAACATGATGAAAAATCCATTGTGGGAAGATAGGAACCTGATGTCCCCTGGGGTAACACAGATGCACTTCCAGGTGTGTTCAGCTCCCTGTCCTAATATGGATCAACTTCTGATTCAGTGAGTTGTCCCCTGCTCTTTAAAGGAAGAGAGCTAAACAGTGGTTCCCCTCTGTGGTGCATTCTAGCAGCAGTGAGGGCCAGAACTGAATAAAGAATGATGTTCTGATGCTAACAGGGCATGTCCAGAACATGCTGATGAAAACGTGTAGAAAATTGTTGGCCCTGATAAAGCAGTTCTTAGGCACAGAGCTGGAAACTCTTCTGGTTCATTCTTCACCAAAAGCATTGTTAAATGTCTTCCACTTGTAGGATATTTACTTCTGGAGATGCTTGACCTGGAAAGACAGGATCAGGTTAAACATGAGGCACTTGGAAGAAGGGGCTTCACTCTGAGTCACCATCTCCACCCAGGCAATAAGGGACAGACAGATTGGAAGGAGAAGCTTAATTGCCAGCTGAATATTTGCCAGCTGAATAATTAAGGCCATGAGATGCTGTGACAAAACAATGATTCTCCCCCTGCAATTTGTCGAGGTTATTTTCAGCACAGGTCAGCACTTCAAGGCTGAATTTTGAAATGTGGGTTCTTACACTGTTCTTGCCTCAGGAAGCAGGTACTTATTGCTGTGGTTATGTGGTCTGCGTGAGCAAAGCCTCGTATGCAGAGGAGAAAGGATTCTGTGCACTTCTGACAGTCTGTCTTATGCAATGGGAACAATTCCCCTCCAGGCTGAAGAATATCACCTTGTTCTTGAAAATGGGGTGGGGTGGTGGTGAGTGGGGTCAATAGAGAGGGAAATCTGCAGTGAGACTTAGCTGGGGTGGCTGCCTGAGACGGCATAGCTACGCAGTGCTCCAAAGCAGGACCTGGGATGTTCAGCACTGGGCAAGTTCATGCAGTCCCTGACCCTTTGGGGAAGAAAGTGGGGATAATACCACTAGAAATGCTGCCACTGCAGCATTGTTGAACATGGCCTAATTTATGGTGAAATGGGTGGCTTGTTGAGCTCAGGGGTTTTGGACTTTCATACAATGCTTGCTTAATCCAGGACGCAGTGATAGAAATGGGAATTGTGCACATTTCAATTTAAGCATAAATCTATTTTTGCACTGGCTTCTTATTTTGACCTCTTAGGTTTGGCTGTCTGTCAGAAAGCACCACATCCGATCCTGCTAATTCCTTTCTTTAGGTCTTTCCTGTCAGAGAGCTGATGTGGTCTTGCTGAATTCTTGCACAAGTTTGCTTTGTACAGTTTGGTCCTCTGATATTAACAATAAGTTTCCTTCCTAATAAGGATAACAACAATGTTATAAACATATGCCTTCATTTACAAACAGGTATGCTGACACTAAAAGTCTGGACTTGGGTTCCTACGTGAAAGCAGATCTGGTTCTTGGAGGTGTTTGGAACACAGGCTCCTATGAAAAGGCTTGACTTCAGGCATATAAGATTGTAAAAGTTGGCATCTTGAACAGGAATAGCATTTCATCATAGAAAGTGACAATCCTGAAACTGTGGAAATAACCTTAAAGCCCGTGTTGCTTAGAACAACTCTTAATGTGGAGTTTTTCTTCTGGTACTGTCTGAAATACCCTTAGTCTGGACTGAACTGTTTTCCCTCTCGAGGTTCAGACTTTTTTGTTTGTTTGTTTGTTTGTTGTTTTCCTGGAGGGAATTATTCCAGCATCAGGGCTGAATAAAATGCGAGTGTGCCAGGTGGCTTCAGTTTTGTTTTAACAAACACTTCAGTTATGCTTAATTTTATGGTTTTTGCTTTGTCACTGTGATTTCTCAAACACTACAAAGCTATATTCATTTTAAAAGAGCATTAAAGCAAAATGATCCAACAAGGATATATGGATGTGTTTATGATGGAAGTAATGTAAAATCAAGACTGACAGAGCACCAAGCAATAACTAGGTTGTACCGGCTGTGAAGATCCTCTCCCACCCCCTTAGCCTGTAAATTATTGCTGCCACATCACTTCTGAGCAAACTCAGCTTGCCAGATCAGGTGTTTAGAAGTTGAAACCTGGGCACATTTTAGACCAAAGTATCTTTTGTATTAAAGTGTAAACCATATGCTAACATTTTTTTACCTATCCATAAGAAAAGTAAATGCACACATTGTTCTTAAGAGCTATGGTTTTAGGAGCTAAAGAACTAATCTGAGAGGTACAAAACTGAAAATTATTAGAAAGGGTATGAAATGATGTCTGTCAGTGTGAGTGCAGGCAGGAGCACAGTCTCACACCCTGTTCAACAACACTTCTATTATTTAAACTTGGCCTTCTCTTGATTACATGTTGCCAGTCTCCCCAAATCAACAGCTAAGGTGAGAATTCACTGAAGAGAGAAAATAATATTTAAAGATTGGAGCTGTTAGAGAAAAATACCTGGCATATGAACTTGTGGGATCTTTACTCTGTCCCATACTACTAGCTCTCCTCCGCAGAGGAGAACCCTTACACCTCCAGTCTGGACCCTAACATGCATGCTGCTGACTTTGCTCCCAATGATGTTTGCAAATACATATGGATGTTTCTAGTGCATAATCAATTTATTTTTTTTCCTGAATATCATTGCTAATTTGACCCTTTCTCAGGGATAAATGTTAGGTGACACAACTCTTTCTGTCAAGGAGGCTTGTTATAGATTAAAGATTTTCAAAAGCAGCTGTGATGGTGAAGAAGTATCATGGGGAGAAGTGTTTTAATTTATAAACACCCATGGAATTGTATTTTCATATCATGGGGATAATCCATCCATGTTACATGATTCAAACTGTGAGGCTATGGCCTCCACTGAAGATTTCAAAAATACGAATGACTTTTTTGTCACTCCCAGAAACTCAGCAATTTCTTCTTAAATCTCAGAATTGGTACTGAAAAATAGAGATCCCTAAAATATCTTTTTTTGAGAAAGGACTACTGGATACATCTTATTCATGACACAAATAATGGCCTACTGCTGGTACAGAACATTGGTTTAGAAAGGTTTCATAAAATAATAAGATATACAGTCCATTTCTACCAATTGTGTGAAACACTGCAAAATGACCAGAGAGTTTGTTTTACAGATGTGTAGGTTGATTTATATCTGTGCTAAAATGTAATAAAAATATAATCTTAGTCATGAGTACGAAAACCAGATGTCCATGTCTATATTTCCAATCCTTTCTGAAACTTGTTATCTCCTAGTGGTCATCATTTTACATCTCAGGGCTCCTATGTTTCATCCAACACAACAGATCTGAGTATGTTCACCCAACACAGCTAACACCTGTTGAAGGAACCTAAACTTTCACATCAGAACTTGTGCTCCTAAAACACTTAATAAATCTCAGTTGAAACATAAATCTAGACTTTGGACAGATGGCTGCTTCACATTAAAGTTTATTTTCCAGGAGTTTGCCCTACACTTTCCATGGATACTCAAAAGAGTAATTTCTTGATATTATGATGCTAGCCTGTCAGTAGTCTTCAGAGTTTCCATCCCACTTGCCAAACCCTGTGAATCCATTTAGCCTCCTGTTGACCTATGTTTGTGAACATTGCAGGGTGAATTTCATCACATTGCAGGGATTTACTATCCCCTGAATTGCCAGTAGTATTCTCTGAGTTGTTCTGTTTTAAAGCTACAGGGTTCACTGACTTTAAGAATAAACCAGGCTGAAAAACCTTATAAGTTATTTCTTGAAAACTCTTGAGAAATGTATCCATCTTACCAAGTCACTTAACAACAAGATTGCTAGCCAAGATGGTTTTGATAGAAACTTTTTTTTTTTTTTTCATTTGAAAATGCTGTTTTTTCAGATTTGAAACTTTCTAATGTAATTTCCAGCTACAGTTTTTGCTGTGTTGGGGATGAAAGTTCTGGCAATTCTGAGACCAGTCCCTGTCTCCCTATCATGTTCTAGCATTGCTAATACCACAAAAGTGGTCAAAGACCTCTCTTGTGATGACAGCAACCCAGGCCTTCAATCTGTGCAATTCAGATCAGGGTGTTAAGCCTAGATCATTATGTATCAGGCGACCGTCAGCCTTTCATCTCAGTCCTTCTTGTTGAAATTGTTCTACTTTGTAAGGTATAACTAATACTCATTGAGTGGAGATACAGACTAAGGGATTTAGGAAAAAGAAACAAATGAAATTATTTTTTTCAGCACCAAATACTGTGACTCCTGCTCTGCTGCCAATCTTGGACCATATTGCCTTCGCCTGAACATCTCTTTGCTTGGCATGTGGAAAAAGAAAGGATTCAGATGTTCTCTTAATTTATGTGGTGATGTGGCATTGTGGTAGTGTCTGGAGGCACAAACAGGAGTGCACGGACCTGAGCCATCCTGGTGGTTGACATCTCTGAGTAGATGTCTATTCAAACCTGATGAGACCTTACCTGGATTTCAGAGAATTTCTCAGAAGCAGAGCTAAATGTCAGCGTAAGATTCATCAGGAATGCAAGTCCTCACAGGCAGCTGAGTAGCTGAAGGAACTCAAATAAAAGCAACAAAAATGTGAAGATAGACAAGAAAAGAATTACAAAAGCTGCATTGGCTAGGAGACAACTGGTGAGGGACATGCTTATTTATTTGGATCATGAAACACTAGCTAGCAAAAAGATTGTTTGAAGATGAAAGGATTGTGAGGATTCCTTTTTACTGATGGCTCAGATCAAATGCATACTACCTATCAAAATGAAGTCTATAGAGACCAAAGAAACAAACAAAATATGGGATAGCTAACCAACAGAATAAGGGAGGATGTTAGAAGAAAGAAGGCTTATTCCTAAGAAAGGTGAAGCTGTGTTCAAATGAGGAAAAAAGAAGAGAACAATCTCCAGTAGATTAAATATGGAGATGCAAAAAGACAAATCTAAAAAGGAGTTTGGGATCAACTTTGAAAAGCTATAAAAACTAATAATGAATTACCTAACTATATTACAAATGCCTTGCAGAGATTATGTAGGCCAGTAGACAGTGAAGGTGTGAAAGTAGAAGTGAGAAAACATATCAGTGTAAAAGAGAAATTACTTTTTATTTTCCACTTTTATTCACCATGAGACATTAATGCATACTTCATCTGCCTCAACTTAAGTGTCAAAAATAGAACAAATTAAGAAATATCAGGAGAAACAAATTGTCAGTGTCACACACTGTTCATTGAAGGGTTCCAATGAAAGGCAAGTTTGAAATAATGGATCTCCTAGCTGTGGTGTGTGATGTCTCATTTAAACCTGCCGTTGTATTAGAGAAACGGAAAGTTGCAAAGGTCATGTCAATTTTTAATAAAATTGTCCAAGCAGAAACACACAAGTTAGAAATATGTGCCAAGCAAATTGGTGGAGCTTATAATAAAGAATAAAATAATGACACATGAACAAATAATATTTATTCATTTATGGGGGAATAATCCAACCAGCTTTTGTGACAGGAAGATAAACCCATCAGTGTTCTTTGAAGGAGTCAGTGAGCACATAAACAAGGGAGAATTGATTGACGAAGTCTAACTGGATTTTTTAAATGCAGTCAGCAATTTCTCTCACCAAAACCTGTTGGAGAACCTGCTGTGAGATAGGTAAAACCTTAATATACATACCTGGCTGTAAGATAGGAAACGATGAATAGGAAATAATGGTCAGTTCCTGAATGTTTGCCAGTGGGCTTTCAAAGTAATCTCTGCTTGTGCTTGAGCTGTGCAACATATATATAAATGACCTCAATATCTAGTGAAAGTATGAAGCTTGTTCACCAGCCTAGACAGGTAGAAATGAAAGCTCACTATGAAGATTTGCAGTGGCAATAAATCAGCTCCATAATACTGATGAAAAAATGCAAGATGGTATTCAGTGTTGATAAATCAGAGGTAATGCACCTAAGAAAAAACCCCCTCAATTAACATACATAATGATATGTTCTTCAGATATGCTCTTAGCTATTACCCTTTAGGAAAGAGATCTTGGAAGGATGGCAGGCAGTTTTATAAAATGCAACTTGATGCTCAGTAGCAGTAAAAAACCCCACATTTGTTTGAATTTAAGAGCTATATGGAGAGGAGTAGAGAATAAAAATTAAAATGTCCTTATGTTAACTTCACAAATCTATGGCACAAACACATCTTGAATAGTGTCTACTGTTTCCACGTGTGGTAAAACTTCTACTGTAGTTGCAAGTGGATGCAGACAATCAAGACCCATAGATGGACATCTCTTATTAAACCAGCTAGAATCATAAAAATACCACATCAACACACTCTTGAGCACACAAGACTTCTCCAAATTAAAAAAAAAAAAAGAAAACCAAACCAAACCAAACCAGCAATGTTGTGATCCAAAAGCCCGTTTAGTATTTCTATCGATAGAAGTAAGCCTAAATCAAAATATTAATTATAGCTACCTAAAAAACCTGGTCTTGCCTAACGCAGAGCTAGAAAAGGTTCTAGGTATGGTATGGCATCCATAGAAGGATAGAATAAACAGCTCTGATTTATAAAACTGAAAGAGTTGTGGAGAAGGCAATTAGGAAATGACAGCTCACTGTCTTTTCTAAAAGAAGATTTAAGGAAGACAGCCATGAAACTAGCAGGCAGGTTTGAAATCAAGAGGAACAGGCATTTCCTCATGTAACACTGAATTAAGCTGTGGATCTCTTTGCCACAGGATGTTGTGGAGGCTAAAAGTCTACAAAGCTTCAAAAAGTAACTGGACCAGATTGTAGAGGAAAAAACAACACAACATTAACTGCAAGGACAGCAGCTGGTGGCTTAGGAAATCCATAGGCCACAAAGTTCTAAAGCTTGAGGAACCTGCAGGGAGGCACAATGTGTTTTTATTTGATCTTTATATGCTTCCCTAGGCATCCATTTTTAGCCATTAGAAGGATGACAGGACAGTGAGTAAGGAAGATCACTGCCCTGACTCAGTACTGCCTTTTATATCTTCTCAGACACCTGGGCTAGGCAGAATTATCAAGATGAAGCTCAGGGAAGAGCCCTGACTTCACAGGTGGAGCTTGTTTAGTTGAGGTACTTTGGTGATTATGGCATAGAGGGGAACAGAGAGAAGAGGCAGTGGTCTGGTATGTTGTGGCCACCTTCATCCTGGTCTGAGTTCAGACACAGCTGCTGTTGTGTGTAAATGGAGGTGTGAAGGTGGATTAGGAAATGATGGTGGCACCTTGAAGGGGTCACAATGCTATCGTTAGGTTATCCAGATCAGACACTTGATGGCTCTCCCATGCTCAGGGTTCAGTATATGGTGCATCTTAGCGATGGATGGGCAAAGGAGTCCATGCTGATGTCCTTGCTAACATAATCTGTGGTTCTGAAGAACAACACACCAACACCACTGCCAGACCTCTCCCATGGGAGAGATTTTATTCTTATTCAAGCACTGGTATAAATCACAAGTGCTCTGGCTTTGGGAGTGTTTCCTGATTATCCTAATGATATATATTTTTCAGAGGGTATTGTTCTTGAATGGAGTTAATTAAAAAGAATCTGCAGGTAACTGTTCTGTTCAACTTTTTGACAAATCACTCTAACAGCGTTTAACTCCAAAGGGGCCAGGAAATGAAAATATAGCCCCATTCCTCAATAATTATTAATTTCCTGTCACTATTTTCCTTACTTCAAGAGTTTGGAAAGTTCTAAAAATCTTGTAAGGTTGATTAAAGAGTAATTTGGAAGTAGGATGGGGGGAGGGAGGTGAAGGAAAGGGAGACAAGACTATTTCTGAACACTAAAAATAGTTTCAATATCCCGCCAAGAAATGACAAATTATTATATACACAGTCAGACATGGAGATGTATATTTTGTTTTAAATTCCAATTTCAAAATGTACTGTATAAAGAGAAACCACAAATTGAAACTCCATGTGCTCATATTGGCAGCAACACCAAGCTTAGGGTTTTTTTCTAAATATAAACCCCCCCAACCCTACCTCAACCTTCCTCCACCTCCTGCACCCTCTTTTTAAAATAAGAACACAGAGTGTTTTGGTTTCTCAGTGACTTTTTTACTTTTCTTTGAATTTCTAGTGGAGGGCCAAGCTCTCAGAACCTTACTTAGGTAACATTTCCATTGGTTTCAATGGGAGGTTTGCCCACGCGAGGTCTGCAGTATTTTTCCTGGTATTTATATGAAATTAAGGAATGTGTGACAGGAATGAGGAACAGTCTTGGCAAGAGAATGAGAGGCAAACACCATTTTGTAAAGGGATGGAGAGTAGGGAAGGAGGATAATGATGTGAGGAGCACTATGTAAAACTTTACCCCTCTTCCATCTCTGTAATTTCTCCCTTTTAAACAGAAAGGCCTTTGAATTTGGGTCAAATATCTAAAGAAAAATAATTTTGAGGATTCAGTCCAGGTCATAGGAAGCAAGCCACATCAAAACCCCCCAAATAAATCACCTCTAATTTAAGCAAAACTGCACCAGAGGTTAAAGACAAACCAGTCCTTTCAGCTTTCAGAAGGGAAGTCAACATCAAAAGAGGAACCTGAAGTAGAAGCCTAGAAATGTAAATTTGTTGGTCTTTTCACACTCAAATTCTCACGCTTCTTCCATTTCCTTTTACAGAAGAAGAATGTGGTCAGACTTGAGGGAATGACTTAATATCATTTATGAAAGGGTAAAGTCCTCCTATGGATAACTGGAGAATCATTATAAAGAGAATTAAGCAGTGATGATCTGTCCCAGTTTGAATGCTGTGGCTTGGATGTTTTGACTCATGAGACATTAATTTCTCAGTCTGATCACATGAAAATTTATAAATATGATCACTGATGAGGAAGAGAAGTAGCCTGTTCAAAGTTGAGTGGTGTTGAGTTTCCTCCACTTCTGTGAGGAGCGTAGGAAAAAAAGGTTCCTACTGCGTTAAGTGATATTGCAAATAGTAGAAAGTGTCCAATATATGCAAAGGAGTGTTACAACCTCCATTTTGCTAGGTGTTGAGGTGGGGCACAGAGAAGTTAAATGACTTTGCTGTGAGGTCTTTGTGTAAGGATGGGTTTGGTCTCTGGTCCATCCAATGAAGGCAGCAGGGCTGAGGACATCCAGTGCTGGGTGTGAAGTCGCCAAAAGCTGGGTGGTGGAAGTGCCACCGTGTTTGACTGTGTGTAAAGAAGCTATGTTCATGTTCAAACGGTCAACCTGGATGGCAAGTAGGGACGCTAATCAAAGTGAGACGGGAGTCCTGCTGTGTTATAGGTAATTGGAGTTACTCCTCTGAAGGAAATGAGGGACTTCCTGATATTGTCTTCAGACAAGCACCAGAGAAACAGTAATTATCTGAAACAACAACACTAAGAAAAAACCCCCAAACCACTGGAACAATACAACTTAGAATAATGTGAATGAGTTGTTATGTTTAGTACCTCCACAAGAAATGCTCTGCTGACTGCTCTCCAAATCCATCTGCCTGGAAACCACCTGAGCACTGCCTTGTTTCTAGACATCTGTCACCACAGTTATTAGCTAACAACAAGCATAACATGAAAATAATCATTCTATTTAAGGTAGGAACAATAACTAATTGACTGACATGAAATTGCATCAATACTGTTATCTCCTGTTGACTTTTTGATAATCCGTTGAAGAACAGTTTGTGTTTTCCAGGGTGGAAAACTCTACTTGTTTCCTAGCAGGAACCCTGCACCAAGTTTTCCCTAATGGCTACATAATTTTGCAAATTTAAATTATTTCCAAACACTGTTGAAGTTTCATTACCTCTGGGTTTTTTTTTTGTTTTGTTTTGTTTTTGTTTTTGTTTTTTTTTTCCCAAGCTTCAATTTTCTGCAGAAGATATTTTTCTGATGTAAAGCAGTCTTTCCAGAACCAGCCATTTTTACAATGTAAATTTTCCCCAAATGTTAATTTTTGTGAGAGCCCTGCTACTCTCATCCTAGGTGAGAAACCTCCTTGTACAAAGTGTGCTGATGCCTCAAGCATTGCTCTTCTGTGTTTGTGGGTTATTGTCAAATACCGGTCAAACACTTCATGGGCCTTAAAAGCTTTCCTATGTGTTCAGAAGTTTGATATATTCTAACAACTGGGTGCACAATCTAGAAGAATTTCTTGCCCTACTAACCCAATTTTCAGAAAATTCCAAGGTTGCTTTTGAATATTGTGTCTTTTTAAGGACTTAAAAATACCATCCAAACACTTCTGAAAAAAATCTTTGGGAACGTGGGGGTGTGTGTGAATATTTTCAAAGTTGTAGTTTGACTAACCCAGCCGCTGCTTAGATCATCAAAAAGGCATGTGTTTGGGACACAGAGGCACTACAGTCCTGGCGTATTCAGCCCAGAATCCTCATGGTTATGTGAATAATTATCCCTTCATACCGGCCTAGAAATCTTGGACAGAATTAGCAATCACAGCAAGGGTGCTAAGAAATAATTTGTACCATACATCTGTTAGTGTCCCTTAGCCCAGCTGGAATTTACATGCTTTCCTCCCTATCTTGGGTTTCTCAGATTGTGTTGATGTGTATTTAAGCTGTAGGAACGTTCAAGGCAGTCAGGCAAGAGGGGAGATGCAAACTTCTCTGGTATTTTGATTCCAAACTGTCTTCTATCTTATTGGAATGGGTAAGGCAAGAAAGTGTCAAATGTCATTTGGTCTCTTGTTGACAGCTTGTCTTGCTAACCCAAGGTGTGGTGGGAGGGCTGTGTGAGGACAAGGCCATCAGGAGTGTAGAAGAACTAGTATACCACTCGGAGAAGCACTCTCCAACGGACATCCCATGAGAATGCCTCACTGGGATTATACTGATGATGACCCAACTTTATACAACTGACACTGATTTTTTGAACTGTGTCAGCCAAAACAATAGTTTCATGTGTTGCTTCATCTTGTCTTTGAGAAGGAGAAATAAAATCCCTAAATGTTTGATCGCTAATGCCTTCCTCTTCATTCTCCTCTCCTTCACTGTTGCAACCATGGGGAGGGGGGCTGTCAAGGAAGTGTAATTCAAAGACATTAGTCATAAAGATGTAAGAAGGGGAGAGCTGGACGAAGTACCTCCTATCTGGCCCTGCTTTGATTGGAGGCTGAACTAGAGATTTCATGATGTCTCTTCCAACCCACAATAAACAATTATCCTGTAAGTGTGGGGAAGCCTGAACTTTCAAATCTCTTTCACTATTAAAGAAACTGCTTTATTTTCTGGATACACAGCGTTCTGTTTAGCCTCTTGCTTGACTTATAGTCATATTTATGCTTAACATGCTTTCTCTCATTCACTCTTCCCCCTCCTCTCCTTTACTCAAACGCTGCAGACTCTTCCCACCCCATATATTTTTGTTTTACACAAGAAATATGCAATTCAGCTGGGATTTGCTTTGGACTGCTTCCAAATACACCCACACATCTGCTCCAAAAGTGATGAGGTTTATCTGAAGATGGACTTGGCATGTCTGTGTTTTGAAGGGCTACCAATCCAAAATGCTTCAGGAAGAGACTTTAAGACACACAAATAAAGCCACAAAGCAATAAAACATAAGGTCATGAACAGTTTTTGTGTTTAAATGTTTAGAAGAGTGTGAAGCCGGTAGCTAAAACAACTTGTCTGAAAATGGTTACTTCTCCACCAACAAACCGATATCAGTCAGTTTTGTGGCAACTGACTGGGTATTCATAGGCTGTGACTATTCAGGGTTTCATGATGTTGAAGACCTGCCATGTTTTTTCTTCAGAACAACATTGGAGGTCAGTTCAACAAGGTTACAGGCGGTCAGAAGAGTCTTTAACATACTGTTGACTAATTTTGTTCCATCTGTAGATGCATAAAATGTCCTCTGGAGAGGCTGAGTTGTCCATGGGTAAGGCTGTGAATCTAGAGACCTGGTTTTAATCTTGGCCCTCCTCTTTGCCTGCTCCACAGCCTTAACTGAGTTGCCTTTCTCCTCTGTGTCTTCATATATGCCCTTCCAGAAAATGAGGGTCCACAGTACAGCCCTCCACTGTAGAAACTGTCAAAGAGGTACTGATGAGAACTGCAATGACTGGGATTTTTTTTCTGCCAGCGTATTAATTCCAAAACCCACACCCAAACTCATGAAATTACCTTTTACATGATGAGACAGAATCATTCTTTTTGCAAGATATTCCCTGCATTTGTGTCCCTTGGGTAGCAACAGTGGAAATTACTGGCAAGGAGAGCAGCCAGTAGACAAGGCCTTATTTGCCCAAGTTTGAGGGCTTTGCCTGTGTCAGTGATGTAAGGATACCAGTCTCCTTCAAGAGGTGTGGTTTATCAGTGGAGCTTTTGCAGTGTCTCAGACGTCAGGCTAATGGTCTCACATACAGATTCTGTAAGATGTCTTTCATTCATTCTGCCAAACAGGAGCTGTGCTTGTGATGCTTTCCCAAACTGAAGGTCATTGCTCCATGAATGCAAGCAATGTTAAAACCTGAATAATGCACACAGTCTTCCATTTGCAAAATGCTTCCACCTCTCCCTTTGCCCTCCCCCACCGTGTGGTTTAGCTTTTGGCACTGCAATAGATACTCTGAATCAATGTTAGCTTTTTGAGAGACTAACACTGAACACTGAAAGTCTGAGTCAAATCCAGCTGTGTTACAAGTCCATTGTTTGATTGTTAGTTGTTTTGGTTTTTTTCCTCCCGGAGTTCTATCACAGATGAACTGGGCCTTTTGGCAGCATAGGCAAAGACAGCTATTTTTTCACTCAGTACCCCGAAGACATCCATGTACTAATCAATCCAAACAGGAAGTAAAGAACAATATGAGAGAAGAGCATATTGTCCAATGTATATGTTTGTCTCAACATTAGCCCGCAAAATCTTAAGCACTTAGAAATGGAAAGATGAAGGACATGAAAAATATCCAGATCATGGTGTTTACAGAGCTCCATGCAATGTAACGACAACTTGTGGGAAGTACTGTCCTGATCCGAGGTGTATTTCAGTTTTCAGCTCAATAAAATCACAGCTTCTGCACAAGCAAAAACTTGCCCTTTTTACCAGACTGTAATAAAATATTTGTGGTGCTTTTTATTGTGCAAGTCACTGTTCGCTTAATACTAGCTGAAGGCCATTACTCTAATTTTTCTCCTGAGTCAGACCACAGCACATCTTCACACCAAGCTCCCAGAGCTCAAGACTGGTGCCAGGCTGTCCACAAAGACCCTCAAGGGCCATGTTTGTTTGCTCAGAATGACCCGATGGCATGGTATGAGCTGGAAACCACTTTATGCCATGCTCTGTTCACCTGGATCAACCAGACGAGTCCAAACAATGTGAAAAGAAAAATACAACTGTCCAGATGTTTGCGTGGCTCTGCCGAAGTCAATGTCTATGTGCACACTCCTGTCAAACAGCAGTCTCCATATCTTGAAATCCATTAACACTGAAGGGTTAACCTGAATCAATATGTCTACTGGGTGGTACCGTGAGGTTTCAGTGTGTATTGTTCTCAGGAAGGATAGGGATTTACTCTGGCTTCAGAGCTGCTGAAGGCCACTAGAACCTTAAACCCCTCTGTTGTTATCAGGACTGTCTCTCTGGTTATGAGAGCTGTGGTCTTCCAGATTTGTGTGTGTGGAGTGAAGAGAATCACATTAGTTCAGTTTTCCTTGTCGCTGATAATATGCGTGATGTAACTGTCCCATCCCAAGCAAGTACTAGACTCACTCTTCCTCTTGTGGTCCCAGAGAGGTCCCAGAAACATTCATCCAAGAGATGGCAATGAAGTCATTGAGGTGCTTTATGGAACAGAAGGACCTGTGATTGATAGTTGTGGTGGTTTGACCCTGGCTGGATGCCAGGTGCCCACCAAAGCTGCTCTATCACTTCCCTTCACAGCTGGACAGGGGAGAGAAAACATAACGAAAGGCTCAGGGGTCTAAATAAAGACAGGGAGCTCACTCATGGGCAAAACAAACTCAGCTTGGAAAATCAGTTTAATTTATTACCAATCAAATCAGAGTAGGATAATGGGAAACACAACCAAATATTGAAAACACCTTCCCTGCACCCCTCCCTTCTTCCTGGGCTTAACTTGGCTCCTGATTTTCTCTACCTCCTGCCCTGCAAAGGCACAGGACAAGGAATGGGTGTTGCGGTCAGTTCATCACACATTGTCTCTGCTGCTCCTTCCTCCTCAGGGGGAGGACTCCTCATACTCTGCCCCTGCTCCAGTGAGGGGTCCCTGCCACGGGAGACAGTCCTCCATGAACTTCTCCAATGTGAGTCCTTCCCACAGGCTGCAGTTCTTCATGAACTGTTCCAGCACAGGCACCTCCTGTGAGGTGCAGTCCTTGAGGAACAGAGTGCTCCTGTGTGGGTCCCCCACGGGGTCACACGTCCTGCCAGCAAACATGCTCCAGCATGGGCTCCTCTCTCCACGGGGCCACAGGTCCTGCCAGGAGCCTGCTCCAGCATACATTTCCCATGGAGTCACAGACTCCTTCGGGCATCCCCCTGCTCCTGCGTGGGGCCCTCCCCAGGCTGCAGGTGGGTCTCTGCTCCCCTGTGAACCTCCCTGGGTGCAGGGCACAGCTGCCTCACCATGGGCTGCCCCACGGGCTGCAGGGGAATCTGCTCCAGTGCCTGGAGCACCTTCTCCCCCTCCTTCTTCACTGACCTGGGTGTCTGCAGAGTTGTTTCACATATTCTTATTCCTGTGTCTAGCTGCAATTGATGTTGGTGTTGTGCAGGTTTTTTTCCCTTCTCAAATATGTTATTGCAGAGGAGATACCACTATCACTGATGAGCTTGACCTTGGCCAGTGGCTGGTCTGTCTTGGAGCCAATGGGCATTGCTTCTACTGGACAGCCCATATCTCTGGTGCTCATTAATTTTCATACAAACACAGAACTCCACAATACTGCACTGAAGAAATCAGTTCAAATATCTTCTCACACTAGCTGGAGATGTAATATGGTGTGAAACTTACTTTGTTGAACATCACTAAAGATGCTTCTTTTGCTTATATCACTAGAGGACTGCACCCCTGGACATCTTGAATTTCCTTGCTTCTCCTCATTTTACCGTTCAGGGGCTCTGTGGACCACCTTCATGTTTAATCAACTTCAAGGACTCCCTCAAACATCCTAATCCCTCTTCACTCCATTTATATGCTCCTAACTTTTTCTTCCAATGTATTTCCATGTCATCCTGGAGACCTCTTTTTAACCTCTCTTCTTCCACAGTGCCTTTAGCATTTGCTCTATCCATCCATCATTCAGACATTCAGCTCCAGCAGAACCTGAGCAAAACTGAGGTGGAAGGAAAAAAATATATGCTTTCAGTAGGTAAAATGACTGTCATAAAACAGGACATTGGCCTAGGGGCAACTGGGATGTGTTTATTCCATGAAGTGCCATGCAGAAATACCTGAGCTAGCTCAGAACATGCTAGTTCAGGTTACAGAAACAAAGTGTACACACATTAGCAGAAATACTGGAATTACTTGGGTGTGGCTTTCAGAGATTATCCTGTTCCACCCAAATTGAGAAGTACTGTGAAGCTGATGTAGCCAAAAAAGCGATCATTTCATTACACTTTTAAGGTCCAGACGTTTTTGAAATTTTTGACTACTTTTTCCTTAAAGAATTATTTGTTATGAAGAGTACATTTTGTACAAATGAAACTTGTAGCGCAGACATGAAGATGCAACTCTTATTCCTGCCCTCCTTAGTGACGCCAAAGTATTGATGGCAGAGTTAGAGCAGAAGAAATAACAGTGGTAGGGTTGAGTTGAATATTTTTGCTTGTTTGGTCACCAGAAACAGTGTCTGGTGTAACTGAGCAGAGGTGAATTAGGAAAAATAGTCTGCTGCTTCAAGTACACTACTGAGAATCAGGAGACTTCATTGAGAGGCCTTACCACTGTAAATCACAGGAGCCTACATCTCTTTCACACTCCTTTTTCAATAGCAGGGTTCCTCCCAATCTACATTTGTATAAAGAAGATGAAGATCAGGAACTTAATCTCTCTCAGAGGTACTTATGTAGCCCCATTACCTTAGCTTTTTTCATGAGTGTTTTGCTCACTCCCTCAAAAGGTGATGAAATTTCCACATTCATTTTGGAAATGGCAAGAGTAGGAGTTAGCGGTTTGTCCAAGGAAGTCTGTGGAAGGAATTAAACCAAGGTCTCTCAAGTCTCAAATTAGCACTTTAGGTTCTATATGTTCGTATTTCTTTACCTCAGTTACCCCTGAACAAATGAAATTACATAGGGGAACAAAGGAAATCCATAGGGGAACCGACATAACTGCTGCAGACTCAGCTACAATAAATTAATAAAGTAATCACTATGAAATAAGCATCTTTATTCTCAGATAACACATTGGTCTAGGATGCTGGTCAGGAAGCACTGTAGAGAAGAAGCTTGTTGTTCAAAGTATGAGTGATTTCCTCCAGCGGCTAAGACCTTCTTGCTGCCTGCACGAGAGCTTGGTGGTGGCCCACTGGTGTGGAGGTGCTGCATCTCCATTTTAAAAACATGGAGAAACAAGGGATACAGCTGGATTGGGCCAAGATGGGGAAACGACCTAAACAGGTTGAGGTTAATTTGGGCGGTGAGTTGAGGTCACAAAGCCTGACGTATAACAAAGCTTCTCATCAGCCTTGTAGGCTGAGCTGATACCCCTGCACCGGGATGCAGAGCATCCACACGTGGCAGCTGCTCAGCCCTACGCCAGGCTCGCTTCCCTCCCACAGCACTTTGCACTTTGCTAGCGGCACAGACCTTAAAACTTCCTTTAGCTTCCAGAAAGAAGATAAACATGGCTTTTGATGCAGATTAAAATACACACACACTTTTGAAACATGGTCGGTCATTACTAATTCATGGCTGCTGTCCAGCAAGTGGAGAAAAACATTTCCCCTCTTAGGTTTAGCAACAAAACCTAGGGAAAAAAATCAATGACTTACACTGTACACTAAAACAGCTTAAAACACAAACATTTCCAGAGCACAATATTTCAAGCAGTCTTGTAACTGGAGGAGCTATTTTTTAACTGGATTCCTACTTTTTACTACCAACAGCCTTGTCTTATTTGCAGAGGCTCTGCTAGCTGTCAGACATCCTGACTCCACTTAATAAACTCACTTAAAGCAGAACTTTCTTAAGTCACAGTGTAAGTACATAAATTAGTTGTTTCAGCGTTAGACCAACACACTTCTCTTTCTTCCCTCTCTCCTGAGCACTGAGCTATGATGAAGAAACACAAGTCTCAAAAGAACCAACAGTTCATTAAGAAATGCTGCCATAACCCAATGTGCCTAATATACTGCAGCTCCTGTTGGCTTTGCTCAGAGCTGCAGGGCCGCTTACTTGTGGGTAAAACTAGGCATAGGTTGGGTCCATAGGTCTGGATCCCCAAGTTTGGATCCCACTTTTGAAACGCTTTGTGTGCAGTGATCTCAGTGAAGGACATGCAGAGGTGACACTAGGTCACAGGCAGATTTTGCATTAAGTAAAGCTTAATGCACCAGGAAGCTAAAAAGCTTTCCAGTGTCTCACCAGATAAGCAGGAACAGGGCATATTTCATTAGTGGGTGTATCTTAGTCTGGTTCCTTGTGAAAATGAAGCTCAAACAAACCCCATAGTCATGTCTCTGTCTGACCTTCCCTCATAGCTCTTCCATCCATTGGTCAAATTTATTCACATTCGACAGAAAGAAATACATTACAAAAGTAAATAAAACTGAAGAATATGGGCTGCCAAGTGGGAGAGGGATGCCAGAAGTCTTGCTGTCTCAGAGGAAGGCCACTTAACCTTCCAGTGTGTCCAAATGGGGAAGGGATTTTAGCAGTGCGGGCTCACACCTTCACAGAACAAATATAAAAACGCTGCAAAGCTGCAAGGCCCTGGGCTCTGCTCATTCCTGTGCTTGCAACCAGTATCTGTTGCTGTTGCTGCACAGAAGTCACTCACTGGAAGCCTGGAAGGACCCCCAGGGTCACCTAACCCTGCACTTCGCTGTGCTAGCCCCTCTCCTGACAGGGAATGCGCAGCATTGGATCGATTTACTCAATGGCCCCTTTACTGGGAGGGATGAAGTGACTTTCCTTTTCTCCGTGACAATTTCCATCCAGAGACAGGGCTTGTCTGACCTCCCAGGGCAGAGACAAGCAAGAGTCAACCCCTTCCCAAGGTTGGCCCCTTCAACACCAGAACAGGGAGAAAAGCGCCTTGCACAGGGCCCTCGTGGGAGCTGGGTGGGAGCTGGGGGCAGCATCTCATCCTGCTCTCTGGTCCTCTGCCCTGCCCTGGCTGCCAGGCTGGTGACGGGTGGTAGCTGGCAGAGCTCAGCATTGCAAACACTTGGTTTCTCTCACCAGCTGCTACGTGTTGTACCTGGTGGCAGCTGTTATTTTTACATTAAAACTCATTTCTTACATATAATCTCCGTGTTACATCTTGAGAACCAGATCTAGCCCTCTGGTAATTTGATCTTAATTAAACAATTTAGCTGCCAATCCAGTCCCTTTCTGGTAAGCTGTGTATTGCAATGTTTGGTGTTAGTCAAACACAACAGGCATTTTATCAGCCCTGGTGTTGTAAATATAGCTCAATTTCTAAGCAGATGCTGATAGTAAAGTTTGCCTTGCCCTGCCCTACCTCTCCCACTAAGCTGAGTCATAATAACACACAGGGTTAGCCCAGCTCCATCGCATGGTGTAATGCTCAGCAAGATTTGGCAGATAGGAGCCCTTACTAATCTTATGAATCTCATCTTTCACGCCGAAGCAGTTGGCTGGGATACATCTTTTTTGTGTGTGTGTTTAACTTATTGTATAATATGATCTTCCAAGTTACATAATGGTTTCTCTCTTCACTTGGTGTCATCCGAGCCCCACACAGGAATGCACACACATTGCCTCTGACAGCTCGGGAAGTTCTTCAGGGCCACTGCTCCCTGTTCACTGAGCAGTTTAGAAAAGGAAGGTACTACAAATTCGTATGCACGTGTGCTTTCCAAAGAGACAGCTTCACCTTTCTTGCATCACATGCCATAACCTTTTTGAGAGTTTTTAGCAGGTTGTGCCAAATTACAATGAGGTTATCAGCAGAAAGAGCTATATTTTTCCCCCTCTTGAAATAACTGGAGTTGCCAAAGGTATCTGGTTACGCTCTCAGATGAAAAAGCCACATTCACTGTGGGAATCAAGCTCCAGGACCCAGGGGTTGTGGCCCACTCCAAAAGGCATTTTTTTTTTTACACAAGACAAAATCTTCTGCTTATGGAAAAAATATGCCCTTGCAGACAGGGGGAAGCAGATGGGAGGCAGATGCTTCTTCCTTCATTGGGATGGTTCAGCAATACTTTGAATAAAGGCTGGGTGTAGTGGTAGCTGGAAACCTTCTGATGGTTTGCTGCTCACCACAGCCCAGTCATTTTCCCCAAATCTGAGGTGGGTCATTGCTAAGCCCTTGCTAGACTCCAGGCAGATGGTCCCCAGGTGGCAGATGCAGATCTGGCATGTCAGGGGCTGCCCGTGGGGTGCAGACCACCAGCGTTTGCCCTGGCTTCTCCAGTCAACCTCCAAATGGGAGCCCCAGCCTGCCTGGCAGCGGGTGTCGGCAGCCTCTCTTCAAAAACATAACAATTACTCCTCAGAAATAATTATTCCAGAGCCAGCGCTACAAATTTTGTAGGGGGTGATGAGTGGACTCAGTATCTCAAATATTTTGTTTTTCATGTTTTGCCTCTATTTGTTTTTCAATCTTAGCTGCAGTATTTCACTACTTTTTTTTTTTTTTTTTTTTTTTTTCAGTAGATGTTTTCTCTCCTCCCCTGCCTGTTTCATTTCTCACAGTTTCTCCTAACCCAGTGACATTTGTGTTCAAATGTTCAAACCTACCATGCTCAAGAGGGCTCAGGAGCAGGGTAAACAAGTTTGACTGTGTGTTTAGCATACAGCTCAATTGTACATTTACAGTAGATATTCTGCTTTAATTTGCTCTTAAACAGCCCCTTCAAACAGCTCAGAGCTCTGGACATTGTTCTCTTAGGTGCATTACAAAACCATAATTAATTAGCTGGGCTCCCCTGTGGATTTTCTCAGATTTTACCCAATCTTCCAGCCAATTTTAATGACCTTCCCAGTCAGGGGCTTTACATCTGTAAAAGCTGAGCGCCATTCAGCACTTAGTAAACAAGGGGTACCCGAGCAAAATAGCTGGAGCTTGAAATCAAACAGTTTACTTGTTTATACTACAGGAGACACTGTCAGTCTGGGTGGCTCTTAGCACCTGCCATGCCATTTGATGACTGAATTTTGGCTTTCTGTCCCATATTAAGAGAAATCAAGACTGATCTGTGTTACCCTTCCATAAAGTTGGGGCTGTGAGGAAATCTGCACTGCAGAGCCCTGCTATCCCACCCCCTCTTCTTTGCGCTTTTAAAGCAAGAAATGGCACTTTGTTCATTGTCCATGCAAAACTTGCTGAGTGTTCTCCATAGTGAAATCAGCCAAGCAACTTTCAGCTGCTCCCTCTTCCTGCTGGCTTCAGGCCAGAATTCCCCAGCAGGTGTCATATGCCAGTAGATAAGAAGGAAGAGAAATGAAAGAAAGAAAAATGATTGACAAGAAATGTTTTGGCGGTCTATTATGTGGACATGGCCCATCTATCACCTCACAGCGCTCAATAGTTCTTCAGATTTTAGAACACATGGTGCAAATGCACCCTGAGCCTTCAGTACACCTTGGAAGTCCACCTTGTTCAGACGATTACTGCAAGGCGGTGGGTGCTACTCATGCACCCTGTGGCTGCACAGCAGGGATGGAAATACTGGTTTTATTCTGGTAAAAGTTGGATTTGGTAGTTCTTCTTCAGGCATAATGGTGGCCCAGTGTGTTCTGTACATGGCTGGAATAGCACAGCTCGGGATCTAACTGTATTTTTTTGATGGATGTGGTATATCAGCATAGGACAGGCATAGTCGCTTGGATCAAGGTTTGGTGTGAGCTGCACCAGAAATAACTAGGCTCAGGAGTCAGGAGGGTTGGGTTAGAGCGCTGGCTTCACATGAGTATGAAACCACACCATGGAAATGTAAAGAGAAGAGATGATTTTCCATGAGATGTCAAAGTTACATGCCGTAACAAGGCAAGCAGTTTTTCAGAAAATATGAAACTAGCAAGAATTTTCCTGTCTGGGGAGCAGAGGGTGCACAACCAAAAGAAGTGGTTTTAGTACTAATTAGAGGAACTAGAGTAGAGCATGAAATAAAATTACCACCCTGAGGTGTGCAACCTGTTCTCACCAATATGAATTACAATTGTTCATGAATAAAGTGAACCAACGTCTGGTTTGGAACGGACAGGTTTTAGATTAGTGTACAATTCCTGTATGTTCAGGGTCTCTGTACCTGTACCTACATTAGTACAGAAAGAACTGTAGTGATGCAACCAGCCAAACTTCTTGGTCTGCTGCTTCTGTGGCAACTTGACAGCCTTCATGAGCCTTCACATAAGAGCAGCTGAATGCTGACTAAGATAACCAGGCACTGCCAGAGGTAAGCTCACTAATAAAAGAAAAGTGATTAAGCAACAGTAATCCGTCTGTGCCCTGGCTCTCCATCTGTAAAACAAGGATGATGGTATCGCCCTTATCTTGCAGGGGAGTTGTGAAGATACATCATATTAAAGGTGATTTAAGACGTGCTCAGAGACTGATGGGTAGAGGAGCAACATAATTGCCGCAAAGATCGAGATTTTCTTGCTGCAGTTTCTAACTTTCAGATAGAGCAGGGGAAGAACTCGTATAAACAACTCCTTTAAGACCTTCCCACAGGAGCAGCTTTAGGCCCTTTTGATCTTCCTAGGGCTGATACTAGGCTCATTGTTTGCATTTGCTGAGGCTGGAGTGGCTCCTGGGAGATGTCATGCAGCCCAGGTAATTGGGCAGAATGGTGGCAGATAAAAGACACGTTGAGAGAGACAAGGCAATGATCCCTGGGCAGCAGGAGTATGGAGATGCTCTCCTTAGCCTTTTGCTGGGCTGGAAACAAACTGGAGCATGTCAAGGAAGAGCCCATGGGCAGCACCATGATGGTTGGCTGCCATGCAGGTGACATGGTCAAGAGAGACCACAGCTCTGCCTGGGGACAGACCACTGATGCTTCAGATCAGCCCTCATCTTCAAAAAAGCATGAAGAGGAAAAACAAGGGATGAAAATTACTGGAGGCGTTGAATGCTATTGCATAGGCTTCAGTGTTTTCAAAAGAAGCCTCACAGGCCTTCACAATGAATAAATAATTAAAAAATGGGAAAAAAAAAAAAAAAAGGGTACTTCAGTGCTTTCTCAGACTAACTAGTCAAGGCCAATACCCACATAAATAGAAGGCAACACACAACCAACATACGGAAAGTGCCTGTTATTACATAGTACATAGCTGGCTTGTGGAACTTCTTGCTCAAGGATGCTAGTGCAACCAAAAGCTGATCAAGATTCAAACAAAAGCCGAGGGCCTTCAAGACCAAGTTCCCTGCCCAGGCGCAAAACAGGGGCCGCTAATACTGGGAGCTGTCATCAGTCTGGCTGCGAATGGGTGAGTAGCCAAGATAAGTACAGAAGTATACTTGTGTATGGGGAAACAGACTGTTCCCTTAAAAGGGCAAAAGCAAGCCAGTGGGCTTAGTTACCTAAGAACTGGTAGATGTGTTGTTTTACAGAAAAACACCTCTCAGAGCACGGCTTTCTATATTCATCTTCTCTGAGGTTCAACGTACTTTCTCTGAAGATTCAGAGCTGAGAAAGCACTCTGCAGTGTGGCTAGCTTTCCTGCATGGCCACCTTGGCAGCCCCTGGGCAGAGGCTCACAGAAGTGTGTATCAGTGGGCAGAGAACATCTGTAGTGGTGACAAGTGCCATGAGGGCTATCAGTTGGTATTTGGCCCTCCTTTTATATGAAGGGAAGAACTTCACACCTCTGTAATCCCTCTTTGCCTGGCTGACTGCACCTCTCTGAAGCACATATTGTTGCTGACATCACCTGAATTGCAATGCTCTAATTACCTTATGACTGGCTTGAAAGAAATTAAAAAAGCTTTCCTCAGAGATAAGATGTCTGATCTTGTATCCTGTCCTCACAGCGGTTAAGTATGGAGTTTCAGAGAAAAGAAGCAGGAGGACCCAAGCATCAGCCCACCTAAGACCATACACATCCCACAACAAAAAGACAGAAGTCTGAGCATGGACATCATATTTTTTCACATGCTGCTGGAAAATTTCTCAGAAGATCGGCATGACAGTGCTTGGCTTCCTTTTACCAAGAGTTTGGAGATCAAGAGCTTTCAGCCCCTAATCCTCAACTTTGTTGACTATTTCCCCTATAATGCATGATCCCTCAGGGCCAGGAAGATGTTGTAAGAGCAGTACGAAGGTGGATGAGCAGAAAAGATGAAGTCCGTATTCCGCAAACATGAACGTGTCCTCTACTACAAGTCCAACGTAGCCATGACTGCTTTAGTTCTCAGAGCCTGAGTAATCCCAGGAAAACATCAAGGTGAAAAGATGAGTTTTGTGGATTTGAGTCCATTGAGGGGCCTTGAATAGGGAGAGGAGCTGGATACAGATATTTGGCATTATGTCAAAAAAAAATGATGATGCAGATTTGTTAGGCAAATATGCCAAATACTTTTTCTCTGAAGCAGTAAGTAAAAGGAAGGGAAGTACCAACTCCTACATGATGCTTCCATGCAAATTCAAATGAGACACAGTGTGAAATGAAGCATGTTTTTTAGAATACCTGAGAAGATACAGTGGGGGAAAAATCCAGAGGTTAGTAGATTGTTTTGCCCACTTTCCTTCCCTGTATCCAAGGAGTAATTGGTTTTTCTACATGATTTGAATTATTGATTTTGAATTATGAAGATATAATCAAAGACTAATAACTGACTGGCTTTAGGACATGGACTGCCAGAGGATTGCTGTCTGAGGTCAGCCCATTCACAGTTGGCAGCTAATGAAGAGCTAATAAAGACGCTTTCATCAGCTCTCAAATGCCAGAGCACCAAGGATCTCTCCTTTGTGGGATTACCTTGCCAACAGTCACTTTTTCCCAGCCAGCCTGGGCGCTCTCCCCTTCACAGCAAGATGGGTGTTTTTATTTTCCACAACCATATGTATTATTTTACTTTAGGACTGAGAAGGAGTCAAATCTGAAGATATTTTCGGTGACTGGAAACCTTGGCTGGGTCAGCATTTCAGGAACAGGTAGGAGCGGGGTGGTGAGGAGAGCAACTAGCTGCTGGGCCAGCCCATGGTGCTGCAGCAATGTTTACCAAAGGGCCATCCCTTTTGCATGCCCTCTGCACTAGTACTCACCATGGTTTTTATGATGAAAAGATAACAGGGCTGGGTTGAGCTGTCTGTGCATAACCACATTAACCCTGCTGATGTCTGTGGAATTAGCCCAGACCTTGGTGTGGGAATTGGCCCATGCCAATGCTAACCAGAGCAGAAGTTGGCCCAAGTAGAGAAAAGAGCATCCACATAATGTGTAGAAGTGAACTGAGAGGTTTCCAGGGTGGGATTTTTAAGACAAAGACACAGTGGGTTTTTGAAGTTTTATAAAGCCGTTTCAGAGTGGTCAGGGTGTTCACAAAGAGGCACCAGAGGATGGCATGAATTTGCAGGTCAGGCAGATGGGGAGCCCTTGATGCCTGCTGTGAGCCAGCTTCTCTCTGATAAACTCAGTTCAGCCTTGATTCTTCTGGCAGAACTGACAGGTGCCCATTTCCACAGCCCTGGCAGGTCTCACCCTGGCTGCATCAGCCTGGGTGGGTGCAGACTCATTTTTCCCTTGACATACATTCACATGTGGGGTCCTGCACAAGGCAGATTTGGCACATCATTACCACTGGTTCAGAAAACAGTTGCCACTCACAAGAGTTTGTTATGGATATAACTCATCTCTTCAGAGTGAGCCAATACCAGGCTTCTGTGCCGTTTCAGTCCCCTTCAGATGTGAAGTTTTGCTGCGCAGTTCTAGGAAATGGACACATGGAGTCTATTTTTAACTCTAAATAACCCCACTTTGGGGTTATTTCTTTTTCCTCTATTTCCTTTCATCACAGCAAGGCGCTTATTAAGAACTTGCTTCTGCAGCAGGGCAGACTCATACAATTTAGATTTTATTTGTTGAAGAATAACCATCTGTCAGCTACTGAGAAGGAGGAAAAGAATCTATCCCTGAAGGTTTGGAGATCTGCGAGTCTTTAGCTAACTCTCTGAACATACCGTATCTCAGAACAGGAACTGAAGTACCCTGGGAAATCAAACAGGAAAATTGAGTAATAAAATGTTCAGAGAGGCGGCGTGTAAACGTGCAGTGTGAGGGTAGAAGCCCTTGCCCATAGAAAGCAAAGGGTTCTGGTTAATAATCAAAATGACTTCACACTAATAAATTAGGCAAGAAAAGTGAACGACAGAAAGGAAACTGCTCTTTAAATGCTCATTGTCAGAGAGCTGTTTAGCAGCTCTCAATGCAATCAGCAAGTGCTCCCTGGTGCAGGTCTCTGGTTACCTGTTATGTTTGTAGCAAGCTTGCTGAAGGTGTGCTGCAGAAACCTCCAGAAAGGTCACAGCCTGTACACATATGGTGTGGTGGATATGTGAACTGCTCTGCATAATTACTCACCTTTTTTAATAAACTCCCCAGTCTCTGCTGAGACCTCCAGTGGCAGCACAAGAGGGACCTGCATCAACGTACACGGGGAACGGTGGCTGCTTTACAGGCTCAGAAGGCTCCTTCACTGATGTGTAACAGAGCTGTGGAGCCAAATGTACATTTGCACTGCCTGTTGGGTTTCAGCCAGTCCCACAGGCTGTCACAATCCATCCCTGCTGTTTTGCAAAATTAGTCCCGTCCCACACATGGCTGGGAGGTGACAAGAGGTGGTAGGATGCAGCTTTAAACACTGCTCTGAGGTTTCCCTGTAGTGTATGGCACTGGTCCGTGTGCCTACGGTCAGGAGGAGCTGGAGACAATTTTGGGGAGCTCTTTGGTACCTGGGTGCCTGCAGTTTGCCAACTGCCAATGGAGGCAATGCAAACTCCCTTAGGAGAACTTGCCTGTTCCACAGGGTGTCCTGGGTCAGAGGCATTTGGTTGGCTTCCCATTGCAAAAACAGACACTCAAACCTGAACAAAAAGAGCTCTACTCATGGAGAAATGGTGAAGTTCCTCTTGCCCAGACTAAGCTGTTGGAAGTTAGATATCCTTACACCTGCTGTGCATTCTCCATCCTGATGTCTCCTGGGTCTTATCCACAGCCCTTGGTACGCACTTTGGTGCTGTATTACTGCCCAGTTCATATCCCAGTCAACACAACCCAAATGTTTCCAATTCCTTCTGCTGTAGGGACCCTGTGCCCCACACTGAGCCAATTCCTGGCCCTTGTCCTCGTACCTGACGCTGTTTAAGGGGGGAATTGTCAAGCACACACAGTTGGAGGGTAGCATCTGCTGTAGGAGCATATCTGGTCTGGCTTCCATGGTAGCTGGTCCCTATCCTCCAGCCACTGTCCTGTTTTTCTCTGGGAGGGCCTTTTCCTTTCTCATCTCCCAGTGTAGCTGGGAAGCCAGCTCACCATACTGTAGGTACAGGCAGCTGGAGGAAGAGGCAATGCCAGATGGTTTAGTGGATTATCTACAAGTCCCTTCTGAAGCTCACTCAGTGTCACGGTATCCCCAAGCATCATCCTTACTTACAGCTTCTTGCAAACCCTCAGGCATTGACCCTGCTTGGTGTTTGATTCAAAGCTCACAAAATCTGTTCTCACCATGCTTGGACCTTGAGGCAATACGAGAGATCAGCCCAGATCAATGCTATGTACACTCATACAGCTTCTAGGAAGTCTGAAACCTCTGTAGGAAATGCATCTTCTCAGTGGCTGTTGAAATGTTGGTGTTCTCCCCTGTGTAAAGTCAACCTCTCTTTGCCCTTGGGACTCTCACCATAAAATGAACAATGGATCCATCTCACTTCCTTCAGACTCTACTACAAAGAAGTTCAACTGTTTACAGAGGGCCAGAGCTGGACAGGCTTGCCCTCTTCTGCCGGTGCAATTAATACATTCTCCATCACTGATTATTTGCCAAGCACAGATGGGCTCAGAGGCCATTCCCTTGTAAAAAATTGGTATGAACAAAGGAGGGATTGCAGTTTGGGGAAACAACTAGTGCATCCAAGTCTGAGCAAGAGACAACTATGGGCTTGTAAGAAGCAAGAAAATGTCATGCCATGCAAAACAGAATATCAAAATCTGGGAAAGTACAGAAAAGGTGACACTGAATGTAGTCTCATCTCCCTCCCACTTATCTCTCTTTATGAATGTCCCATGTGGCCACTGGGCCACATGGACCTTTGTCTGCTCTTCTGTTCTATGAACTGCCTTGGTATGCCTCAGGAGTGAAATGTACTCGCCAGTGCAAGCTGCAAACCAAAGATTTCCTGGAGACACAGGGGAGAGAACACCCTAGCCCATGTGATTTTTAGTAGCTATATGGTTCCTTTTTTAATTTCCTCTTTTCCATCCCATCTGAATTGTGTCTACAGCAAGCCTAAGGAGGCTCAGCAAACCCTAAACTTGGAAAAGGAGGGAGATTAAGAGGATCAGGCAACTGGCTCATAAGTGGTGGAGGACCCTTGTGATGGGAGAGAAGGAGCAACTAGGGAAATTTTGATAAGAAACAGAATTAAATTACATCACTTTGCATAGCTGGGCTGTGGCAGAACCTTGCCCTGTGTAACACACAGTGTACTACAGAGCAGTGCAAAGATCCGCTACGTCACCTTTCTTTTCTTCACACAAGTCTCACCTGTCAGTCACCATAAATTGCCAGATTAGACTTTTACTATCTGTTGGGGTTAAATGTGTTACTTTCATGCACTAGCTGGAAGCTCTTAATTAGCTCACACCTTCTTATCAGACACCAGCTTCATTTTCCTGTTGTTCTTACTTTTATAGCTGGTTTGCCTGTTGTAAATCTGTCTCCACTGGGGATGCTTCATTTACATCCATTTATTGCATGAAAGACCGAACTAAATTAACATTAATTGACTCCAGTTCTGAGAAGTTTTAGCGACCATGTCCCATTCAGGGCAAGAGAGTTTCTGACCATATAGGTGCATGAAATTTAAAGATGCTGGGCTAAATTCTATTCTTTGGTAAGGTCATATCCACCCAGAGTAATTTCTGTACTTTAAAGTGCAATTGCTTCAGTGTAAATTAGGGCAAAATCTACTCTACCACTAAGTTTTTCCAACATCTAATTAGAAAGCTACATGCTAAAACAATTCCCTCCTGCTACGAAACTTTGGATCCGTTTGAAGTTTGGAAAATATCTGGCTTTTATGTCTGGACTCTCCAGGGCTGTTAACATGTCCTGGGGCTGCTGAAATGACTTTTCAATTCCATAAAATTGCACTGATTAAGTTAAATTGTAATTATCTATCTGCCTTATTTTCCATTTTCATGTTGCTTGCTCAATTTCTCACCATCCCAGCTGCTTTATATTCTGAAAATGTAGAGTGGAGAACTGGGCATGGATCATTACTTGGATAATTCAGCTCTAGTCCAGAGTTATCTGTGAAAAATACGCTAAGGGGTTTGGTCTTTTTTTTTTTTTTTTAAGCTTCTCAAACAGGCTGTCGAGGGAACAGATTTTAGCCAATGTGTTTGTGCATCTTGTTACTTGCAAGTGTATTGGGG
>NW_020799098.1:8093454-8115982 GCF_003259725.1 Athene cunicularia | reverse complement strand
GGGGGGGGGGGGGGATGCTCGAAAAATCTCTATCGGTAGCGTCTGACTCCTCTCTTGAGGTATAAAGCAGCATGCTGCATCTTGCCAAGCATGCTTACTCATGTCTCTGGGCTGCGTTTTCCAGTGCTCCTGCCATCCTCCTTTGAAGCCATTTGCTGTCACCAACTATTTAATAAACCTCACCATGGGCTTTGTTCTAGTAGATTTTGTAGGAGCCATGAGGCTACTGGAAAAGTCCCTCTTGTGTTTGGTTTGCACTAACAGTGCACTGAAGACCACAGCACACAAAGGTCATATTTCTAGGGAAGACAGCAAGATGTGGATCTCATCATACCCATTTCAGCGCTCTGTTGCTGGCAGCCATCATGTTTCCAGTTTGAAAAGGGCTGTCAGTCCCAGATGCTCTGAGCACCTGCAAGGGGAGTGGGCCATGGCGCTAATTGTCTAGTTAAGAAAGAGCATGATGGACTGATGGGTCCACAGAAAACAGCAATGTGGCCAGAAGCCTGTGAAGACTTTGACACAAGGAAATTCTCAGACCACTCCAGCTTCATTTAAACCATATATCAGAAAAAGCTTTCAGAACCTAGGATTTTCGTGAGTCTTCTCCAAAGTCTGGTTATGAATGATTGTGGTCATGGGTATTTACTGAGCAGGCAGATCTTGGCAACAGATGGTGCACTGCAGGTAGAATTTCATAATAAATGTGGTCTTTACTTTTGGGGGACTTTGCTATAAAAGCAGAGAGCTGTCAGGTCATGCTATGAATATACTCCAGCTTTTTAAATCAAGGTCTTTCTCCCTAACAGAGGCAGGAGTACCCAGTACCACGCTCAGCCAAACAGACACATAACAGACCCACTAGCATTTCATTGGGAAAGACTCTCATCCAGAAAGGTGATATTTCAGTAAAAGTAACATTTTCTCATAGGAAAAAACCCAATTACTCACATTTAGGTAACAGCTGGAACTTGAGTGCTGGAGTGGTTTGGGTGCTCTTGCTGGAACAGGAGCCCGTTTGTAAATCTTGGCAGGTTTTTTTTCTAAATGACCCAGCTGGTGTCTCTTCACTTAAATTAGGCAAATTGCTTGGAATTCACTTTCCTTCATTTTTTGTCAAAGATATATTTTAATTGGAAGTTTTCAGATGTCCTGTTTCTGGCAAAAAAAAAAAACCAACATGCAGGGCAATAAACAATGTTTCTTCATATTTTTCTGCCAGTTATCCATATTTTATGAAGTTTCCCAACTTTGGAAAAAAATGTAGACTGCCGATAAGAAGGAGGATGACAGAAAAAATGCTCAAAATTACTTATACCGTAGTGAACTATTTGCGACTGTGAAAATTGCAAGGTATTTTTAAGCCTATTTCATTTTGAAGTACTCTGTGGGTATCCCGTGGACTAGATTTTATTTTGCAAAACTGCTTATTTATTTTTTGACCATCTTTCTGTCCAGTCCTTCCATAAGGGACCTTCTTTTCACTATCCAGTCACTGGTGCTCGTTTCAATTACTGTTTTACTCTTTAAAGATCTACACAAATGTTCAAAAGCCTTCTAATGTCCATCTCAAAACTAAATTGCAACTAATTATGCGTTTCTGAATTTCAGAACTTTTAGTTAGTCTACTAAAGCTGTTTCAATACACAACTATAACAAACCCTATCACTATAAAAGAAAAAAAATGTCTTGGCTGCATTTAGAATCCCCAAAAATCAGCTTTTGGACCAAGTCAACACTAACCAGTTGGGGTTTTTTTTTGCATATAAGCTTGCTAGAAGTTTTGGGGTAACTGCTAAAAGAAAGTATTTCAGTAATTTGGAATCACTGGAGCAAAAAGACCCATTAATAACAATGCAGCTAAGTGACATTTTTGCAAAAGTTCCTTAATTTGCACCTTATTTTCACAAAATTTTGAGGTAGGTAGAGGTGTGTGCCACTTAGGGGAGGCCTTGCACATGTGTGGAATAGAAATACAGTTGCAATGAGTCACCTAAAGTCATAAAAGTGACAAGGGATTCAGTGATGATGTGAGGAGTCAGGAGCCCTAGGTAGAAGACAGCTAGAACATTGTAGATGATACAAGCAGGGACATTGAGCAACCAAGGCAGAATAGATAGGATTCCCTGGGATAGACCCTCTGTAGGGCTTGCAGTGGGTGTCAGAGTTGGGGAGCAACCACTGTGTTGCCCATGCAGCAGGAATCCCCCCAGGTTGCACCCCAATGGTGTGAAAGCTGCTACAAGTTACCTTAGTCATCACCTTGATAAGGCTGCAAGTCTTGCATTGTCCCAGCTAAAGGATGTGGATTCTGCACTCTTTCTGTCAGTGACCCTGGGGAGTCAGCTGTCTTTTCTATCCCCTGATTTCAGCTAGGGAGCAATGGATCTGGTTGAAGACAGCAGTTGGTTTTCCCTCCACAGACAGCAAAGAAACCTGCAGGGTGGTGGGTCCTCCAGCAAATCTATTTTAATAGAATTATAGAATGGTTTGGATTGGGAAGAGACCTTTAAAGATAATTTAGTCCACACCCCACTCTACTACCCCACCCCTCACCATGGGCAGGAACATCTTTCACTAGATCAGGTTGCTCAAAGTCCCATCCAAGCTAACCTTGAACACTTCAAATGATGGGGCACCCACAGCTTCTCTGGGCAACTGTTCCAGTGTCTCACCACCCTCATCATAAGGATTTTCTTCCTTATATTCAATCTAAATCTATCTTTTCTCAGTTTAAATCCATTACCCCATGTCCTGTCACTACAGTCCCTGGTAAAAAGTCTCTCTTCATCTTTTTTCTAAGCCCTCTTTAAGCACTGAAAAGCAACATTAAGGTCTTCCTGAGGCCTTCTCTTCTCCAGGCTGAACAACCCCAACTCTCTCAGCCTCTCTTCATAGGGGAGGTGTTCCAAACCTCTGACCATTTCTGTGGCCTTCCTCTGGACCCATTTTTCTCCACTGCCTACTGAAGGAGCATAGGAGAAGCAGCTTAATTAGGTGCACATCTTTTAGGGCACCTGAATTGGGAATAATGTCAAGAGGACACTCGTTGTCTCCTCATCTTCATGCACTTTAAGTAGCTTGAAACAATGTCTTAACCCCCAAACATCTGAAATGAATGTGTCACCTCCATCACAGATACAAAAAAGATGAAGAATATGAGTTTTCAAATGAAAAAAAGAGCTTTTGAAAAGAAGAAAAAGAGATCTGTTTGGGCAAATACAAATATGTTATCATTTCCAAATCATTTTGATTGCAACCACTCTGTTGAAAATCAGGAAAAAACCCACCACCCTACATTTATATTAAGTCAAAATAATTTTCTCATTTAAAAATTACAGAGCCAAAGTTTCAGTCTAAAAACTATCCAAATAAAATATTACAATTATTTTTGATGTGCTTGAATTTGTTGAAAGAGATTGCTTTCTAACAACATAAGTTCATTTTTGACAAAACTTTCAGATAAAGAAGTTAAAAAGTTCCCCACACCCTCTGTCTGGCTTGTCTATCTACACTGTAAATTCTCTGGCTCTGTTCATGTCTTGCAGGATCTAGCAGAACTGGGCTAGATCCTTCAAGCATTGCCAGAAATGCAAATCTCAAATTGATGTTGTAGCTAGGGATATGTTACAGCATGAAGCTGAGGCATTCACCATCCGTCAGAAAGGAACAACCTGGATTGAGCAGGACATAGGCAAGCTAAGGACCAGATGCATGTGAATTCAGTGCAGGTCCAGCCACAGAAATGCATTTTCCCTGGTATAGCCAGACAGAAATTGGCCCTGGATTTGAAGTGGCATTTCTAGAAGTGGAGACGACTAATTCCCTTGAATTTCAAACACAAATATTCCCAACTCAACTCCCTAAGAGCACGCTGATTCCCTTTACACCAGAGGAAATGCATTTTTACTTCACAAAAGGCTTTCCAGTTACAAGTATTTTGGACACTTATTAACTATTGTCCCCAAAGAACTGATGCCAAGATTTTTATTTTTTTATTTTTTAAGAAGAGAACTGCAGATTTTTACACTCTTATGAACAGCTGTACAAAAATACAATTAACTGTTCCCTGACCTGTTGACAGCTGGCAGCACCATTTCATGGTGAAATATCAAAACTATAATAATTCTGTTTTATAAAGAGCAGGTAACCTGCAACAATTAGGAGCTTTTAAAAAAGCTATTCTTCTTCTTGGAGAGAGTGAGTGTACAGTTTAATTTAACCCTGCAGTCTTTGCCCTGTCCTCTCCTGAAATAAGAAGGAAGATCAGCAGCAACACTCCATTTTCGAAAGTATTCATTACCTGCATCCCATTGTGTGATATCATGGGAGTGTAGTGGATTTCACAGCCAGCAAAAAGCTGAAGGACACTGCTTTTATTATTAGTTGGGGAGAACATCTGTCCCAGTCCTTTGCCTTGTCAGGGTAATTATTCCAATCATACAGGAAAAACAAACTCCCCCATTGAAAACAACTGGGTAAGAGACTAAGAGGTGAAACAGAATTCTTTGTCTGCCATGTAGGATATCTGATACCCTGCTGCCTGAGAAGAGTCTATCATGAAAAACTAAAAAGGAAGAGAGGGAAAAGAGTAACTTGGATTCTCCTCTCCATTACACTGGGTCAGCTGGGAGATGTTCTGGTGCAATCTTTATCAGCAACTCTTTAAATGAAAAGATCTTCTGTAGATACCAAAAAACATAGCTTTTTTTTCAAACCAACCTCTGAAACTGTGAAAACCTGTGTTTTCCTATGTGCAAGCAGAAAACATACCTTGGGATATTCAAATCAGATGGCTGAATGCACACTTGCCTAATTTGTGCATACAAATTCCTGCCTAATGAACGTCTCCAGATGGCTCATCTAAGGTTATGTTCGGAAAATATGGCCCTTAATTCATTCATTTTATAGGCATGGATAATCTCCTTGCTCAGCCAGCAAGTAGTAGTGTCCAAAGACAGGGTAGTGCACATCCCACCACCGCCACCACCCCTGTAGTGGGTCCTCAGATAGACAAAGCAGTTTGCAATCCCTGACAGGGACCAGAAAAAGGGAAGGGTTATTTGAGGGAACACCAGGAATTACCCCAAATCAGGTAAATCCAGGAAATGACTTCAAGTGAGACCTTTTCATCCTTTTCTCATTACTACATCTGTTTTCTGGAAAGAAGCTGGACTCTGGACAGGAAATCACTGAGGGCTTCACATATCCTCCACTCCCCATTTACACAAGTGAGGAGCTTTACAAGTGATAAAACCTGTTATCATCATAGGTGCATCCCATGATTTCTTTCCCAAGCATGCAAAGCTTGTGCATGACAATCTGCAGCTCTGTACACATATAGGCAAGGAGAATTTTTCTGGGACAGGAGAGGAAAAGCCGGACTGAATCCAAACCAAGCCAAAGGCTTAGGATGACGTTTATTTTCCATTAGCAAGGAGATCAAGTAAGCTTTGTTAGCTAGGAAGATCTGGGATCCTAGGTGCTGTGTGCAAGAGTTTCCAAATCCATGCAGAGTGGTGGGAGAGAGTCCCGGAGAGTCCAGGGAGTAACCTTGGAGGATCTGCAAGACACAGGCTGCATGTCCTCCTCTGTCATGGGCTGCCTGGCTCTCCTCTGAGTGGCACCTGGGCTTCACTCTCCCCAACAGTGTCACCATGTAAATGCTGGTATCAAACAAGTATCCACAAATGCTTGTTCCAGTGCAACCGAGCTTTTTACAGCTTGGTTTGTGCCAAACTGGAAAAAAAGAAACTTTATTTGAGACAGAAGAGGGGTGGGCTGACAGGGAGGCAACTTCCTTGTGTTGAGAAGCCTTTGGGTATGTGTCACCCTTCTCCTCCTTAAAGAGGAGCTGTCAGGCTGCTATAGCACACCAAGAAGAAATACACTTAAGACTGATGTAAATGTAATATAAATTCAGACCATCATGGCTCCGAGATGAGACTGGGATGGAGATATCAACTTTTCTCTAAGCTCACAAGCCTTTCTGTAGGGCACTAACAACGGCACTGAATCCATATGCTGCTGATTGGACCACAGAAGTATCCTTAAAATATTTTCATACTTGCCTTTCCTCTTCTCGTTCCTCAGATAAACTTAATCCCAAGACCATTTGGGAGATGTTGCTGATCTCAGACACCTTTCAGCAGTTTAAAAAGTGTTGAGCCATCATGTCTTCTGCACACCAAGACTTCCTTTTAGCAGAGTGATGCCAATTGCTGCTGCAGTTTCCTGGTTGAGTTCTAGATCATAAAAGCAGGTATTTATTTTTTTGGAAATGCCATTCAAAAACTTTACCTTCATACAAGGCAAGCAAAGGTTGAAATCAGGTTAGACTGTGCATAATTTCATACTTATGTTCCTAATTGTGTTTTTGCAGTGGTTCACATTACAGTTTTTCCTTGTCTCCTAAGCCTCTTTCACTTGATAAATATACTTCTATTATGAAACTGCCCACTTTCTACATTCTTTTTCACTTTCTTCTCTCACATCAAAGCCAATATAAATAAAGAATAAATTGTTGAGTTAACAAAACTGTTAAGAGAATACACTTTTTCCCCTGAAGCTGTAAAGATTTCCAATACCCTAGCAGAACTGTCTTAGATCAGTAATTGTTAATGGAATAAAACAGTGTCAAAAGGTAAACACAGTTGTTTGATAAGTCAGGTTGACTGTGCCTTTCTGGACCATGTCTCTTGCCTGTCTGCCTTTGTTTTGTTAAGATTAGCTGTTCTCTGTTCAAGGGAGTAGCCAGAAAATGAATTTTGTATACACAGCTCTGTTTGCAACTTCCAACCCCTGCACTTTTTCACTTTAGCACGGCTAGCACGTATCCTGCTTCAGAGCAGCTTTCACAACGTGCCCTTGCACAATCTCTAAATCAGTTATTGTGGGTGCAACACTGAGTGAACCTCAAAAGATGAGCCAGTGAAAGCCACACAGCCAAATTATTTGAAATACGTCAAAAATTAGCAGCTCAACAATTCCAGTAGGTTGGACAAGTCTGAACTTTGTCATAAGGAAAACCAGGGAGATATCAAGCAAACTTTTATGCTATTTTCTATAATAGTCCTTGTGATACCTATTTTCTCCCAGGAGCAGTTCATGGCCCTGCCAGGGCTGAGGACTGCAGTCCTGAGTCTGGTACCCCAGGAATTTATGTCTGAGCTCCAAATAATCTAGTTGTCCCATTTTAAACACAGAAGATGACAACCAAGATTTTGTCACAAAATCCAGTCTCACAAAACATTAACCCAGGCTGGGGAAGGACCCTGAGCACAGTTTGCCTTTCCCAGTGTTCAAGAAGACAGATTTCATGAGATGATCTGAGAGGGCGGATTTTCTCCATCTGGAATAAGTGCTTTGCCAACACAACACCTTTGCAGCCCAACATCACACACAGCAGGTGGATAGCTTGGTGTTGAGATCTAGAGTAATAAATGGGCAGAAAAACGTGAGGTATAACAACAGTTAAATGGGAGCTAACATACTTTTGAAGGTCTAAGTTTTGGCTCTGGGCACCTAAAATGTTATATCAAAGTCATTTTGCAGATTTCACCGTTTTTCCACCTCTCTCTGATGAGCTGATGGACAAATGGAATCTTCAGTTGTCGGCACCAGTCAGGCTGTCACCATCTCAAACCACTGTTGCGTTGGAGGATGGTCAGAGGGAAGCGATCAGGACTTCTGCAAGAGAGGCACAGGCAGAGTTCTGTATGTAAGGAAAAATTAAAAAACCCAAATACATATTTATTTATTAAATAAATTCCAATTAAAGACACACGGGTAAGCATTCAGTGGGATCACTCAGGAGAATCAATATTCTTGATGTTCCAAGAAAACACTGACAGTATGGGATAAAGTTAAGCAGGGGGAATTACAGAGGTCAGTTTGGAAAGTTTGCTGACTGTAAGATCTGTACTAAAATCTGTGCAGAGTTTGCATAAATCTAATCTCATGTTAAATATCCCTGCGTGCATAGTTATACAGCACTGCTAGGGCTACAAAACTCTCTGACCATGTTCACCCCAGATGCTTAAATCTTGGTTAAGTGTAAGTAGTCCAAGTTAAACACATGCTCTGAATAGGGGTGTATGCGCCTGTGCTGTACTCCTGTCTCTAAAAATCCACAGCTCTGTTACTACTCGTAGAAATGGGATCTCTCATGAGGAAATCCTGAAAAAAATGGAGAACTTGCATCTAAGTATTATACATATGATGCTTCTCTGGTTTTAAAACACTTGTTATCTCAAGAAAAACTTAAACAATGATGTAAAACAAATATTGAGAGGATTTCCAGCCAACAATATCAGAGCTTGCCCACGCAAAACTTGGTTGTCTCCATCGCTAAATTCATCCACTTCGTTAAGGCAGGTCTGCAAGTGAGTACGTGGCATCTTTTATGATTCCCTTTGACTGACAATCTTTAGCTCTCTATCAGAAGTTTGCTTTCTTTATGAATACATGTTACTTCAGCTACGCCTGATGCAATCTTCCAATATCACACGAAATCTGGACTCGGTCTGTGGTTTGTAGGTTGTTTTTTTGGTCCAGTTCTTCATCAGCTTTTGAAACAGCCAGAGGGAGTGGTTACATTTTAAAGGCATTTACTTCTCAGTCACGGTTGGTTAGAAGTTTGTTCTGTACTACTTCCCTTTGATGGTGTGTCATGTTGTTTGCAGGCCATTCAAACATTTGCAGGAGCTACAGCATCTCTGTGTGGAGCAGAGACTGGGATGTGAAGGCAATTCTCAGCTTGTGCAGCACAAAGATGATGGTTGCCTGGGTCGGGACTTTTTGCTATTGCAGAAAGAAGCTGCTATTGTGCTCTATGTAATCATGCCCTGTTGGGTGAATGCATGCCAGTCCTCATTAATGATGTTACTGTTACATTATGCTAATTGTATTTTTGAAGCTTTGTAATTCTGATTTTTCTGAAACAGCTCAATAAAAAAGTTAATTAAAAAAAGATGTTCTCTGAAAAGGGCAAGAGAGATGCTGTCTCAGGAGCTAGGGAGAGTGGCAAAGGAAAAGCCTCTTGTACTGTCTAATTGATCTTAGACATAAAGACAAGTTATTAATTCATTAATGCTGCTTCAGATGATCTGAGAGTACAGGAGCAGGAATTAGGCTGTGGACGACAGGAGGTAAGAGATATGAGCAACAAGGAGGAGAATTTCCCTCTTGGTTTCACCCTCCTCAGCAGTCCCCTAAATAGGAAAAATTATGAGTGTATACTCCCCCAGGCTGCTTAGACAGCAAATTTCATAGGTTTCAAGAAGGTGATGACTTGAAGCTGTTGTAAGATGTGACAGAAGGATGTCCAACACAGACACGCTCTGCTGAGGTAGGGAACGCAGTGTGACTTCGATTTTATTCTTCTGGATGGAGACTCCCAGGGGGAGTTCAGCCTTACCACAGATTTCTTGTGCAAGAGCAGCCAATTCTTTAAAGCCTATTTCTAGAAGGGTATTCAGTCACACAAATAAGTTCTCTGATCTATGTTTCATTCTCTCCCACTGTCTCAAAACTCTATAAAATGAGGCTTTTCCACCCCATTTATCTCACTACATCTATTTTGGCAATGCTGTCTGCAGAGCGGGAATGGCCTTTCTACGCATAAAACTGACTACTGAAGTAAGCAATAATAACTTGATGGGAAATTTAAGAAGTTACATAGAATACACTCTTTCCATTGTAAGATTTCTGAAACCTTTCCAAATTTTGATTTTTGTTTTTGTTGGGTTTTTTTTGGTGTTGAGAAACGCTCTTCTTCCCACACGTTCATTTTTGTTCTTGGTCTGCAACTCTGAGTGTGGCTATGAAGTTTGAATGGCTCTTGCTGGTCAGAGCCTATGGGGCTTCTGTCTTTCTGTCATTTCATGTGTTATACAGACAACCGAAACCCGCAGCAATAAAAACTTCACAGTACAACAAACCCCCATGTGGCTGATGTATGCCACATGGTGTATTCTGTTTGTTACTGGTCACACTTGGAAATTATTCAGTTTCTTTTTGCCACCCAGTCCCATTGTATAAAGCAACTTTTTCCTGTTTGAAGTCCAGTGTGGTTTTGGGGAAAAAATTATGCATTTCTCTTGGGTGAGGTAACAAATGTCATTGGAGAATATAACTAGATTTTGCAGAGACACAGTTCTTATCTGCATCTGTGAATTTTCTCCCTTTTTTTCAGGCTTTGGACACTTAACATTTGTGTCCATACAGACTCACATAAAGTAAGTAAATCAAATCAACAGGTACTGCTTTTCTTTAAGAATATTTTAAAGCTTTCAGTTAAAATCCAGTGATGTGCACGGTATTTTTCCATGACTTAAGGGTCCACCACATACAAAAATATTTATCATGTCTTTTGTACAAACTATCGTACACAGAATAGCTTGCACTGTTAACAAAGGAGAATTCACATAAGAACAAAATGTAGCTACTAGCTAGCAGGTCTCAGGAGACAGGCAAAAATATTTTCTGTTTGTTGGGTTTGGTTTTGTTTTTTTTTTTTTTTTTTTTTTTTTTTTTAGTTTTGACACAAACAGCAATTTTATTGAGCTTAGTCCAAATGTATTCTCAGCTGGGGAGAAAGGACTGATTAATGGTGGTAGAATATTAAAATGTTCAAGGTCCCTGCCTCACAGTATATAAAACCAGTCATGTCAGCTCATGTTTCACTTTTTATGTCTTTTGTATGAAAAAGACACAAAAAAATCCGATAAGCGTAGACCAAAGCTCCACCAAGCTGCCTGTACAATCAGCCTCCTCAGTGTGCAATTACTTACACATTTATCATGAGAAAAAGACACTTTTAGATAACATGGCTGTAAGGGGTCAGAATACAAACTGCATGTAAATTTGCTCTAATGGTGTGAAACATAGCTCCTACACAGCCCCACGCACTAAGGCAATGGGTGCTGACATCTAGTTGCATCAGTTGGCTGATGGCTTCTAGGGGCCAGTCTCGTCACCAAAAATCATCAGGTGATGCTCGGCTTCAAGCCTCACTGACATGGACACACTTCATGCTGATGGATGAAGAGGTGCACTGACATGTTGGTGAAGAGCAAGACAGGTAGCTGAGGAGGTGCTGAGGATTATAACTAAATTGAGGTTTAAGTAACAATATTGTATGTGCCTGACAGCTGCTGCAGCTTTATATTTATCTGACTGCTCTCACTTTCCCTATCACTGAGAGACAGTAGGGGTAGAAGCAGGATCTCTGGCTCTAGTCTTACCTGGCTAAGCCGGGCCCAGGAAATGGTGTGCGTTGACCACTAGATTGCATGTGAGAAGTTTGGTCCTGAGGATGCACTCACGTCACAGATTTGCTGTTTGCAAACCCCACCAAGCTCAGCACAGAGGTATTCATGCCTCCTTTCCTTCTCTATTGATGCAGGTGTATTTTGAATGTTGAGACAATAAAAGTGTCTACTTTTGCAAAAATCCATGTGGGAAGGAGATTTTTCCCAGGCTGAATGCAAACACACTGTTTGCCTGGGTTGTGTCAACAATGATTCTGTGCTTCGGCCTGGCAGCCCAAGCAGCAAGAGATGCCAAAACAGTTTTGACCACTACACTCAAAACCACCAAAGGACAATACTTCTCCACTGAGAACAATGGCCAGAGCTTGACAGCCATTACTCACAAAAGTTCTGGGCTCTGGTATACCCAGAACTTGCTGGCATTTTGCAGTCAAGTTACTCTTCATTTTTTAGAGTGATGGTGAATTTAAGAAACCACAAATGAAGATGAACTCATAGAGGGCCTATCAAAGTACTCGCCGGCAGCTTTCCAGCCAGTGTGTTTCATGCGCAGTGTTTAATACAATCTTACAACATTGTGGAAACTGTGGGGAGGGCACAGGCACTACCGTGTTAAGTTGCTCTTATACAGGAACAGCCTAGTGGGTGGCTTCTCAGCCATGGCTCTGTAGTCCTGAAAGGCATGCAGGGGTGTGTGCAGCACTTCTTTTGTTGATGAGGACATTTGTGACTGGAGAGAGTGAGATTAAAGTTACAAGATGCAAACACAGAATAAAGACAAGATGAAGTTCTCCAGCACACGCTGCTTGAGCTGTTATGAATTACAGGCTAGAAGGGTGTTCTCAATAGCTGCAAATTGACAGTTTGCTAGACAAAGTGATGCTGGGATGTCACATATATCTGATAAAATGCACTCAACTTTGTCGTTTTCCCTTTAGAAGACTGATAAGGGCTCATGACTTATTGTAACATATCACTTGAATTACTGTAATTTTATCCACAAACCACAATGCAATTGTGAAAGGCACATTTCAAGACCTATAAAACAAGAGCTCTTCTTATTCTCAAGTGATTCATGCTGGAAGTGTGAGGTTGACACAGATAGAAGAGGAAGGACAAAAACCTCAGCAGGATTAGGAATGGTGTCTACCTTCCAGTAACTCAAAGATAGGATGTGGCAGTTCCATGAATGTTTGTGGATCCCATCTCACAGGTAGAAGTCACAGGGGAGGACATAGTAAGGGACCTCTTGGAAAAGTATAGGCAGAGATATTGGAAAGAACAGTCAAGCCTGGAAGCTGACAAAGATGCTTGCCTTCATGTTGTAGCATCCTCACTCAAAATGGTGCCTCTCTTGTTAAAAGGTTGCAGGTAATCACTTGCAACTGCCACTAGTTTGAGCTGAAATCACTTTTTTCCTTCAGCTCTAAATGAAGATGAACTAATTGAACCTTTTTAGGGTTTTTCTTGTTTGGTTGGTTGGGTTTTTATTAATCCAGGACAAAATTAATAGGTCAGATTAGAAATGAAACACGGTCAAGTGTTCAGGCTACCATGGCAATCCATTAAGGACTCCTGTCCTTGCTCTACCAGAAATGCGGTTCTGATGCAGGGATCAAGAAAAATTGTGTGCTCCTGGCTTAAAAGCTTTGCTAATTGTCCCCCTCTGTAGAGGAAAGAATATTTAAAAGGCCACTAACCAGGTTCATGTACCTTGCTCATACAAACCATGTTTAGAAATGGTAACGGCCAATTTCAGAAAACATAGAAAGGAAAGAACAGAAAACAACTCTGTAAAGCTGGAAAGGATGACGCAGCCCATGGACATGTCTGTGTTGGAGCATGGGAATGGAGGGCAGTGTAATTCTTGCAAAGAGGTGCTGAAGGGAATCACACCTGCCTCCTGCATGAGCACACACCTGCTTGTGTTTGCCTGGTTAGTAAGAGAAAAACTATTTTTATCTGAAACACCAGAGGACTGTAATGGTATAGAGTAATTTCTCCCCAAGCATTGTAGATATTAGGAAAAGTTTAAATACACTTAAAATTAGAAGAAGCAGGCTTGTGACATCTCCCTCTCTGGAACAGGTTGGATTTGTCAGGCACACCAGGAGATTTCACAGTGTTTTATTCTTCCCTCAGTTTCTAGGATCCTGTGATTTCAATAGTCATTCAAATTTTGTAATGTCGTCGCAACTGTTTTGAAAGTTTCCAATACAGAAATCACTTATGATGACAAAAGGACTGAGGGCTAGGAGAGAATTGTGTCATAAAGACTTGGCATGAAACCATGGCACTGAGTCCTTACCAAAGAGAAGCGTTCTTCCAGCCAGCCTTATGACTTGTGCTCATACCCAAATTTGAGCTGACACCCTGGGCCAGAGCCTTCCCTGATGCTTGATAACAATAACTCAGTGGCAAGCTGGATTCTCTGCCGTAGAGGAGTCAATGTACCCGTGCCTTGGGATGGACACCAAGCACCAACCAGCGGTGTAGGAAAGAAAATTCTTCCATTCATTAACTATTCCTAAATTGTCCAGTGTAGCGTTTCTTGGTCATTTCTCCAAATCCTCAGTGAAATGCAGGCTTTCGGAAAGGAGAGACGACTGGGCTAGCACAACAGGGTACCTCTTGTGTACTTCTACTGTGTTGCTCGAAAGACATTTGGTGTATGGAGATGATGCAGGCACACGGAAGGGGTTGAGATGACTCATAGCCTTTAAAAAAAGTTTTGCAACCCACGTGTGTTCCTGTTGTTAAAAGACACCATACGCCAGCAAATAAGCACCCCAGAATAAAGAAAATAAATACTTTTGCTCATGAGTGAGATGACACAGGCATGATACAGCTGAGGCTTTGCAAGTGGTGCTTATAAAAGCGTTGCACTGCTGGTGCCCTCTGAGAGCTGTTTTCTTTAACAGAGGTTTCAGAGCAGCTCATGGACCACCTGTCAAAGCAGCATCTTCAGTGCAGGCTTTGGCACACAGCTCAGTCTCCAGAAGGTTTTCCTCTATAACAGGCAAATCTTAAGCACAGACACCTCTGGGTCAGTCACCTCGAGCAGAACAGCCAATTTCTGTCCTTGATCTTGAATTTCATTCCCATCTTCAATGCAAACTACACACATATTAAGGACAAGCTCCCTTTCCCACCTTCTTTCAGGAGACAAACATGTTTTCCTTCCCCTCAGACCCCATCCTCTCCTTTTCTCTTGCTGCAGCTGCTATTGGTTTTCTTCAGTAGCTTCACTTTTTTATAAACTTGGCTGCCAAGATGGTTGGAAGCACTGTAACCTTTTGTAGGCCAGGTGGGGGCAGAAGGTCTGCCCTGCCTCATGACATAAATATTGTGAGCTGGGTTTATTTTCCCTAAGAGTGTGTTTTGTGGGTTTTTCTTTTCCTAAACAATGAAGAAAATTATTCCCAGAGGTGGTAGTGACAGCTAGCTGGAAAACTGCATGGTCATCACCTTAGTGCCCAGTTGATAGAAAAGAACATCACCTCGGCTTTGTAAGAGCAAGAGCAAGAGCTCGTCACATGTCCTCAGGCAGTGGCCCTCTTGCCTGCCTGCCTGGCATCTTCTGACATACCTGGCCACAGACAGCCAAACTCTGTTCTTCAGAACATGCTTGGTCTGACAATCACAAGGACAGTCAGGTGCAGGAGTGCCCCTCTCACATGCTTTCCTGTGTCACCACTGAATTTGTGTTGCACAGTCTCACAGAGGTGTTTGCTATCTGAGTGAAGGTTTGGTGCAGCCTTGTCTCTACCAGAGGTGGGCATGTGAATTCTCAAATCACATTTGTTTCACAGAAAGTTCTTTGAACTAGGGCTATTGCCCACATGGGTGGTGCAAATGGTTGCCTTGCTGTTCCGCATGCTTTTTCCCAGACTAGGCAGGACCTGCTTTAAAAGTGAGCAGGTTCCCGATTTGTTATATGGCATGGAGGTGAGCTCCAGCTTGCTCGCTGGATGAGAGTAGATGTAGGCAATAGTGGTGCCCTAGTTTTTGTATTCAGCTTTATGTGAGGAATATAAGGAATAAAATAAGGAATTTTATTTGCTGTGCCTAGTCAGTCGTCCATCTATTTGTGATTTAAACTCACTCAGAAAGAATCCCATCGAGGCATCCAACTCCCCTGAATCAAGATGCAAGCAGAGTCCACTTAACCATTCATATAGAAAAATCCAGGTTGCTCAAGTGCAAATTCAGGGATAGCTTTCCAAGGGCTCAGCACTCACCACACAGAGGAACTTTTCAGAAGAGATCTGCTCCCTTATTATGCCAGTTCAGGCCAGGTTTTGAGCAAAGATCAGTGTCTGATTTGTTGGCTTTCAACTCTGGCCAGTTGTTTTACTGTTTAGATGAGAACAGAGCAGATCTGAAGATCTGATCTTCAGCAACATTGAAAAATACCACATTTCAGGGATTGCACATTGTAGGCATCTCAGTCGTCTGGTGCTTGCCAGACTGTAAGTAATCGTGCCAGCAGCTAGCAAGCTGTCAGTTACGAGCGTAAGCTGAAAATCCATCAGGAATTGTTTATATTTCACAAGGGGATGGATAGAGAGAAGATTAATTTCATTTCCCTCTAAAAAGTGTGTGTGTGTGCGTGTGTGTGTGTGTGTGTGTGTGTGTGCATATGGCAGAGGGTCAAGATAATTTTAGAGACAGATTTCTCAACGGGATCCCTTATGAAGGTAGTCCTGTTGGAATTAACAGCCCCTCGCCTTGGCATGGCTCCTGCTAGCGTGGCTGGAGCTGCAGAGGAGGGCTCTTTCCCCAGGCTGAACCTCGCAGTGGGTGCTCTGAACTCTGCTCCAGCTACACAAACCTACTTCCCAGTGCTGGTAACACTGCTGAGGCCTTATCTTCATCCCTCTGACATTTATGTGGCTCTGTTGTGCTTCTGGAAAACATGATTCCTTTCCCATACCCCAAATCATAAGGCTGGGATACAGCTCTCATAAATATTAATCCAAACAGGGAATGCCAGGGCTAGATCATATCCTTATCCAGCACTGTTTTAGCTGGACCCAATACCCAGGCATTCATCTGTGTCATAAATTCAGACCCAAACTCACTTCCAAAGTTTTGTCAACCAGAGGGAAAGAATCTTGCAGGGCATCTGGTGGTCACAATCTGCACCAAGCCCCTCTCATTAGGTATGTATAGAAGTTCACAGGCTGAATCCAGACACACACATCAATAACACTGTGGGGGAGCATTTCAGAGACCAAGGAGTCAAAATGATAATTTTTGTCCTTCCTTCAGCAGTCAAGATCACGGGCAAGGATTCAGATGACTCATCAGTTTGCTAATACGTGATGAGCTTAAAAAATGCAAAGATGTGCAATACACCTGGTCCAAAGTATTCAAGCTTCCAGATCTGTTGGCAATGATGTTTGCATACTTATCTCTGGGGCCAGGGGAAAAAAGGTATTTTGGAAAATATATCAAAATATCATAAGAAACAATAGCACAGGCAGCAAGACTCATAGGGTCTGTTGCAGAGTAGTGACTGACAATTTTGGTTAGAGCTGCTGTTACAATTACACGCTGTTGTGCTGAGCAAGTTAAATCCATGGAGCTGGAGGGGCTGCTGGGAGACTGGTCAGCAGTTTACTCTCTGCACTCTCTAGGAAAGTGAACTTGCTGCTTTTTACATCTTCAGGATCTAACTGAGCAAACGAAGTGGAATTTGAAACGGTTTTAAGCTTTTTAAAATCATACAGAGAGGTGCTTTTCAAATTGGGCACTGCACAATACTTGAGGCAGATTAACCGTTTTTGGATGAATCAGAGGTTTTCACACAAGCTTGCATTTTCAACAGAGCACAGGAGATTTTGCACTGTTTCCTCCTTCCATTAAGGATCTAGTTTTCAGTGGTGGAAAGGGAGGAGGGGAAGAACTCCAACACACCCATAAAGCAAAAGCTTTTACCTCAACCCTGATGCTGCAGCTGCAAGCAGCAACGTTTTGCCCCAGATTGCTGTCAGGATGCCCCTTGGGAGTTGTAGGTCAGGTGTTTCAGGCCACCTTTCTTCACCTTGTTCCAGGCTGCCTCTCCTCCTTCACACTTCAGCATCCAGCCCTCCCCTTGCCCAAAGGCATCCTGCTCCTGAGAACATTTCATAACCCTTTTTCTGAGCCCCAGACCCAGCTCTGATTTACACTCGGGTTGCTCCACTCCAGGCTTGCAGAGGGCAACATGAAACAGAGCAATAACTGGGGAAGGGAACTGGCGGGCAAAATCAGGTCAATAATTAAGACTGGAGCAACCCCCACTTGCTCGAGTTGGTTGTGCTACACAAACACCAACTGCCTGGCCCCGGGGCTCTCCTGCATAATGGCAGGCCAAGGGGAGTCAGTGAGGCTGGCTCCTTTGATTCCAATTTCTCAGCAGCTGTGCAACTCATGGCCTTTCTGTCTCTTGCTGCTGACTCACGGTGAATCACTGCATGCTGGTGTTATAAAGCTGCCTTGGAGGGCCAGAAATTAAGTTAGTGCTCACTTTAAGACCCTATTACGCCCTGGGAGCAGTGCGAAGACGCCTTTGTACAACCTGAGTCAGGTTCATTATAGTTGTATTGTACTATAAATGAGCATTGTTTGAGCACAGTAATTATTTGGAAGAAATGACAATAAATTAAGGTACCAAATTTGTAATTAAGGGCCAGCAAGCCAGTTAATTAATCTTTTATCTAATTAGCCAACAATAAATTACCCAAGCAGGACTATAAATCTATTCAGTGAGCTCCAACAACTGCACGCACAAAGACCTGTCCGGTGCTGTTGGGAGCTCTTGATGCCATTCGGCTGCCCTTTTGTCTCCCTTGCCACCCTGATGTCCCACCTCCGGGGCTTCTGTCTGGTTGAAAGCTCCTTTGGGCAGAGATCATACTTTGAAGTGGCTTAGATCCTCCCAGCACAAAGTTTGAGGCCTTCATGGAAGTAATCAATTTTACTGAAATTCAGCGCAGGATGAATAGTATGTTTAGCCTCATCGCCTGTTTCAGTAAGCAGCTTTAAAGTGCCTTTTTTATGTGGTGGTTAGTAACGTCGTGTGCTGAAGAGCTGTGCAAGTGGCAAGGATGACCAGCTACTGCTATACCGACAGACAGAACTCAGAATATCATTGCAGAGCTGTTTTTTAACAGCTTGATGTCTCTTTCATTGGAATTACAGGGTCCCTAGTATGCTATATAATGTGAATTGCGAGTTCTGAAATGTTTTTGGGGTTTTTTTTAGGGCAAGATATGCAGAGCTACACTTAGCAGGCAGGCAAGATCAGGCAATGCAGCTAAACGTCACAGCGGTACCGTTTTTTCAAGGAGCTCCTAAAGCTTATTTTCACATGAGCTGCCAGTACAAAGAAGGATTTGTGACTACAGTTGAGTTAAGGAGCATAAAAAGTACATGATGTCTCTATGAAAATTACAGCGTTTTAGCTGTGGTTGGTTTAAGGGTAGGCTTTATAACAAAACACTGTACCCAAGCCAAGCTGTGTCCTGAGGCTCAGTGTTAAAACACACAGAGCAAACAATAAGAAGAGATAAAGCCTGTCCCAAGAGCTGTATGCATGACCACAAATGTGTGTTATGGCAGCTCAAGGATAGTGCTTTTGTTAACCTACTAAAGGCTGCAGGGTACATGTGGCCCTAAAAGGAGGGAACACACCCACTTGGGTGAAGCCTTGACTCTGGGAAAGCCAACGGGAGATTTGCCATTGGCTCCCATAAAGCCCTTCTTGTCCAGTACTGCATCCCTCTTCTGATGACTGTGGGCCAGTGTCTCAGCTGGTGTAAAAGCTTTCCTGCATTTACTGGGCTTCACTGATTGATTCCAACTGAGAATATGGTTTGCTGAACACCATATTCCCTGGCAAAGATGCATATGTGTACTAGCAAAACTCAAGGGTACAACCCTCAAAGTCTCCTCAAAGAAGGCTCACAGAGGCCAATAAATGATGTGGTTTATTAGGCATCTTTAGAAAAACCCTGACAAAAGGATATTGCCTTTAGTTGGCTCATCCTCTGACCATCTGAGAGAAGACTTAGTAACTACATCAACAGGCCGATACCTTGGATGTTATTAATGGCTGCATCTCTACTAACTTCAGTTTTCTCTGACAAAGAACTGTGGCTCTTACAACAAATGCACTTGAGGGCATTATCCACCTCACAATTTGCAAAGGTGTTCATGGTTATTTGTTTACAAAGCTTCCCTATCATGCAAGTCATGTGTAGAAGCAGAGCTTTGCCAATGCCTAGCAAATCCCTGCACCAAAGTAAGTTTGCACAAGAGTAGTATAATACAGAGTAAATAAAGCATGGCATGAGGCCATGGAGTTGAATGTTTCGAAAAGAGGCATCTTTGTGGGGAGACATGGAATACAATGATATGAAAGAAGACATAAAACTAGAGCAGAGTAAGGAAGAAGAGCCAGAATTCTGCCTTGATTTACTCCCATTATTTCAAGCAGATATTTGGAAATGATGGAGTCAGTTTGAAGATCATGAGATTAAAAATAAACCAGGTTCTTCATCTTTCTGAGATAATATTTTCTGTTGTTTGTCTTTAGCCTGCTTTTAAACAAAACCTACATGAAATATCATGAAATGAGCCAGGGCATGGTGAAAACAAAGAATGTGGTGTACCTGCACATGGCTTAGAGGAGAGCTAGTCACAGCAGATAGGTCAGGAAGAAGCTACAAAAGGAAGCCAAGAAGGAACAAAAAGCAACAGCTTCCAAATTGAGGAAAACTTTAAAAAAAGTGTATTTTAGGCAGAAGGAAGGGTGGGTGGAGCCCAGTGGAGACCTGCATTGCCTCTTCTAGGTCCTCTTACTGTACCTGTTCTTAGCAACAGGAGTGATCAAAAAGCTTTAACTGTGTTTTCAGGATTAAATTCAAAGAAATGTACGTTTTGACAATGCATTTTGTGAGCAGCTTTCCCTGCCTGTTGAATTAAAATTTGATTCCACTATCGCCAAAAAAATTAAGGCCAAAGTTCACCACTCTGGGATCCAACTGATAAACAAATTATCCTTGAGGCCATTGGCTGTTCAGAGATTGTGAGAGTATCCTTTTCCCAAAATAACCATATCACATCTTTGCCTGTTCTTAAAATTGTATTTGAACCAGACCTTTTGAAAATTCTTGAGATGTTTGGTTATGCTTTGTTTACTCTCAGATTGGAAGAAAAGACATTGCAATGTAAGTGGAATTCTAGCTGAGGCAAAAACACAGGGACTAGACTGACCCATTCAAGGTTTTCAACCCAATTTGGCAGATTCAAGACATTCAGATAGATCCCTGGAAAAAAATCTGATATGAAACTAAATCTGCAATGAGTTCAATACTGAATCTTTTCCCAGCCTCATGGACCCAGCACTTCAGCCCTGGGTTTCTGTTTTAGGGTCAACCCTAAATTCTCCACTTTCAGAGTCAACCCATTCCCATTCTGGCTCTCCATCTAAGCACTTCAACCCTCTTTGGGAATATCATACTTTCTCTCAGGGGCATGTATTGCTTATGGAGAGTTTCTCTGACTAGTTATAGGACTGTAACAAATGGAAACCTGCGTGTTGATTTACTCTTTTAGGAGGCACAATTTATTTGCTTCCTTAAGAAAACAAATGCTGACATATCACTTCATTTATCCAGAGATTGGAACGCTGAAATCTGCGGTAACCATTTTTTTTTTGCCAACTTTCAGAAATATTTTGCAATACGTACACCTACTCATTAGATTCTAAAAAATTTTGCCAAACTCACCCACTCGCTAGATAAAAAAAAAGTTCGTTTCAGTCCAAATCCACAACATGATAACAGGCTTTTAAGCAAATAAGCACATTTCTTAAAAAGAATCCATATCTGCTAAATCACTTGTACAGCAGTGTGGTAGATCAACCCACAGACTAAGTGATACTTGATAGAATAGACTAGCTGGATATAAAAGCTTAAGTTTCTCATATGCAGCCAGCACTAATGTTTGTAAAGCCAAGATTTGCTGTTTAACATTTTGAATGTGCTCTTGAGTTTGACTTTCTCGCTGTTACAAGCACCTCATGTGAGCATTCCTTGGGGTCTGCATAATGTACATATACGCTGATCTTTAACCTCTGTGTCATCACCCAGACCAAAATCAATAGAGGGATATGACAGTGGTGGGACCATTTGCCCATAGTAGTTCAAACAGACAGATGGGCTGTTCTATGAGCATGGGGACAAAGAAACTTGGAGTTGGTTGAGGGGGTTTTAGTTTTTTGGAGTGGGAAATGAAGCTCTCAGAAACTGGATGCAGAAAGGAGTTGAGTTCAACTTCACTGTCAGCAAAACCACCACGGGTACTGTAATCTTTGCACTCTGAGGCATGGTGAGAAGGTTGCCTGTCTTTGGAGTTTGCTGCCTTCTGTCTTTTTGTTGTATGAATTTCCCCAAGATCCACATAAATATAACTTTATCTCTTGGACTAATCTAGCTCATGAATAATAAAAGAAAACAGCAGTTACCCTCCATGGTGCCTGTAAAATTACTTGTCCTTGTCCTAAGGGACTGTGACCATTTTCTTCCAGCTTTCCCCCCATACTGTATGAAATGTGGTTAGACTTTCAGAGCCTGGCAGCTGCTCACTTGCCAGCCTTGCAGACAGGGATGAAGCAGCTCTACACTGGATTAAATCAGATGTTAGGTGGGTGAAGGTGACATAGAAAGTGACTCCCAATAACACAGCTGCACGTCAGGTCATTCTCCAGCATTTGGTTTCAGAAGGCACCTGCTCGTCAAGATCTAAGTTTGTGGTCCTCAGGCATCACAAGAGATGCAGGGTAAAGGTGGGAGCCCCAGTGTTTGGGTGAGTGGAGGTGCTGGGAGGGACTGGCAGAGCCTGTGCAATGCCAGCCTCAGGGAAGGGTGACTTCACTTCTCCTTGTACTTGGGCAGTGCTGCAAAACATTGTGCTTTTCTGTGCTCTGGTTGTCCTGGCTCCAAGTTTCTGCTGGATCTGAGCTCCTGGTTTGCAACAGTGTCCTTCCCCTCCTCCTAAAGGGGTTGTAGAGATCGAAGCACAAAGATGCACAAAGCAACCTGGTGATGTTTGAAACATTTCACAGTCGGAGCGCTACTGTCTACTTCCCTCTTTCTGTATTTCTTCTTTCATGCCCATAGAAGTCCATGACTGAAAATCAGGCAGACACGTTCAATTGTAAAAATAGAAATATTTTTAGTTCACATTTTTCCAAATGCCTTCCC
>NW_020799098.1:8090387-8093404 GCF_003259725.1 Athene cunicularia | reverse complement strand
CCCCCCCCGAACTCTGTATAAGTCTTTATAATACAACCTAGTTAATATTTCCCTTTCATTCTATACTAGCACAACACCTTAGAAAGATGGGATGAAAAAGCCAGACTGCTTTTTAGGAATAGACCACCATTCCCAGGCAAACTGATCTTGAAAAAAAATACTGTAATGAAATCAATATGTATTATTACACATAATGAAGCGAAATGTATATTTTTACATATTAGCTCTATTTGCTTTTACTCTTTACATATAGTCATAAAAATATTTATTTTTGTGCTTAGAATAACAAAATGAAAGCTCAGTGTTCAGGCTTTATCTGGCTGGCACTTATTATTCCCATATGTTAGGGCAACAACCAGATTGCTCTGCCAGTTAATTCTGTAACTCTTTCTCCACCTTTTCATCTGATCCAGCAAAGATTATTTTCTTTGCAGCTATTATTGTAAAGAGGTGACCGATTGCCACTGGGCACAGAGTTAAAAATGAAAGGATCAATTAAGTTTATTCTTCTTATGAGAAAAGAATGTACATTTTCTCAGAACATTAAATTCCATCTGAGGAACAGAGATGAAAAATAAAGGTGCTTTCAATATTTTAAACAAGACTCCCTCTTTTCAATAACAATGCTGTATTTGGACTTTCACTCTGGGAAGAAGTCTCATTTCCAGCTCTGCTTGCTGACAGTGATGGCAAAATGTCCTGTTGACTTTAATGAAGCAGGGATCAAAGACAACAGGGCAACCCCGGAGGATGAACCTGAATTGAAGATGTCCCTGCTCATTGCAGGGGGATTGGACTAGATGACCTTTAAAGGTCCCTTTCAATACAAACTATTCTGTGATTTTTTTAAAGTTGATAAGATCAAGCTTTTTATCCCTGATTTGTCTCAAACATCTAGCATTTATGTGTGGAAGGTGTTTTTGCACTGTGTTTTGTCTTAATGCACTACTAATCTGTCTGTGCTGAGCTTTTGGAGGTGCACCACCACCACTCACAAGAAGTTCAGCTGCAGCCAGAGAGCAGGTTCTGCAGAGATGTTTGAGGAAGGACAGACATATGGTCGGTCATGATCTGAATTAAAAAGCATGCTCTTTCTCCTCCCAAGGCACAGCATATCACACCAGGTCTTTGTCTGTGTGCCTGCAATCTGTCAGGAACGTGAAACTGAAACACTATCCATAAAAATGAATAAGTATGTGAGGGAATGGGTCTTCAACAATCCTCAGGGACAGTTGACTACAGCTAATAGAAGCTGCAGAAGTACATCTGTAGCTCAGTCACAGGCCCCTTTCCTGGCAGGGTCAGTTAGCCTGCACTGAACTCCATGACATGGCGCTTGGATGTTTACCATGTCTCATGTCTCGTACTGCCAGTGCAAGGCCAGACCAGACACTTCTACACATTACCATGACAGTGGTAGTGTAGCCCTGACCAGTCTTTGAGTCTGAAGTCTGAAGCTTTTATTTCTTCTCTTGACACCTCTGATATGTCCCCACAGCAGCACCTGGAAATGCTTCTCATCTTCCATGACCAGGAGCTCCCACACTTGGCTTACTGCCTGGTGGGATGAGATGTGGTTGTGCACCAGTGCCTACCATCATGGGCTGTTCACAGGGCTGGAAGGAGCTCTGCTCTACACTGGCCAGATCCCTGAGCTAGCATTTGAAGGTCATGGCTATGGAATTTGAAGGTCATGGCTATGGAATTCCTGGCTATGGAATTTATGATTACAGGATCATACTTTCCCCAGCCATCATCCTGGAGAGTTTGCTGGAGAGTTGAATCAGGAAAACCAACAATGTTATGGACCAAGGTCAGATTTCCCAGACCTCCACAGACTCCTTTCAATATGTGCAGATGGACAGGAACAGGACACTGCAGCCCAACTGTGATGCAGACACCAACTGCAAGCAGAAATTGCCTCTTCATTTTCAGCAGTGCCTCTACAACATGAGTACTGAGGACATAAGGGAGCAAGCTGGAGACAGAAGGCAAGAAAAGGACAGAAAGGGGAGGGAGTTCGTGGGAAACAGAGTAAGCAAAATGCTTCCTTTGGAAAGGTGTCGTAAATGTTGTGATAATGAAGATACAATGCTTTAAATGTCAACAAGATACCACAGGACCTTGGATAAACCACACAGCTTCTCTGCTGCAGAACTCTTCATTCACAAAATAGTTTTTCTTCCTCATTATCACGTTATTACAGATAGCAGATAGTTTCTGTACTGCTAGACTAACCATCAGTGTGAGACTTCATAGCTGCAGCTGCTCAGGCAGAATCAGGTATCCGAACATAAAGGGACATATTTAATTCCCTTCCTCTGACAGGGTAACTAGGGGAATAGAAGCAATATTATATTGACATAATTCATTCCCATTGGGGGTGTTATATCATGTTAGAGAGTTTTAGATGGTTAATGTGATAAAACTTGTGAATAGAGAAGCTAGCAGGATCTTGAATTAGTTTTTTTACTCACATTCTACATGACTCACCGTAACTCAAATTGTAAGAATAACAGAGTGTAAACTGGCCAGGACTAAATCTCCTTGCCAGTACAGATCAGTTTTTAACTACATGCATACTCAAACCTTCCACAACCACAGAAATCTTGTACAAGGATAGCAGGTTTACTCCTAAGTAATGTATCATCTACTTCAAGCACTGCATATCGCCAAACTTTCCGAAAGAAACCAGTAATTCTGGATTCTTTTATACATAAATACCCATCCTGAGAAAACTCATAAGGTATCTTAAATGGGAACTGTTATTTTTAAGAAAAAGAGTGATAAGGATGTAATCTCTGGAAGACAGAGGTTGTTCTTCAGTGGGCCATTCTCTTATCTTCAGGACATTCTTGGGGAAGAGAAAAGAGTCAGAAAAAGTGCTGAGGAAGAAGGAGAGATCTAACAGCCAATAGGGAATGATGAACAGAAAGGGTGAGAAAGGACAGTCTTGGAAAGAGCCTAGAAAGTAAAATACAACAAAGAGGGGGAAAAACAGAGGAAGGCGAGGGGGG
>NW_020799098.1:8078912-8090337 GCF_003259725.1 Athene cunicularia | reverse complement strand
ATCATCACTATTTCAAGCCTGTGGCTGTTCAAGCCACTTAGGATGATAGGAAATTACCCTAGTCAGGAAAATAGAATAATAAAAACAGTGATTAAATTTGCCTTCATCCTTAGTCTGCACACCATTATCAATCTCTTGCAAAATATTTTTCGGTATAGGATTCCAATTATGCTCTTAATAAAGTATGAAAAATGAGCTGAAAGAGAGGGTTTGGCTTTTTCCTGCAAAGTCCAAAATAAGAGTAATACTGCCCCCAAAGAAATTCCTGCAATAAAAAGTTTAGAAAAAAAGTTTGTTAAAATGGATACTCTGTTCCAGAAGACCTGACCGTATGCAATGGAAACACTGCCAGACTGAATCAGGTCATCCGGCCATTGGGTCCAACAGCAACCAGCAGTGACTGCTCCTAAAGAAAGCAATTGTGGACTGACCTGCTGTGGAAAAAATGTCCTTCTCAGCTTGGTAATTTGACCATCTTAATCCTGAAGGTTCATGTCTCTTCCAAAATGCATGGTGCATCCAGGCCTTACTGCTCCAGCAGGTATGGATGACAACAGTCATGTCCAATATAAACATAAACATATATAGATTTAAATTTAACACTGTATACATCTCACTGCCACTCATTTTATATGTCAGCAGTTTCACAGTCAAATAATATTTAATTCTGTGATATCTTTATTGATTGCCAATCAAGCTACTAAAAAGTTCAAATATACCTGAAAGTTAAGATTTCATTCTGCCACATCTATTTGAGATTAGAAAGGAGGAAAACTTGTTTAGCTTGGGTTTTGTAGTGCAGCACCAAAATATGCAATGTTTTTGATAAAATTCCCCCGTACTGGAATCTTTCCTCTGTGTGTGAGTAGGCTTGCCGTTCCCAAGGAGTCAGGTTCTCCATCTTTTCTGCCCACCCTCTGGTGTGATGGGGACCTGCAGCTCCATACACCTGCCCAACTTCTGACAGCATTTTTTGTCCCAGTTTTTGAAACTGCCCCGTGGCTGTGGGCAGCAATCTGCATCACCATGGGGCAGAGCTGTAGCAGTAATCGTGTTTGTAGTTGAGCTAGGGAGGTTTGGGATGGGGAGAGGAGAATGTGTGAAACAAAGGTGAAAGAAAGGAAAGAAGAAATGAAAGTGAGAAGGGAAGAAAAGCCACAGTCGAGTGCTGAGTATGCTCAGTTCCTATTTTATTTATACATTTATATTCCAGGCAGTGTTTAGTAGGTGTCTCTAAAGGCTGTGATTTATTATAATTTTTTCTTTTCAGTCCTGCAGAGGAAGGGGCAAAGGCCAGGAGGGGGCTGGATTCTTTGCCTAGGGCACGGCTGCTCCTCAGGCTGGCCCTGAATTCAGAAAAGTGCTAATGCTCCCTGGAGCTGGAATGCAATTAATTTTCTATGGCACAATGTTCCAAACAGAACATATTTGGGGAGGCTCAGGTTTGTGATTCTAGGCTACCCTTAGCCTATCTGTGCAAATTGGAGCTGCAACACCAGCTCTCCACACCGGGTTATTATTTTACACTTGGGAAACCAGCACATCTGGGATTTTTGACCTGAAAATGTTTGTTTGCGTGACATTTCTTTAAGTGAAGAGGGTGAGCATCTCGTTTTACCCATGTAAGTACTCCATTCAGCAGCCTGGCCAGAGTCCACTCAAGTCAGCAGCAAAATCTCCTTTGACTTATCTCCCACTACCTTTTTTTTTTTTTTCATTTTTATTTAAACTTTGTAAAGGTCAAATTTGGGGATCTATTTTTAACAAACACTGAGCAAAGACACTGGATGATTTAGAATAATCAGTTTAAAAACACATGTGACATGTAGCTGTAGCAGCATACTTTTTTCATGACAGCTTGTTGTGGGTCACAGGAACATTTGTCACTGATCACTCAATTATCCACAAATTAAAGCTTAACTTCATTTACACCATTTCCTAGTAAATATCAGGGCAGTTTCTTCAAGCCAATAGGCCCCATCTCCTGTCATACCATTGTAATCAGTAGATTATTGATAGCTGAGGAAAATTTAACCCACACTTATAAATATCTTTGCTTTAAGACACTTTGCTCCTACCTTGCAGTAATGCCAATGCTATGCATTTCAGAAAGCTTCAGAATTTTCTAATAAGAAACCTGTTTTTTTTTTTTTAATCGGTGGTCAGAATTTTCAAAGGGGAATTTAAAAAAAAAATTTCCTGCCTTACTTAAGCTCTCTCTGGAGCTGGAAAACTGGTCCTTGCACACATCTCCCACCTACACTGCTGGTGCAGCTACTCCCCAGCTGCTGGGGGATTCATGGAGGCATAGAAGGGTGATGGCGTTGTCTTAAATAGTGCAGGTATTACGCCCAGCTTATGTATGGTGACACTTTGGGGAAAGCTAGGGTTATGAGACTCACAAGTGTGTTTGGGCTTTGCTTTGTGCTGTAGTTAGAGCTTGCTTTAAGGTTCCTGGAAACCTCAAGTAGATAGGCTGATATTTCCAGAGCCTTGCTGCATCTTCTTTGATTACCTCATGTTATGAATGAAATAAACCAGCTAAGACTTAAAATATACAAAAAAGTACAGGCATGTATCTTTTCCCCGGGGTAAGAGGGCAAGAAAAGTCTTGCGTTGGATACTTTCGTGTGGATAATAATGTTTCTGAAGAAAGAGAAAAGCCCTTATTTTGGGATCTTGGTCTGAAACTTTTCCAAAGCAGTAACCAGCACCAGAGAACAAGTTGTTATCTCTGGACATCTATGCCACCTTTTGCTGACTCAATTAGAAAAATAAGAAATGAGTGACCATTGCAGGACTCAGCCCATTCCAACCTCCATTGTTTAATAAATAATTGAAAATGGTTGTACCAGGGAAGTATGACTTCATGGTATTTGAATAAGATATGTTACCCAGTGGATGCTGATGGAAAGAAGATAAAATATGCTGAATGCTATATATTTAGACTATTGTTTGGTAGGTGAAATAATATTTCCTTGTGAGTCACTGACTTTACTTGTGGATCAATACTGTGCTACAGAGGCTATAACTTTTCTTGTGATGCAGCTTCCCCTTGGCTGGCTCCTCAGGAGAGAAGATTTGAATAATGTCTTTGCTGGCACAAACATGCTCGCAAAACCAGCAGCTCCCAGACTGCACTCCCTGATTCACTGATGATGCAAAAACTGCTTTGAGGAGGGTGTAGCAGAAGCCAGGGGTTTGGTTTAGAATGGGAAGACTACCCTCATCCGGGAAGTCGGAGGGTCCCTGTTCCCTGCTCAGGTCACAGGAACACACCTGGTGCTCACAGGGACACCCTCTGCTCCTCCTGCCACCAAGTGTTACCCTGGCACAGGCAGGGCTGAAGCGCCAGGTCTGGGCTCTTGCCCTCTGTTATCTCTACTAGATCTGCTTAAATGGGGAACAGTGGAAATTGTCACTTAAGTCCAAATGGGGGAATGCTTTGCAACTTGGGAAATCCAGCCTGGCCTCTTCCTACCACCACTGCGCTACAAGAAGGCCAGAAGGCTAGGTGTTGGGTAGAGATACCTTCCTATCATCTCCCAAGCAGTGCACTACAGCTGCCAAGGTTGGAAAACTAATTTAGACAGCTTCTGGAGAAATAAACTTTTTTTTTTTTTTTTCCTTAAGCCCAAAAGACCACTAGGTGAGCCATCCCCAGCCCTCACCATTTTCCCTATGGAGAGCTTTTCCACTCTGGCTTGCAGACCATGCTATATGCTCTTTTAGCCCAGGGAATGGGGTCAGCACCTTCTCTCTGTTGCTTTTTTTGTGGTTGGTAGCAGGAGCATTGGCAGCCTGGCGATGCCCATCACTGCACCTGAGCAGGTCTGAGCTGTTGCTGACCTCATTTACCCACTCTGCTGAAAGGAGGTCATCCAGAGGCAAGGTTTGGGGCCAGCTGCGGGCAGGGTGGGTGGCTAATTGTTGACACACAGTTCTTTTCTCTGCCTCAGCTTGGGGTTTAGGCCTGAAGGTGCATAGCGCATGGTATCATCTGAAGGGTGAATGCCAAAGGTTTGAAAGAAGCAAAGGAAGTCAGGCAGGGAGCCTCCATAAATCTATCACAAAGTTAAATACTGTAAAATCTCTATGTTGTTTACCAGCTGTGCCTACAATGAAGACAGAAATAATCCTGGTAAAACATGACCTTTGATCAGCAAGGTGGAGAATTTAGGTCAAACAGGTTTTTGCTTGGCTGAAACTATAAGCTAGGGATGGACAGAAATAAAATTCTCTTCCAAAAATATGTTGTCTGAGGACTCCACAGAAAGCTGCTGTTCAGCAGCCTGCAGCCAACTTGCTGCACTTGCAAACCTTCCTTGCATCAAGCATTGAATGTAGACAGCAGGGGAAAACACATGCACACAGAGTTGGAGCAATTGCCTGCTCCCTGAGCTGGATTTTGATGGTTAAATTGCATTACAGGGCATGCTCTGGCAGGGCTTTTCTACATGACATTGAGGAAGCTTTTCTGTCAGTTCAGACTCAGTTATCTCCACGTGCAAAACAGGGCACAGTAACTCCTGTGCTGTGGCTATGAGGCATGCCCTGCTCACATTTTGCAGACAGAAGGGTGTTTCAGGGTGTCAGTGCTACACATGCAGGTCAACATGTGGGTGTCATCTCTGCCTTTGCACGAGGGGTCATGGCATTGCAGTGGGGCTCCTCCAGAGCACATCAATGGGGTCAGGGCAAAACACAGAGCCAGGGCTCACTATGTAGGCAGTGAAGTTGGGCACCCTGTGCTTTGGAGGGGAAAATAGGTTAGCTCTACGAAAACAGACCCTGACTCTTTTTATTTACAGAAGCAATGTGTCCTTCTGAGGCTGGCACCAGCCCATGTGTCCCGTGGTGTCCCATCAGGATCCTGCACTCAGCCTCAGGCCATGGTGCTGGGTCTTTGGTGCACTCCAAATCCTGTATTAGCATTGCTGAAGTTCAGGCTGGCCTGAGGGGCAACCAAGGCTGAGCAGCTCATCTATAATTAGTGGATAAAAGGATCCTCAGAAGAACCTGTTATAAGGAAAAAATGCCACCACAGAAAATATGCATAAATGGCTAGTCAGCAATTCTAGATGGGACAGGCAGGCAATCCCTGCCTTCACCCCACATCCCTGGGCCCATATGTGGGGACCACTGACCTGAGCAAAGACATCCCAGTCTGAAATAGGTGAAGAAGAGATCACACCCTCTCTGGGTATTATTTCATGTTTGATGACAAATTTCCCAGACACCAGGCTTTCCTGCAAGCAGCAGTTTAGGAGGGTCTGGAGACGCCTGAGCACTCAGAGGGTTAAATCAGCAAATGGGTGACATGATTTTATGCCTGTGGGCGGTTTGTTCCAAAGATCAGCTGCTCTCAAAGCAAAAGTAAACTCACAGTGTTTATTATGAGTCACTTAAGCAAGCAAATTATTAGTAGAATCTGATCTGTGGTTATGCGAGTTAGGACCTGAGGTGAAGGTTAATTATTTTTTACCTCTTTAAAAAAAAAAAAAAAAAAAAAAAAAAAAAAAAACCTGCACCTATCCGAGAGCTGTTCAGCCTGGGCGTCTCTGGGTGCTCCTGGAGCTCACGGTGCTGCTGAGTTACTGAGGACATGAAGCTGGTTTTTCACACTGAGGCCTCAGCCCAAAACCTGCTGACATCCCAGAGAGCCTTTTCATTAACTTCAAGGGGCCCGGAGTCGGGCTCCGTGTGAATGGCCGAGTTCTACAGCAGGCAGCAATGGCCTGTGCACAATGGTTGCCCTCCCGCTGCCCTCCCACTGCCCCTGACCTCCCGCCAGAGCTGAGTCACCGCTGCCCCGGCGCTTTCAGAGAACCCTCCGCCCGGCGGGATGGTTACTGGGTAATTGCTGTGAGTTTTTTCTCAGGGCAGCACCTCATACGTAACCAGTGCTGGGATGCTGGAGTCTGCTCAGGGACCAAGAGCACAAAAGCAGGGAGCTGAGAGGGGACAGTGGGGCATTTCCTTCTCTTCCCCCTGCAGTGAGCAGATTTCATCCCGTGAGAGGGTCCTTTCCATTGAAGGGAAAGAAATAATCCCCTGAGGACTGATCCTTTTCCCATCTGGTGCCTGATGAGGTTGGGGCTGTGGGAGCAGGGCACACTGGACTCCTTCCCTGCCTCCAGCCCCAAGCCATGACTCACTTGGGTATCATCTCCAGCATCATTGCAGACACCTGCATGGCAGGATCCAGGTTGCTTTGAGTTACTGTGGCACCCAACGGCTAGTAAAGCTTATCCTGTCACTGGCCTGATGTGTGGATGCTATACAGGCTCAAAAGAGCCAGAGTCTCTTGCGGGATGAAGGTGGCACTGAGAGTGACCCTAGGGCTGCTCCAAGGTACCAGGGGCCTCGCAGCCCTTAACATGACCAGCATGGGTAGGAGAAGGATGGTCTACTGGCAGAGATGGTCTACAGGGTCTGGACACCTCTCCAAGGACTGGGGGGGACCTGAGTCTAGTTCACTGGAGAGGTAGAGAAGCTGTGGTGTTGGGCTGATTTATAGTGCCACAATAGAAGGAAGAAGGAAGAGGCCGCATGAGCTCATCCCATTGCAGAACTGAAGTTTGCAAGATCTGTCCAGACTGTTCAAGTTTGCCCAGTGGGCTGCTTACCTTCAGTGCTCAATAAATAAACAACAATAAAACAATGTAGATGTTTTCAGCATAAGGTAATAGAATATAGGTCTCCTGAGTCAAATCTGGAGGCAGTTTAACAGGGCTCCTTGGAGCAGTGGCTCTGTGTTGCGCTCTGTAGAGCACCATGGTGCTATTCACATGATTTTTAATGCAATAAAATTACACAATAATGCAATACAATAATAATAAATTAGAACAGAGACAGTTCTCAGCCATACCAAATGAGGAAAGGCAAGGTTTCACTCTTGCAATCCCAACTCATTCCATAACCCTAGGCAAATTACTAGATTTTTTAAAAGCGTCCTTGCTATTTTATTTTTTTTTTCAGTGTGACTTTTTAAGGCATTCTAGAATCACAGCGCTCATTGGGAAAACAGCATCTTAGCATCCCTGTGCTTTGCTTCTCTCACTAGTGAAGGCTGCAGAGAGAATTATAAACTCCACTTAATGCACATGGGAGAATCAGACACTATGATGATAAGTGTAGTATTAAATTGGGGCTTTGCAATTCATTTTCCTGTGGTCCAACAGGGACCACTCAGCAGGGAATAGGCACCAGCTCTGTCTTGGGAGACAAGGTAAGAAATGTGAGCTCCTGGGAGCACAAAACTGTTGAGGAACAAGCAAAATGTGCTTCCAGCCCAGCCATGGAGCAGCACGCAGCCCTTTGAGCAGTGCTCTCCTCTGCGTCCCAGGGAGTTACAGCTCTTTACTTTTGCTGCTTGCTTTCTGCCAGCAGTGTAAATTCCTCGCTGCAATTGCCGGGAGCAGTGGGGAACCTGTCAGCTCTTGGCCTGGATACCATGGCCTTCACATTGAGAGAGACACTCCCCCTCCCTCCTTCCCTCCTCTCCCGCTCCCTAAAATGTCTCTATCTCAAGGAGAATCAGTTCAGCACATCGGCAGTCATGTTCAAATTCCAAGGCTAAGCACGAAGCCTGGGAGAGAGAGAGGGGGGCAGGAAAAAAAAAAATCAGGTGCTTCTCAAAAACAATCAACCTGATTCACATGCAGCTCAGCAGCTTTTTTGATGGCTCAATTCCAGATTTCACAGCTATTCAATAGTTCTCTTGTGTAGCTGATCCTTGTCTTAGAATTCAGCACAACTCAATCCATTTTCCCTTTTCTTTCTATAAACACCCCCTCCTCCTCTTCCCCTCCCTTCATTTTCTTGATTTACATCTCTAGGGAGATGGGAATGTGAGGGAGAAGCTTGTAGCCTTCCTTCCTGGGGGGCCTTGAACTGGTGTCCCCTGTCTCAGGTTCCCATTATCCTCGCTGCGCAAGCCGCAGCCCCTCTGCACTCCAGCCCTACTCAATTGGAATTTAAATGCTTCATGATTGTTGTCTCACAGAATAGGAAAGTGCTGCATTAAAGAGTAAATTACAGCAGACAAGTAACTGCCTTGGGAAGGAGTGTGAAAGGAGAGATGAGCCTAGCACAATGCCAGTTTGCAAAAGAGGGTTTTTCCAAAGATGAAACAATCTTCCTGGGACAGTCTCGTAAGGATAAATATGATGCAGACAGTGTGGATATGGAGCTTTGTCTTGGAAGAGAAGCACAGTGTGCTCAGCCTGGAGCAGGCCTACAATGTGCATCTTGGACATAGATATGAATTGTATCCCAGAGCCAAGAGCGTGGCTGGATCTGGGCTTGACATTCAGTCTTTACATGGGCTAGATCCAGGCAGTCTAAAGTGGGATCCAAAGCACTAAGGCAGCTTGCAAGGAAGTGAACGGAAGAGGTTTCTTCATCTCCTTGCTTTTGCTGCTTTCTAAGCACAGGAAGAGTTTAAGTGTTCACTCATGGTATCTCTCATCCATGCTAAGACCACCCCAGAGACCATCATCCTCTCTATCCACTCTATGGTGATGATCATTCATTGTCTAAACACTCTAGTTGTGGCATTGGGACCCTTTCCCTCTTCCCTGTGCTGTAGAAAAACAGAATGGAAAATAAGTCCCCAAGATGTCTCGGTAGTTCTAGAGATGCTTCTACACACGTTTATATACTTTAAGTCCAAGCCTCTTTTTCCACTCAGAATGGACCCACATACATTGGCCCCAAAGCCCAAATGTTCTTGTGCTCTCTGAGAATGGGCATTGCTCCCCTTCCCTTGTGTTGTGTGGCACTGGATACATCTCATGCTGGGGCAAAGAGAAACAACCCAGCTTCTCTAATACCAGGACCAGGTATCTGCACCAGACTTCCTTCTGCCTAGTCCTGCCTCCACGTTAGTCGTCACTGGGCCAGCCACAGCAGATCCTGAGATAGTTTTTCAGGTGAGATCTCTATGAGGAGGAGATGCTGAGCCGACTCAGCATGGAGCTAGCTATACTCCTAACAAACACCTCTCTCTTGCCTGAAGGACAAAAATGTGCTTTGATGGTGGTGGAAAGTGCCCTGTGACTTTTTATGAGTTATAAGGAGTCTTCCAGCTACATCTGTGTGAGATGGGGTTTCTCCAGCAGGAGAATCAGAAGAGAAAGGCTTTGACATTTGAGGAAAACACGGGAAACTGTTAAAATTATGGTTAATGTTCATGCAGAGCATCTGAGGGAGGAGCAAAAATGAATTAGTCTCAGTGGCTTACCACAGTTGCCAAGATCTGGAACAGAGACCAGCCACACAAAAAGGGAGCAAACTTCAAGTATTTACCCTTGAGAGATAGTGATGGCATCTGTCTTCTTACATTTTGGTTACCTCTGCAGAGCCTGTCATATTAATAGAAGATTCATGAATTAAACCAGCCAGGTGGTGTAATGCATAGGTCACAGAAGCCCTAGGAAAAGCATCAAAAAATGGCATGTTCACTGAGATAGGAGGAAAAAAAAAAAAAAAAGAAAAAAAAAAAGATCAGGACAGTTTCTCTCCCCTTTGCTCAACAGCATATGCCTTTCAAACTGTTCACTGAAGTAAGGTGCCATGGACACTCAGGAAAATAATGCACAAATTTTACTAAGAGAAATAAAAAAACAATGTGCACACACACATGCGTGCAGGCACACAGTCCTTCCCCCTCCACGATCGTGGGCGTACTCTTTCCCCAGAGCTGGCTTCGAGTGGCTCCTGTTTAATTACTCTGCTGGAACTGCTGTAGCAAAGGCTGTGCCAGCATTTTTCTTTGGTTTCATTTGCAACTACATGTGAGAAATGCCCCTTGGCTTAATGTTGACAATTAACTTCTCAGTGCTGAAATACATTTTTGTAAGGTTGCTGTATTTTTTTACTTAGTGACCATTCTGAAACAAGTCTTTCAAATGGCCTTCATCTGGCTTCTTCTACCTCACCTTGCCTTTCCACGTTGTGAACCCCAGTATCGCAATAAAACTGGTTCAGGGAATGAACACAGCCTGTTGTTCCCCATGAGAATATTCTGTATTTCATTTGGAAAAGGGTCTACTTTTATAGCCCACAACCAGGTGCTCTGAAAAGCACATCAAGATTTGTTGAAGTCCTATGGAAGTGACAGTGTTTTGTCCTTCTAAACCCAGCTGTTCACTTCACATAAGTCGCCAGGCAGAGAATAATTGAAAAAAAAAGTCTTGTTCTCATCAGGTGCTTTAGTTCCTTTGACTTGCCAGGCTCGGCACTGTGTTGATTCAGGTCCTTGTGGCCCAAACCAAATGCCACTGAAAACAATAGGAAAACTGGGCTTTGGATCAACACACGCACAATGCAAAATACTTTGGTTTGAGGGCTTTTGAGGACACCCAGTGTGGTGCCATCAGAGCGCTGGCATCCTACAGGACGCCCGCAGCTGGCTGGGGGTGTGCCAGCACCCCTTGTCAGCCACCCCAACCACCCTCTCCCTTGTCCCACAGCACATGGAGCACTGGTGCGAGGCCACAGGTGAGGAAAGTCCTCCAGGGCTTTGGTGAGCCATGCCTCTCCCGAGGAGGCACAGATCGGGAGAGGAAACAGCCAGCAGAAAACCTAGGGATGGAGACACAGTAGACAAGTCCTGCTCTCATTCTCTTCAGGCTTTTTCTCTTGCCCTCTACCAGAGACAAGAAACCAGACTTTGGGCTCACCCGGAATGGCCAGTCATGTTTTTTCAGCAGAACTGTGTCTGGATCTTTTGATTAAGTGAGACCTGGCTGTGGGTTGTGAGGGGACAGCTGACAGTGTGCAGAGCTGGGACAGAGAGGGGACAGCAGCAGGGCTACAAGCGTCAAGATCCCTCTTCCCCACATGACACAAGGCCCAAACTCCTCTGCTAACAGAGCCTCCAGCCCCCATGCACCCCTTCTTCTCGCTCATTGCATTTAAGTGGTCCCTAAACTTTCCTTACCACCATAAAAAATGCTATCTTCTCCCATGTGTGCTTTGCCCTCAGCACTTGGCCAGTTGTTCCAGTCCTGCAGGACTTCTGCCTGCTAAGGGCAAGAAATTAGCACAGATGTTAATTAAACCTTCTCTGCCTCCAGATCCTGAGAGCACTGAGAGCATTGGCAAAGGGCTGCCGCATCTTCAGTTGTGTCTGCCTCTCCCTTGCAGGCAAATGCAAACACCAGGCTCCCAAGTACCAGCCCTCACTTTGAGTTTCTCTGCTTTGGCTGCTTGTCTTCCAACTCTTTAGCATGTCTTGAATGTGGCTTATTGTCTGCTAATAAAGAAAAGCGCGTTGCTCTCCAGCAATGGCAAGATCCCAGCTTTCGTGCCCTGCTGCAGAGCCAATTCCTGTCAGGGAAAGCAGCTATCACTGGAGGTTTTAAATAAACCAGCGCTCCCCCCCCCCCCCCCCCCCCCCCCCCCCCCCCCCCCCCCC
>NW_020799098.1:8005159-8078862 GCF_003259725.1 Athene cunicularia | reverse complement strand
CCCCCCCCCCCCCCCAACCCTCCTGTTATATAATGCTCTCCTTCCCCTCCTTTTAATGAAAACAACCAAGTAACTGTCTATTTTTACCATGGTAGGGACAGATCTAGCAGCCTTAACTTGTACATGTCCGTCTGGAAATCAGTGGGAGCTCTGCCTGCATGGGAAAGCACTGCAGGACCATGATCAGGAATGACTAACACGGTACAGTACTCCCCACTTTGGCCGGAGAGAGGCCAGAAAAACATGGGCCACAACATAGAACACATTTCGCAAGCGACATTTGGTGTTAGCCAAAATATACTTCAATATGACGGAAGCATATAGTAAAAGGCACATTCCTTTACCACACTATTACTGTAATATCCCAGTGCCTCCACATTAATTTGTTTCCAGAAAATTCCATCATCACTATTTCAAGCCTGTGGCTGTTCAAGCCACTTAGGATGATAGGAAATTACCCTAGTCAGGAAAATAGAATAATAAAAACAGTGATTAAATTTGCCTTCATCCTTAGTCTGCACACCATTATCAATCTCTTGCAAAATATTTTTCGGTATAGGATTCCAATTATGCTCTTAATAAAGTATGAAAAATGAGCTGAAAGAGAGGGTTTGGCTTTTTCCTGCAAAGTCCAAAATAAGAGTAATACTGCCCCCAAAGAAATTCCTGCAATAAAAAGTTTAGAAAAAAAGTTTGTTAAAATGGATACTCTGTTCCAGAAGACCTGACCGTATGCAATGGAAACACTGCCACACTGAATCAGGTCATCCGGCCATTGGGTCCAACAGCAACCAGCAGTGACTGCTCCTAAAGAAAGCAATTGTGGACTGACCTGCTGTGGAAAAAATGTCCTTCTCAGCTTGGTAATTTGACCATCTTAATCCTGAAGGTTCATGTCTCTTCCAAAATGCATGGTGCATCCAGGCCTTACTGCTCCAGCAGGTATGGATGACAACAGTCATGTCCAATATAAACATAAACATATATAGATTTAAATTTAACACTGTATACATCTCACTGCCACTCATTTTATATGTCAGCAGTTTCACAGTCAAATAATATTTAATTCTGTGATATCTTTATTGATTGCCAATCAAGCTACTAAAAAGTTCAAATATACCTGAAAGTTAAGATTTCATTCTGCCACATCTATTTGAGATTAGAAAGGAGGAAAACTTGTTTAGCTTGGGTTTTGTAGTGCAGCACCAAAATATGCAATGTTTTTGATAAAATTCCCCCGTACTGGAATCTTTCCTCTGTGTGTGAGTAGGCTTGCCGTTCCCAAGGAGTCAGGTTCTCCATCTTTTCTGCCCACCCTCTGGTGTGATGGGGACCTGCAGCTCCATACACCTGCCCAACTTCTGACAGCATTTTTTGTCCCAGTTTTTGAAACTGCCCCGTGGCTGTGGGCAGCAATCTGCATCACCATGGGGCAGAGCTGTAGCAGTAATCGTGTTTGTAGTTGAGCTAGGGAGGTTTGGGATGGGGAGCTGTGGATCAGACAGGGTTGGGTCACAATGAAAATCCTGCAGCACTCTCAGACCACAGCTCCCATCATTCACATGAGGCAGATGGTTTTATTGAGAGTGGAGGCTTCCTGTAGAGGATTAACATTTGGGAATGACTCCATGGGCCGAGCAGCTCTGAGTAATTTGCCACCCATTTTCAGATTCACCTTAGACTAGTCTGAGTCACTTCTGGAGGTGTCTTCTTTCACCATCTGCCAACAGAGGTGGCCCCAACAACTAGTTTAGGTTAAGTGTGAACTTGTAGGTGGACACGTTTCATGGGAGGTTAGTCCCATGCATGACACTGCAGCCCTGTGCTAGCATCCTGTCCCAGCACATGCCTCGGAGCATCCTCCCATCCCGCCTATGTCTCACTCACCTGCTGGGATGATGTGTAATGGACATTAACAAAGAGTCTGTTCTTAAATTCCCTGTGTGCTTATCTTTTATTTTTAAAAAACATGGCTATTTTAACATGGAAAAATAGAGCTGAAAACCTGTTCTGCCTTTGCCAGCCGACGAGTGATTCTGACCCTTCATGGCAGTATAGCTAGTGGATTCACCAGAGTCCTACCTTTATGTGGAGCATCATGGACCCAGGAGACGGCTCTGACTGAAGGTGCCCAAGTTGCTCATCAGTACTGCACACAGGAAACCTTTGCACACACACCAGGAGAGTGGGGATGAGTATAGGAGTATGGGGTTTGCAAGGCAATTGCATCTTTTTTCCTGATAGGATTTGTGTGTGTATCAGCATGTTAATATAAGCTCCGAAAGAAGCAGTTGATGGCTGGGAAATGAGAGGCTGTATTTATATTAAGAGGTTTTAAATAAGAATGTTCACATAAATCTGATCAGTCAGTGTTTCTTTGGCTTTTGCTTTGTGTCTGGAGGGGGCTGTGTGTGTTTTATCTCTGAAACTCCCACTGCCCTGTACTGTACTGTTGTGCTGCTCCTATATCCCACTATACTCATGTTTGGGAAAACAGCAGAGGAGCAGGAGAAGTGGATGTATGAAAGGAATGTTAAGTAAATCTGAAATGCACAGCACTGGCTTCTCACTGTACTTCCAGTCAACACAGCCCAAGAAGTTATCTCTTTACTGGCACTGAGATAACTGCAGTTACATCTATAATTAAGATAATCTGAATAGCTGCTTTTCTAGTGGGGCCACAGACTAAAAACTCAGAATATAAAATATAAGTTGGAGTTGTCCTGAAACAGAACTGGCTTTGTAGTTTTCAGATCAAAATGAAACACTTGAAAAAAAAGTTTTTTGGATGAAATTCACTAAAAGCAGAGTCAAATTAATTCAAAATCCAACCCCAAACTAAATGTTAATTTCCTGACATTATATTTAACCTTTAAAATAAAGGAAATACAAGTAGTCATGTAAATAACATTTTTCAAATGAGACATTTTATTTTAAAAATATCTGAGCAACTATTTTTCAAATTTCCTTTTCCCAGCCAAATTATTCATTGACTCTTAACACACCATGTTGACTTGAAGTTGCAAATTTGGTTACCTAAGACAGACAGCAACACTTTTCTGCCCTCCTAAGAAATTCCTTTGTTTAGCCACGTACAACCGTCCCTCTCTCATCTAGTGACGTGTGAAGGATGAACGCCGTTCCTGGCCAGGCAATGCTGTAAATGGAGAAGTAAAAGGGCACTGTGAACATGACATTTTTATGATTAAATCCAAATGCTGCTGAATATAGCAGGAGTCTTTCCACTGATTTTGGTGCACTCTGCATTAGGGTGTTATTTCGGAGGCTGCACCTTTGCTAATAAACATGATGATAACAGGCTGCGTCTCTGTGGCTCCTGCAAACACAGCTCCATGTGAACACTGCTCTCTAGCACAGGGGTTCAGACCTTTGATTTATTTATTATTTACACAGCTCCTCTCTACGTGCCTTTTTACCTTTCTTAGCAACCACTACTTGAACAGGGGCTACAGGAACCATTAGCAGCAGATGCAGCCTCCTGGGTGGTGGGGTCCCATCTTGCCCAGCCACGGCTGTGGCTGCAGCCCTCCTCCCAGGCTTGGGCAGGACAAGCAGTCCCACTAGCATTATAGGTCCCCCACATGTTTTACCCTGGTAAAGCCTTCCTGGGCTCAGCCCATGCTTTTGCCACCTAACATACTCATATTTCACCTTGGTGCAGCAGTGTCTGGATTAAAACTCTGTTATTGCCACAGGTGCACAGCATAAGAGGAAACCAAGGTGCAGAGGTTATATATGTCCAGGCTGATGAAGGAAGTTGCAATCAGAGACATGAATAATTGAGGTCAGCTTTCATATCACTTTTTTATCATGAGCCCTGAACACGGTTAACCAGCCAGCCATAATCTGGAACTGAGTTGCTGCCACTGTTAGAGGTACATTGTGAGTTACTGTGATATTTCTAATGCCAAATTCAACACCTGAAGAAAAAAAAAAAAAAATCAGCCACAGAGGAGTGGGTTTAGATGCACATTCTTACCTAAAGCTTCTTTCCATCAAAGTTTCACCAAATCCTCTCTGCTCAGCACCATCAATTGGTTATTTCAAGTCCTATATTACCTTTCTTTTTCATTGTTTTAATCCTTCTTCCTGTCTTCTGATTTATTGTCTTTAACCTTTGCAGACCTTTTCTGCCTAACATAGAGTATTGTATGCCCTAAATCTAAGGATTACAAAATGCTTGGAAGTGATTTAAGAATCTGACTTATTACTCATTTCATGGGGTAGAAAATGGGGTCTTTTCTCTTCACATCAGAGGACGTGTTGCTGGAGACAGGCACTGAGCAGTGAGAGGAGACCCATGTTTTAAGCAGGCCAGGGTCTCTGCTCTGCACAGTATATGCATTAATAACCACAAAAGCAACCCTGCACTATATAATGAACACGTGGAAGCAGTTTTACTACTTAGATAGGATCTCTGAGCCAAAGAAGTTGTCTGATTTGTCAGCATCTGGGAAGCAGCTCCATTGAGACATGACTGTATTAGTCCTAGCTACGTATCCAGCCTTATTAAAGACTTATGCTTTAAGTCTGCCTCTAATAAAAACCTGCTTTGGTAGGAGTTGAGCTTCCTTACCCTACATGAGTCACTTATTTTTAAAGGAGAGTTAGTAGCATTTGCTACTGAACTGATAAAACACTTCAAGCTCTTAACTCATCGGCTTATTTTTCAATGATGCTTATGAGTTTAGCTGAGTTTTCTAAAAACTAAGCAGCTGTGTTCTCTGTCAGGAAGACCAAATGTAAATCACTGACAAACTGCAGTGTAATTGCAGTGCAGAGGCAGAGATGGGGACCAGTGGTCTTCTCTGAAGTGGGCCATATGATGAAAGTTCTTCTGAAGGAAAGAAACCTGGAAGTTAGCTGGTATCCAAGATCCAGAGGGATTTATTAATTAGGTGCTTTGGGTATCTAACTGTCAAGTAGGTGCCTGCCTTCCCCAGCAGCATTTAAAGCCCATGAGCTATATCTGGAGGCAGAAGCACTATGTAATGGTGGGTGAAGCCATCTGTGATATCCTGGCTAGTTTTCCAGCTGGTGTGTAAAACCCCTTATTTAAGTGGAGCTGCACTGATTTATATTTACTGGAAATTCAGTTTGAGGCCATGCAGTAGAAGCCAGGTCCGATACGTGTCGGTTTTGCTGAGCGTTATTATTCCTCTGACACGGCTTGCTGCCTGGATTTAGTTCCTCCCAAAACTCATGTGTTGTGGTTTATGTTTCATAGCCAAGCTGGCCTCAATTACTCAAGGCCAAAAACAAGATTAGAAGGATTGGCCTCTGCTAATGGATGCTTGGTGGTTTTTCTGGAGTGCTTTATCAACCCTGTCACAAGCAATAATAGGAAGGAGAAGAATCCTAAAGGTCTTGGAGATCCTACCTCACTGCTGATGGCTGTAGTCATTACCCCACGCTTCAATCACCTCTGCTGTGCCAAGGGCTGGCCTCTGAGTCCACTTTTCCCTCCTCACTCTTGAGCAGCTACTGCTAAGAACCTGGAAGCTGCTGGAGCTCCAGTTCAGAGGCTGCTGATTAATGCCAGTTTCTCCACCAACAAGCGTGCACCATTCACATTCAAATATTGCATCTCTCCTCAGCAGACAAGAGACGCGGGCTGAGGGAAACACTGAGAACCCTTGTGGCAGTGTCTGCTGGAATCCTGTTTGTGTAAAGTTTGCCAACAACAGCCTTTGCAAGGACTTCAGAGTGTTTTCTTTGCTCTGGGGATTAGTTTGGAGATTCAGCTGGGTAAACCGACCTCTCTCTCCTCCCCCTATGTGATGCTCCTTGAGTCTTGGAGACTTCTCAGGTATTTTGCATGGTGTAAGGACATGTTCTCTTCAAATATGGTAGATTTGTTCAAATGTGTCTGTCAGATCAGCAGAGCTAGTTTTCTTTGCTCAGAAATGGATGCTCTGCATGTCAGGACCTTAGTCAAAGCAGATACCAGGTATTGCACACCGATGTCAAAGCATGAGCCTGGAAGAAGAGATTTGGCTGCTAAGAGAACTTTGCAGTCAATTAAAAAGAGAACAAGGGTGAATACCACTCAGGATCCCTCAAATATACTTTTTCCTCCTGAGGTCTCCACTTCTTTCCTCCATTTCTTAGGCTTGCTTGTAACCTGCTCTGCCGTTAGGGGTTTAGGTTTTGAGAAGGGGTGTCTTGCCCTCTGAGGACCTGTGAGAGATGAAAAACCAGGCCTGGGAGAAACACAGACTGAGAAAAACAGCCTGAGAAAGAGATAAAAGTTGAGAGCCTCCAAGGAATGCCTCAAACACTTGCAAGATGAAACTATAGTCATGGGGTGGATGGTGTGGAGGTCAAAGCTGATCAGAGTGCCCGAATAACGCAAGATGCATCTGGAGGAGGGATCCCTGTGGAGACAGGACGGCCCTGCTCTGGGGCACCTGGACAAATTTCAAGGGCCATCTGTCCAGTGAGTGACCTTTGCTTCATTATCCACGAAATGCATATTAAAGTTAACACCCCTCAATATGCTAATGAAGACAAACATGATCATGCTAATTACATCATCCCATGAAACCCCTTACCTCTCCACATACATGGGATACGTAGGTATGTGGGTCAACCTAGGGGACAGACCCAAGGGAAGTGTGTATAAATCAAGGGGGAGGAAAGAGGAGGGGAGGGCCCAGTGAGTGAAGTGAGGCGAAGAAGACAGTTGCCTCCTTGAACCCTCACTGGTGGGATCGACACTGAAATCCAGACTGGTGATCTCTATTCCCCTATTCCTTCTATCTCCCTCCTTTCCTTTTTCCCCTTTTTCCTTCACTCTCATTAAGAAATGCAAGTCATACTGTATTGCTTGCCACAACTCATTATATACTTAGCCAATTATCGTGTGTTCAATTAGTACATTGTGGGTAGTTAATAAATGCTTGGACTTTGAGACTTGTCTCACCGTTGTCCACTCCATTGGGAATTTGTGAATCTGAGTCACTTGTCTCCCTCATCTGAGTGGGACGTGACAGGACCATCATGCCTCTCCAAATTACGGGGGTTCAAGGTCTAGTTCAAGGCTAAATGCAAACTCTGTAACAGAGGTGGATATCTGGGGGTATTTTGGTGGCCTGGGGCTCTCCTGGGAGGCATCACTGCCAGAGAGAGGCCCTGGAGCAGTCACAGGACACATAGACTAAGACTATGACCCTTGGACAGTGGGATTGGGCACCAAAAGGGACCTAACTGCTGGGGAAAGGAGACACAGAGACCATGCGATAATGGACCAGAAGAAAGAAGCCTGGCTGGGGGCATGGTACCCTCCTAGGATGGTGTCATGGAGTAGGGACTTCCATCCCAGTGTCACCACCACGCTTTGGTCCCAGGGAGGCACACAGCAGATCGCTGTTGTTGACCTATGTGACGTATGACTGAACAAAGGCTGCTCTTTTCCCAGCTCCTTCTGTTTGTGACACTTAAATCAGAGAAGCAAAAATGAGCCTCTTTTTTTTAAGATAAAAGGGATATCAGCTTTCACAGGTTTTTTTCTCCTATTGTCAGAAATCGGGTCAAGGGGCTGAGTTTAACAATTGCTGTCCAGCCTTTCCTCCAACATAAATGCAACTTAATTCTCTTGCTTTGCTCTGCACTGCCTTTTCTTAGGTTAATTTTCATGATGGGGAGGAGGACACAGAAGCTGCCTGGCCATACTGGATGACAGTTTATGCCTGTCTCACACATTTCTTTTAACTCTGACTTGGCACCCTGCCTCTGAGTTTTCACATCTCAGGTTAACCCTGGGAGAAAATAATATCTAGATTTTTACAGTGTGTGATTACTTCTGATTCACAGGATAGTTCTCCTTGCAAAGACCACTCTGCCAGTTATTACGTTGGAGAGTTATATCCAACTGTGAGACTCACAGGAATAAGGACAAGTGAAGATTGTCTCAAAAGACAAAATTTCTGTTTAGCTTTGCTGTATCCCCAGAATCCTGTTAACCTGGGTGAGATGAAATCCAGATCTGAGCCAGACAGTTATCCCTCTCTGTAGGCTCAAGACAATCTACTGAACCTCTGGTGTTCAGAGAGGGGGAACTGAGTCAAGTCATTATCATTTTTTTAATTTGCAAAATGCTAATTCTGATTGAGATTCAGAAATGCAGGTGTGCTTCTGCAAGTCTTCATCTCTCAGGGCTCCAAAATTGTTAGTAGCAAAGGTCTCTTGTCCAGCCATAGGTTTGATGCTACATCACTGAATCACCTGCTAAGATTATCAGTCTCATGGCAGTCACAGGGAGGACAAGCCATGAACTTTTCACTCATCCTCACTGCCCTGGCAAGATCCTCACCTGAACAAGGCATCCAAGATGCTTTGGAGGTGGGGGTGCAAGTGCTGGGCTCAGTTGCTGCTTCTGTGAGAGGTACCAAACAATACTAAGAGCCTGCAGGAAGCCACTAGTAAAGTGCAGGCTACAGGAAACTCAGAGTTGTTTTGAACCAGATCTGTACCTGTCCATCTGGCAAGATTGAAACTGATTCCAGCTCAGGGGATTATCCCATCCCCGCTCCAGTGGTTTTCAGAGTTGTTTTGAACTCAGGTTTAAGTGGAAAAAAACTAAGAAGCAGAGAAGGGGAGGGGCTGCTGGAGGAAGAAATGAAATGTCATTCTTCCTATCACGACGCCTAGCTGATCCTGGATAAACAAAGCCCAAGATGTACATATTGAGATTACATTTGTCTTATTTGTGATCAGGCATTGATGGAAACAGAACTTGTGAAACAACAGTGTGAGAATAACAATTTTCACTGGTAGGGAACAAGCTGTTCTTGGAGTGTACAGGGGGTTTTGACAGTCTCATCAGCAGACAGAGCCTGTTATAAATGATGCCCAATTCCTACTACATACAGCCCAGACCTGCTGCAGGACCTGGCTCAAGCACAGAGAGAGAGAGAGAAGGGCTTCCACGTGCTTCACAATTCCACCAGATGCATATCTGTATCTTCAGGCACATAAATATCATTAGCAATCCAGCTATGCCTCCCTCCATGCCTTGATTTTAAGTGTGATAAATACAGCATCCTATCTTGGGGCTGCTGAAGGAAAAAAATGTTTGGAAGGCCAGAACATGGAGGGCTGGGTTTCTTCACTGGTCTTCTGACAGATGCACCAGACCCATCTGTGTGCCCTGGTCTGTGCCCCATGGAAGGAGGCCGGGGTGTGCAGACTGAATGCAGGGCACAATACTGAGCCTGAGGAGACAACAGCAGCACCAGACCTTCTCCCAAAATCCAGTACTGATCTCAGTGTTCCCTCAACTCCCTCCCATCTCACATATGCAGAGGGGAGAAACCCAAGGGGTCTGAGGAAGCATAACAGCAGGTGCTTTTCTGTGCCATTGCACCATGCTGGAAGCCCTGCCTGCTTGCTCAGAGCTGCAGCAGGATGAGCTCTGGGCTCTCTCCTCCCACCATTTCTGCCTTGCAGTGAGGAGCACAAGACACATTTTCCCCCAGTAGGATGAAGGTAGAGACCTGGGTGTGCACAGAGTCCCTGCAGCATCATTTGGCTCTCTATTAACTTCATCTTGTTTGCTACATATTGGGACCATTGGCTGGCATGGTTTGAACCATGCTGCTGGTTTTCTGGCTTGCATTAGTAGCAGCATTAACAAAGTGCTGCATTACAAGAGCCTGAGCTGTCAGATGTGCTTGATTTGCATTCAGCACAAATTCAGATGGGCACAAGGCTATGCACGGGCAGATCTTATTTCAAGACTGGGGTCTTGGAGCGTGCAAGTGTGTGTATGCATAAGGGTTCATGTATTTAGAGAAATACTGTTTGCCCACCATCCAGGGCCAAAAGACTGAAATCCAAGCAAGCCTAAACTTCTTTACCATTGACGCCATAACAACATTTGAGGTTTCGAAAAGAAGCGGAAAAAATGTGTTGCTGTAGTAAGGGAATAGTAATAAGATCTTAGCCTTGGAATTAACGCGCTTTTTACTGAAGCAGCAAGCTCTGCAATGCTTCCGCCTCCTCAAGATTTGTGAGGAGAGATGTGCCCCAAAGAATGCTAGTTATTCTGAATGGGGAGAAAATGCAGCTGAGGGTGAATGGAAAGACATCCAGGAAAAACAGAGAAGCACTGCTGTTCTATTCTCCTCCCAGCTCCCACCTCCCTCCCTCCCTCAGCTTCAGCAGAGCATAATGCAGCAGCCTGGTGGGGCTGCTGGTAAAGCAGTATGGGAGTTCATAGAAGCACTTAAAAGCGTGAGACTGCAGCACAGAGAGGAGATGAAAGTGAGTTATGGGTTACGCAGGACCTGGCTGCAGTAAAGAGGTGTAGACCCCCACTGGGAGAGATGGCAGGCAGCTCTTTGCGGGGCAGTGCTCCATCAAAACTGACCTGTGAAGTGTTGCACCTTGCACACAGACCTCTGCTTCTCTTTCCTTTGCAGCTGATGCATTATGTAGCCTATAAGCTTTGAGAGTTTCTGTCACAGGCAGCTGGTTGTCCCAAGCTACACCTCCTTGCCTCTGGCCCATAGGGACCAGAGTTGTGTGTGGGTGAAGCCAGGACTGAGGTTGCTTGGCAGATCTCAGCAGCCACTGGATCTATTGCAATGCAAATACAGGTGGAAGGTGTGGAGGTAGAAGACAGCACAGGAGACTCAAAATAACGTTTCACTCTCTCCTCCATGTCTGGCCAGGGGGAATATTTCTTCCAGAACAGGTTTACTTTGATTGCACTTCCGAGTAAAAGGCTGCAGCTGTCCTTAGTACTCATGGAGAGCAATTAAAGTCAAGAAAGGGTCCTTCTTATATTTCTCATTCTTAAATAATCCTGTGTAGTCTCGGCTGTCATTCACAGGCTCAGCATCATATATTCAGTGCTGTCAAAGCTGACTTACAACACAGGTATGTTATCTAGGGATGTAAGAGCTAGCTCAATGAGAAACATCGGTTCAGTGCTTGATTATTATAGAAGGAATAGAGGACAGAAAATAAAATATTATTTTTCCTTGATCAATCCATAGTATGCCAGCACCTCTGCACAGTCTTGACTTCCCTGTCTCAGAAAAATACATAGCAGAGCCGGAGAAGATACAGAGAGAGCAATAAATATTGTCAAAGGTCTGGACTAGTGTCTATAGAAAGAATAATTAGAGTAAGACTCTTCATCCAGAAAAAAAGATAAAATGAAGAGAAGATACGAAGTGTGATGAAGAAGATAAAGAAACCACTGTTTTGTCATCCATCTGCTACAAGAGGTCCACATGAAACCACCCGGGGCATGTTCGAAGCAGGCGGAGATGCTGGTCCTTCATTCACTGGGTAGTTAAGCTCTGCAGAGTCAGAGGACACTGGGTGCTGGGGTTTATGTGGGTTCAAGACCACTGGTCAATATTTTACTAGGCAGCACTGTGGAAAAGAAGTTCATTGAGGACTATGAAATTCCAAAAAACTTGCACTGGGTTCAGGAACCACAAATCATTCATTGCTTGGAAAGCATTTGAATGAAAGTATCACTATATTTTAACCTGTTTTTTATGCTTATTCCTGGGCATTTGTTGTCCAGTCCAGGACACTGCCAGATTAATCTGGTTTGACCCAGTAGCACAGTCCTTGTGTCAGGACATGGATATCTGCAGAACCCCTTGTGCAGAATGAGGGTCACACCTCTTGTTCCTGGTATGAAAGTGGACACTAAAAAAAAAAAAAAAAAAAAAAAAAAAAAAAAGTTTTTAGCCCTCCTGATGTGTGTAGGGAAAAACCCAGATATGAAGGAACAGGAAAACAGAGACAATGTTAACTGCTAGTTTTCCAGAAAACTAGGTATCTGGGGAATGGAGTCAAGCTAGCAGGAAACCCATTTTGCATTAATACATCAACAAAGGTACGCCAGTAAGTATTGTCAGATAGGGTAGTGACTCCATGTTCTTGCAGGGCAGCAGCCCAGCATCTAAAGAAAATGCCACAGCAGTAATTCAGTGAATTCTTCTGAGGACGGTGAGATGCCCTGACTGCATATGACCGTGCTGCCTGGGAGCTGAGGGCAGGCATAAATGTTCAGAACAGTGCAAATTTTAATTTAGCTCTAAATTGAAATTCTTCTGAAGTTTGTGGAAGACTGTTCCTGAGATTATGTTACCAGTTACAGGGATTTCAATCCAGCTATTCATGCAGAACAGAGAATTAAGAGACGGAGCTTTCTCTTGGCTTATCATCAGGATGAAACCATCGCTCCAGACACAACTCAACCAGAACCACTGTGTTCTTACTTGGAAACCGGCCAGGTTTGCAGCTGAGGCATTATCAAAATGTACTGTCTGTCAGCAAGATCAGCCTGAATCATTGACATTACAACGAAAGTTGTATATCGAACAGAGGTTAGTCTGGATTTCATCACAAAAACATACATTTCATTAGGGCTAATCAAGGAGACAGGCTGAGACCTCAGCGCTTGGGATCTTGACCGTGTGGGTAGCTACCACAGGACAGATGTATAATATACAGACAGTGAGATCTGTATCACCACAACTCATCCCAGCATACCAGACCAAGTTATTGATGCAGATTGCACTGCTTGCTGATAGAGCTGTCTCTGTGGTCAAAAATTCAGGAAAGGCTCAAGATATTGAATGGACACCGAGCAGAAACTTAGTCTTGCCACATTAGCCGCCTAAAACTTAGGTGCCTGGTCCTATCTGCTCATCTTGGAGCTTTCTACAGGCAGAATGGAGCATTTCTGGGGAGTAATTATGTCCCTTACCTTTGACAGCTGTTTTAACAATGAATTGTTCATTGTCTGGACACTAAAGCATCTGAGACAACAAGTTTAGACTAGACTTCCACTTTCAGGTGATTAATGTTAGATGAGATAAATTCCTCACAAGAGTTCTTGAATTTTAATTCTGTCTTCAAATCTATTGCTGACAGCTCAAATATTTCCCTGCAAACTTTCCTTTCTCTTCAGTTTAAGGGAAAAAAAAGTTCACTTTTTAACTTACTGGAGGATTGAGCAGGTAAGGATTTGTAGAGTAAATCCTTATTCAAGATTCAATAAAATTTTAAATAAAGTGGCTAAAACCAGGCAGCTATAAAATGATGACAGACTCCATTCTTTTTGCCAGTGATGGGGCACTGCACATAATAGGACTTCGTTTTCATAAGTTCTTCCTAATTACAGTTACTGTATTATTAAGTCTCTGTTCTTTTGGGATACAAGTGATAAAATTTAATGGAAATTCTCTAGCAGTCACAGTTGCTAAATCTGAAAGAGAAGTCACTGTAACCGTGAGGGACGTGCTAACTGCTGGCCTGATCCTGCCACCCAGTGTGCATGATATTTGCTTGCTTGAATACTCCCATTAATCTCAGTGGACCTATTTACATGCAGAAGCATTACAGGTTGACACCAGCCTTCAGAAACATGGTTTCTGATGCATTCAGCCACTAATTCTGCAAAGGGAATTAGGACAGATCTTCTGATGGAGAATGTGGATTTTTTTTCAGTACTCTGTTAATAATTGTGTTCTCACACATTCATCAGCTATGAGACTGCGTATAAATACATACCAAGTGGTAATTCTAATGGATAGTGGGATTTTTAATTAACATCTGGAAAGAATTTTGAACTATTTCTCATTGCAGATTTGCAATTCAGGACTGAAGGTATAGGAGAAAAGCTGAGTTTTATTCCCCTTCTGTACAATGAGAAAATTTTGTCTCTGAAACAAGTGAATGAGGAAACAAATCCTCAAACAGTAGATTTCCAATTATAGCCAACAAAATATGTTCATCTACTGTAGATGTACAAAGTATTTACATTTTGTTTATTAGCCCATTGCAGAAACTGGTCATGCATATCTGGAGTAAATAATAGTATTTTCAAACATAGCAAACTAAAAAGACAGCGTGCAGGAGTTTTTAAAACCACTCTGTTGTATATGTGCAAACTTACAAACTTTGCTGCTCTTTCAGGGGTGTAGCTGAGGACAGAAAGTCACCCTTTGAGTTTGGGTGGTTTTGTGAAATATATTTGAAAACCCCCACAATATGCCTCCTAGAGTCATAAGTCAGCGGTTGGGTGACTGGTTTGAATTAGGACAACGAACAAAGACATATGAAACATAATCCTGCGCGTCTGTACATTCTGGAGGCTTTCCTCTTCATTTGGTGTCAATACTGAACCAAAAGTATTTAGAGAAGCAATATTATTGAACACAACAAATAGGAAGCAAAGCATAATTTTTGTTAGGGGTAAGTCATCCCTTAGGCAGAAGCATTCCATCGGTCTTACTGCATTTCACTGTACTGAACTACGGTTAATTTGTGGTCGGAAAAAATAGAGGCACTGTGGTTACTGAAAATGATATACTGTGTTTCCAGTGTAAAGGGAAACAAAAGGCATGTGTTGTAAATATAAACTTTTCTCTTTCATTTTAAAAACAAAAGTCCATTTGAATGCTCAGTTTGGGTTCTATTCGGCACCTATAGTAACTACGCTATTTCACTGACCATTTAGGAAAAATTTCTCCAGCGGGAAAAAGAAAATCAATACTGTTGAAGAACTGGCAGCTACAAGTTAACTGTGTTCTTATGTCAAGCTCTTTTTGTAAAGAGACAATATTTGTGAAGAATATTGGTGACAATATTTGCTCCCTGATGGTACAACTAGAACAAGAAGGTTCTTGTTTTGAGCAATGACCATTATTAGCCATTAGAAGAAAATGCCAACACAAATGTTGGAATCTCCCATCGTTTGGGATCTTTAACTCAGGACTGTAGCTTTTCCCAGAGGATGTATGCCAAACATTACAGGCTTGAGGCAGGAATTGCTTGTTAAGGCTTGTTTCTTAGGAGGTCAGGATAAATGATCAAAATGATGGTTTTGACCTTAAGAATTTTAGGTTAGGGATTGCCATTTAGGACATGGCTTTTATATAGCTGAGCCTTGACCATAGGAACTTCCTTAACAGAGATGTGTAATTTTGATGGTGTTCTGTATATATTTTGCTTTCAAAAGACTGCATTTTCCTGCAAAACACTGAGCCCTGAATATTACCTACTGTTCATCCAAGAGAGATAATCAGAAATGAAAGATTCTGTCTTATTAGTTATGCAATATATTCAAAAGAGGAAAACTTCATTTTCCAGGTGGGTGAAATGACTGTTGCCAGCTTGAGTAACACACTGAGGACCTTCAAACCCAAAGGCCTGAGTTTCTGGGGACTGAACCAAGAAGAAGTCCTGGTAGCTTAGTGGTAAAGAAGGCAGAGTTCATCTGTGGACAGAAAGGGTGTGATGGAGGATTTTGTACTGCTAGTGTAACTGGCTGCTGGACTGAGCTGGATGCTCTAAATAAGTGCAAAGCTGAATCTGCCTCTTCCTGCTGTCAGGAATATACACATGTAGTGGATTTTTTTTGGGTGAAATGTCTCTGCTTCCAAAAGTGACCTTGAAACATAAATTTTTAACATGTCATAAGCCTGTTTTGTCCAATTTTGTGCAGCTCCTGTTTACCAGGGCTGTAATCAGTGTGTCACTTTGCCTTGGGGAATGCTCATATTATATTGATAGTCTGCAGCTTGGCATTAGTAACAACTGCTACTGGTTCAGCCAGGGCTAGAAACAATGGAAAAACTCTCATGACAAACTCTCAAAACTTGGCTGCAATTTTGCAAGCACAAATAGTTTTGGAAACTTCAGATAAGCTTCCAAAGGTTTGGATCCAGGTCCAAACAAAACCCAAACTCTAAAATTATGAGGCTTGTGCATCACTAACACATACTCCTGCATTTGCTTCCATTAGGAAATACTAAACATTTTATGGATTTTTGCATGCCCCAGTTGGTTCTCTGCGCTAGCTGGGATTGTTATAGTCCCTCTGCCTTTGCAACTATATAGACATCAATAAAGATGAATAAAGCTGGGCAGTCAGATTCTAATTTATGCTGATCATGTTGGATGGCTCAGGGCACTTCAGCACACATGCTTAGCCAGTGACCTTTCACACTCCCCTTCTAGATCAAAGCACTTTATTCGTCCACTTCCAAGAAAATCACAAAGACAAAATTCCCATTCAGCAAGCCTTTATTAATCTACAAAGGGCCAAATCCTGACGCCTTTAATCTGCTCCTACTCGTCACTGCTGTGATTTAAAGAAGAGAGCATTGACTTCAGAGTTTTAGGTCCAAAATCAACATGTAGAATGGACAAATTCTCAGTGGCTATACATGAAAACAGGACCACTGCTTTCAGATAGGATCTCTGTATCTCTCAATATTTCCTTGATTCCAGACCCTCTCTCTATGCATTTGATAAATCCTGAGCAAGAGTTAAATTTCCCTGTTCCATTTTTTACTTTGCCGGTTTCAGCTGAACACTCAATGTCTTCTTGCAGAAATTTGCTGCACCAGGTCTTGCCTGGTTTGGGCAGTTATCTCTGGGTGACCCTCAGAGAGGTACACAGGGCTGAGCAGGTTCTCAGTGCTGGATAGGATAGATAAAGCCTAATCTAGGTGTCTGATAATAGAGATTGCTTCAAAACCAAGCACATTTAGAAAATTTCTACCAGTGTTCATGCAAGAGGATCTATTTGTTGCAATCTGTTCGAGTCTCTGAGTCTCATTCTCAGGCTGTAGCAGGCAAACTCCCACAAAACTCACTTTCAATTTACAACTGTGTCAATGAAAGGAGAATCAGGGCATCTGATACACACACACACACACACACACACAAGAATAAAAATAATTTTCAGCAATTGCGGCTTGGTCACAATTTCAATTTTCCTCCTCCTGATTAATTTCCATACCTCTAAAAAGACAAACTTCTGTTCATTCCTTATGGCTTATGTTTGCTTGTGTTTTATACTATTTAAATGCACTTTAAAATATCAAGTAAACTCTGTTTCTTTCTGATGCTGAGCTTCCTCTTCAAGCAATGTTCTGTCTGACTAAATCCCAATTAAAAATATATGCACAACACAACTGTTTTCATTTTTAAATTTTTCGTCAGTTCCAACAGCAGTTAGTAATCTAATGGGGGGGTGACTGACAGCCAGCTGAACAGGAGCCAGCAGTGTGCCCAGGGGGCCAAGAAGGCCAATGGCATCCTGGCTTGTGTCAGCACTAGTGTGGCCAGCAGGGACAGGGAAGGGATCTTACCCCTGTACTGGGCACTGGTGAGGCCGCACCTCGATTCCTGTGTTCAGTTTTGGGCCCCTCACTACAAAAAGGACATTGAATGACTCGAGCGTGTCCAGAGAAGGGCAACGGAGCTGGTGCAGGGTCTGGAGCACAGGTCTGATGGGGAGCAGCTGAGGGAACTGGGGGGGTTTAGTCTGGAGAAGAGGAGGCTGAGGGGAGACCTCATCGCCCTCTACAGCTCCCTGAAAGGAGGGTGCAGAGAGCTGGGGATGAGTCTCTTTAACCAAGTAACAAGTGATAGGGCAAGAGGGAATGGCCTCAAGTTATGCCAGGGAAGGTTTAAACTGGATATTAGGAAGGATTTCTTTCCAGAAGGAGTTGTTGGGCGTTGGAATGGGCTGCCCAGGGAGGTGGTGGAGTCCCCATCCCTGGAGGGGTTTAAGAGTCGGGTCAACATAGTGCTGAGGGATCTGAGATCGTTGGGAACTGTCAATGTTAGATTAATTGTTGGACTGGATGATCTTCAAGGTCTTTTCCAACCTAGACAATTCTGTGATTCTGTATTCGCTGCAGTGATAAAAGAATAGGTTAAAAACATTGCAATGAATCTATTTCCCCTCAACAAAACATCTGCTTTTCTACAGAGCACCTTTTCACAATGATCCATGCTTTCCACAGAATTGTCTGTTTTAAAACATAAATTTAAACCTAAAGTTGAAACCTAAATATTATAGCTAATACTTGGAACAGCTGACAAACTTTATGTTTGCATCCTGTTTAAAATACCAACATTTTCCCCAGTAAGCATGACTTTTAGGACAGCTCAAGGAATTTCTTTTTTATTAATGTTTCACCTGGCACACAGTTTGGCAGTTGAAAAGCAATTAATAGTTAGTGATAATTATCTGAGATTGAAATTTCTGCCTATATTCATTTTTAATGATGGTTTTGAAATATTTAAAAAGTAAGGAAATGGGCAGATCCGATGACAGATTCATAACCCAGATGTGATGCCACAGACAAGTTTAATAAAATGAAGACGAATACATATTTTTAATGAGCTAGGACAGGGCTAATATGTTAATGAAACATCAGTTTTTAGACATCTGACCAGAGAGAAGTTCCTTTCTTGTGCTAGAGTTTGGATCAAAGTTCAGTTGCAGGTGTTTATCACATACTTTAGAGAATTAGATAACAAAAGGAGAATCTCTTGGTACACTACTGCCATGTTCCTCTTTGGAGCAGTGACATTTTCCTGCAGACCACGAACGACCACTGACCTCAGCACATGCTCTGGATGCTCCAAGGGTGGTCGTTTCACATGTTCAGAGCTTTTCTAAGGGGCCTGCATTGGCTCTGAGGGGTGTGAAAAAATAAAATTTTACTAGATATAAAAGCATACTAGTACAAATGGTGCAACATTAAACTGCTAGAGTCACAGCGAGTCAACATATGCGCAGACATACTGAGCTGAAAGGCTGTTATTTAATCTTCAGCACACATTCTTGTGCCTGGCTTTTGAAAACACACCCATTATGTACAAATGTGTGCATACATAGATTTTTGCATCATTTTGCAGGCTCTGTAGCACTTTGTCCTTTCATGGCCGCAGCCAGTGGTGTCCACATGGGGTCTGTAGGATGCCTGCAGGACAGAGGTATGCTCTCATCTGGATTTTGGGTACTTGCATTGTGAATAATGACTTCTGGTAATATTAAATGTCCTTGCATCAGTAGACACTGCTGCAATCCCATTCTACACTTATTGCAACAGTCTCAAAACCTTTTGTCTCAAACATGCAAGCCAAACAAAAGTCAGTGTGTTGTTTTAAGAGCTCTGGCCACTCTGAAAGTTTTGTAGGTGTCGTTGCAGGCACTGAAAGCAGAAAGATATTTTGAACTCCCAGTTAATTGCATTACTTTACTATTTTCCTTGTCTTGTCTATCTCTGTGTCTTTTCTCCAGCAAGAAGGCTACAGCAGTGCTAAGAAAGAGTAATCCTGATGCCACCACGTGTACTTGGTATACGGCCTTGACAAACTGCTTCTTTAGCCTGGGTCTTACTCAAATTCAGAGGGACTGGCTGAGACTTAACTCCAGTTCTGAACTGCTTTGAGCTCCCTGCTGCCAGATAGCTTGTTTTAGACAAGTGCTAAAAAGAACCGTGTTACTATCCCAGCTCGGGCCAAAGCATTTGGCAGCACAATGAATGATTTTCAGCCCATTGGTCTGGCTTGCATGATTCGTGTGTAATTCCGCATCTCCTGGCAGATTGCTCACACTGTTGCCTGCCTGTATTAGCTATAATATTTAGTTTTGCTTGCACAGTTCTGGCAAGTCCAAAAATTCCGCTACACGATCAGATGGTATTATCAGTCAATTAGGTTCTCCCAGGAATACCAGCAGACAGGTGTTCAGCTGGCTGCAGCAATAGTCAAAGGAGATGTCCTACAGAAGTGAATAAGCATCTTATGTTTTCATGATTCAGTAAAGATGAACAGAGTAATTGGATAGATGCTGTCATTACAGACATTTTTGCAATTTCTGTGCAATGTTCACATGCTCCAGAGATGCTGTGCACTCTGCAGGCAGGGACATGCTGCTGCAGACTGGAATGGAGGGCACATGTCCCTGGACTTTATCTAACATCTAACCTTGCTTTGATGCTATCTCAGAAGGGGAAGGTCAGGGAAAATTGTTATCTTTTCCCAACAAATTGAATAGATAAGCAAAGTCCTGCAATAGCAGTTGGCAAAGAAGACTGACTCTTTAAAGTCCGCCACTCACATTGGCAATGCTGCGAGGACCCGAGCTGATGTGGAGGTCTGGGCTGAAGAGCTCTGAGTGCCGGACAGCTGAGGCCATGACCCATGCAGCTCAGTGGCAAACACATGAGGCAAAGGTCCCTTTATGCCCACTTGCCATCTAGACCGTGAGCGATTATAGAGCTTTAGTCTCGGGTTCAGTCTCAGTGCAGCAGGCAAGGACTGGTCTGCAGAATAACCAAAGCACTGGAGACGCCAAAACCTGTAAATCAAAGAACAGAGGGAGAGAGGGAAGGAGTCTTCATCCTCACCCCCAAGGGCCTGGTGGTTTCTTTACGGCTCTTCAGTGCCATGTAGCTGACGTATCCACAGGGCTCACTGCTTCACCCCAGGACTATTTGTCTCTGGTCAATGTGGTCATCTCACACTACGTTTCTCTCCATCCCTCCCGTTGTGTGACCTGGCACCAACAACATTGCCACACCGTGTGACGCAGCACTGCCACTGGCAGGGGACACGCTCACATCACCCGACCAGCATGCTGTGGGGCAAGCCCCACTTTTCTGTGTCAGAGGCTCATCCATTCTCAAAATCAGTAAGGACACATGATATGGCAAGCTATGAGGAAAGATGCAGTAACATCAGTATTAAAAACGTTTATTAATCAGTAGGAAGTTAAATGAAAAGTGAGGAGCTAGCTAGCTTTCCAGGGAAAGTCAAAGGATAAGTATGAATACATACATATATAAATATATATAAATATATATAAATATATAAATATATATAAATATATATAAATATATGTGTATATATATTTATATGCATCTATGTAAAAGATGAGGATGGTTTTAGAAAAGGATTTGCAAACATCCTGTATTTCATCTGGTCCGCTATTTCCTCAGATAATAGGAGTGACTGATGTGTGGGGGTTACTAGACATCTATTTCCTATTTCAGACAGAGCTATTACTTAGGTAATCAATATTTAATCTCTATTAGGGGGAGTAATTTTTAAGCCTACTTTAAAAAGCGCATCTGCAGCACTTGATATAAATCATAGCCATGCGGAGCTGTGTTGGACTCAGAATATTGTCCTGTATCTCAAGGGAGGAACCAGCCTTTTCATGAGGGAAAAAAAAAGGAAAGAAATCAAAGAAACTTTGATAGCTCTGACTATTTCATGCAATGGCGTGAGTCCAAAATAGCACAGTCTTGATTCACACCCTGATTTGTGTGAGAGTGGTAGAGAACATTGGGAAAGGGTATCAGCATCTGTCCTGTGGTGAGTCAGAAGTTGCAGCCAGAGCTGGCTGCAACAATCCCTCTTCTCTGCTCCTGGAAAGGAGGCTGGTCAAAGCTGAAACATTTTGCAGAGATATGTCAGTCCCTAGCTGGAAGGGCTTGAGAGAGACTGACGGAGAGAGGCTCAACTACTAAAGGCTGACTAGGAATGTGGAGAATCAAATTTGATCCTTTCCCTGCCTAATTTGGAATGATCTGGGATGAAAATGCTGGTCTGTGTCAAATGGAGCAGGAATTTGAATCAGTTCTGGTCAGACCTTTCTTGTTTCTTATTCAACAGATAGTTTCAAACCAGCCTCAGCAGACCGAGTCAGCAGGTTTTTGCAGCATCCCCAGCACGCGGCATACCAAGGGGTAAGATGTGAACTTCCTCGCTCCAGTATTTCAGTGGTGGTCAGTGGTCAGACTGGTCCCAGTTCTGGTGGTTCTTACAGCAGTGTGAGCGCAGGGTGTTTGTCCCTGGCCTCCCACCTCCAGCAATGCTGCTGCTCAGTCCACCGCAGCTGCCTCAAGGGAGCACGAGGACTCTCAGTCGCTCCCTTTCAAAGACCTCTGTCATTATATAGCAATATAGATTTTTATGCTAAAATGACCCTTTTCAGCTCTCAGAGCTATACAGATGGTGAATTCAGTAGAAACTGGATGGTGTAACTTTCCTGGATTTGAAGTGAAGGTTGTGCCAATTTTAACAATATTTGAAGAAATCAAGAAAAAGGCAAGGGTACAACACGTGTGTGTGCCCAGCACTGAAATGTACCCAACAGACCCAATTTTCCTACCTGTCACAAGGATATAAACTTGTTCCTGCACTCACAGAAACGCACACAGGATTGGGACAACTAACTACAAAAAGATGTTTTGTTTGGATGTGACTTGGCTAGACTTTGAGAAAACATTTAGGTATTTGGCATAAAGAAAAAGGGGGGAGGGGGATGTGTGCTGAAATTTATCAGAAATAAACACTGAGTCAACACAGCTTCATTATTTGCAGTCACAGTTCAAGGCCAGCAGAACGCACCAGGCACACAAAGGACATGCTGGCCCAAGGCTGCTGAAAGTTAATATTGAGCAATATTTCTGCAGATGTGGAATAGCAACATATTCTCAAAGCCAATTCTCAGTTCAGCAGAGATCAAAATCAGCAAAAAGAATGAGCACAGGACAGCATCATAAGGCAATATATAGTCCCTTCATGCTAAAAAACTCCTCACATTTATGCCCTTGGTTTTGTTTGCCTCTAGGTCTCTGCTTTCTAACTGTCACCAAATGCATTGTGGCTTGTTTCTTGACTCCTGTTTGGAGAGGGTCTCAGTACTTTCTAGAATTAAAAAAAAAAAAACCAACAAAACCAAACTCAGTGTGACTGAGGGAATAATTTATTCCAGGCTCTGCTCCTTACAGACAGTGAAGATGTGCCAGGTTTGGCTCTGGTTTATAACCAGCAGGGACACAGGTGCTTCTCCAAAGGGAGCTAATTCTGTGAGGCATCGACTGCTGTCGTTGCTGCATCTCCTGCCTGGCATGAGTCAAAGACAGTATCCTGACTTATTTCAAGACTAATGCTGTATGCTTACTGGTATATATTAATGAACCCAAAGGCTTCTGTCATGACAGTTCAATGCCTGATAATATCTGTGGAGTTATCTTATGTGTGACAGCAGCCCTTTCCAGGAGCTGCAGGGGAAAATGCAAGAAACACACAGCAAATGCTCATGAAATAATTTATGCATAGGAAAAGCTTACAACTCTCTTTGCTAGTGGGAGTTTCTTGCTCAGATTTGTAGGAGTCTATATCCCCTCTGAAAAGGAATATTTTGGCTCTTACCTGCTATGGATGTTTTCTATAAGTAATGGATATGTCTTTTTTCAAATTTGCCTGGAATAAGACAGTTTCACTTGTTTCTCCTGCTGGGAGAGAATGCGAGAACTTAACCACTTTTTTTAATGTGTTCTGGAAATCTCTGGGACACTGAGGATGAGTGTCTGTGACGGTGGAAAACACTTGTAGGATTCACAGGAAATAGAAACAAAAATCTTCACTTGTTCTTTAGATTTTTTGATATCAAAGATTCCTTCTGTGTTTGGCTTAGAATTGAAAGCTTGTTCACATTTCATAAAAGATAGTTTGTCCCCACCTTCTTCAAGCAGTTTGTTTTAAATTCAGAGCTCTGTGTTGGGACACTTTATTTATGATTGCATTATCAAGACGGGTCTTGGCAACATCTCCTCCTACAAATTACAAATATTTGTAAAATGGTTTGAATTGTATACACAGAGATACTAGATTAATAGACACAAGGCAACAGAAGCTGAGCTTTTCCAGCAATGTCTATACAGTAGTTTTGTGCTGTAACTGTGATGCACAGCCTTGCTCCAGAATTTACTGTTCCAGGCTTCTGCTCCAAATGGGGCTGTAAATTACCATTTCAATGGCTTAGCTTTAATTAACCATTTTCCCAAGGAAGATTCCAAATAGTAAAAGTGCAAGCCATGGATATCAATTTCCAGGTTTTGTAGTATTATGTAACCCTCTGCCTATTTTTGTGGGGTTTTATTATGTTTTCCAACTTTCCCAAATCCCATCTAAATGATCAATTTTTTTTTTTCAGCCCTAACTCTTAAGTGACTCTCTCTAAAACCTGTGTAATGCCTAATATATTTTCTTCCCATTTGAGGGTTTACCTTCTTTCAGACAAAAAAGCAATTTCAGTGAAGTTGAAATGTATGGTTTTGGTTTTAGGGCTACCTCTCTCTGACATAAAACTACTAATCCTTTATTGAAATATATATGATTCTACCATAAACGCCCCCTTTATAGAATGCACCTGGTGAATATAATGGAAAACATATTTGTTTCTCATAAGAAACTGAGCAACTGTTCTGTAATAATATATAGTCTATTTGATATTTAAAAGGTCGTAATTTTACACAAAGAAAATAAAAATGCAGGCACAGTAAAAAGTAACATTAAAAAATGTAGCTGCACATCTCACACATCTGCTTTTGTATTATGCTGATAAGAGCAGCTGACTTCCATGCAGCATGGTCTAACAACAGGGAGACTGAAATAACGTCTCTATAGCTCACTGGCTCTCAGATTTAGTTTCCCAGTCCATAACAATTTAACCTCCCAGTCTCTTGGGAGATAAGAACGTGATTCCCATTTCAGGCAGGCAGAACTGAGGGGCAGGATGGATAAACACATTTCCAAATGCCACACAGGAAGCCAGCAGGAGACCTGGAGCAAACACAGGTTTGCCAAATGTAAGATCAAGTTCAAAGAGCCTCATCTGAATGGTTGCACGTAACATACTGTGTATGAGGACCTCCAGTAGACCTCAAGCTACCTGACAGCGCAGGAGCATGAACTACTCTATAGAACACAAACCTACTTTACATGTAAATTGAAGTCCATGGGATGTAACATTTCCTGCGGCCCTGGGAGCGAGTCCTGGCCATGGATGTGCAGCACAGCTAAGGATGAGCCAGGTCCTCTGCATTCCTGGAGCAGGTCTAGAGGATCACCCTGCCTTCAAGTCAAGCCATACTGGGTGATCACAACAACCTCCAAGATTTTCCTCATCTAATTTGCACTTAAATAAATGCAGATCCTACATGTACAACATGCACTGTGGCTGGCTTGCCGCCTTTTTGAGCCTCCTTTTACTAAGACCATTAGCAAAATTCCCACTGATGAGCTCAGAGTTGCCCTTAAGGCTTAGAGGATAAACTATGCAAGATCCAAAATAGGATCCAGTTCAGGAGACCCAGCACTTAGTACTGAGAAACCATATTTCAGGTACATTTGACCTCTCAGCAGAGTCAAGTGCCTAAGCTCCACTCCTGGGCTTCCTTGCACTGCTGGCGAGGGTTGGGTGCCCACAGCCCATCCCAGGAGACATCCCTACCTTGGGGGGAGACTGACTCACCATGCCAAAAAAACACATGGTTCTAGAGAGAATGGGATTTTTCTAGTGAGTAATCATGTTAATCACCCGAAATAACATGGACTGTGTCTGTCTTTCAAGGGCTATTTTAATATTTTGTGTTAACCAGTGCTTGGAAAAAAATCAGGAGTCTCCAGTCCTGTGGGAAGGTGTTTACACCTGGGTCTGGATAGCCATACTCACTCTCTGCTTTTTAGCCCAGCAGAACTTGCTTTTGAAGGCAATGACAAAACTTCAACAGATGGAGCTAAAGTTTCTTCCCTGCCCAAAACTTCAGGGAAGAGGATATCTTAATATCTTGAAAAATTATCACAATATCTTGAAAGTCAAGAGATGTGAGATGAGTCCTCTAAGTATGGAGGGATCTGAATGTAGCCTTCCCTTACCCTACGGCAGTGCCCTACTCTGCAGGCATAAGGGATGAAGGAGGTGCTGCTATGCTCTTGGAGGAGATGGGTCCCCTCGGCATTCACAGCACCTTTAGTGTTGAAATAATCTCTTAAGATCTAAATTAGCATAATAACATTTGATTCTAGATGTCAAGGACTGACTCAAAATCCTCATTACACTAGTGCTTATATTTGAATGGGGAACCAATTTTTTTTTTTTTTTTCAGAAGGGAGGAAGGAAGGGAGGAAGGAAGGAAGGAAGGAAGGAAGGAAGGAAGGAAGGAAGGAAGGAAGGAATAACCAATGAAGATACATGTGGTTTCTAACCTGGTTTTAGCATCCTCAGAGTTGTGCATATCAGCAACAGCTAACTCTGCCTTCTTTGGGCTACAGACTGCAGGTGATCTGGATGCATGAGCAGAGAGGTATTTCTTTACTCTATTGCTCTCCTCTTTGAACTCTCTTAGCACTTTTTCTCATCCTTGAAATTTCTGGTTCCTTTCCTTTGCAAATTTTTCACATTTTCAAAATCAGATTAATGAGAAAATTATGCTCTTTGGATATTCTGCCTTGCATATAGCAATGGCAGAAAAGTATGAAAAAACACTCTGTGTTAGCAGTTGAAACAGGATGAGATTGTCAGAACTGGACTCTTGGGTTCAATATTTCAGTGTTCAACACTGCTGCTGCATAAACCACTCAACAACTCTGTGTCTCATTTTATTTCTCAGTGAATTCATGTATAAAATGTTATTATTCCTTTCCCTTCCTTATTTTTTTTTTTAACTGAACTTTGGCTGTGCTTTGCACCACACCAAACAATTTCTGCTCACAGGAAATGCAATCTGGCAAGCAGTATCGTTCATTTAGACAAAGCCCTGGGTGCACAGGTGGTGTAGTCTAGGGCAAATACTGCATCTTCCTGTTTCTTCTCTAAAGACCACACTTTAGGAATTATAACAATGAAAATACCACCATTATCATTACAGTCTGGACCCACTTGAGGAATACACACAGCTCCTATTGCCATGGGACTGGGTTTCTTGTGGTTGCTGGTGCTGACCTCCTTGAGACACCCCTAAGAGGTAAGGAAGCATTAGGACCAGCAGGTAGGCATGGGGGCCTGGTTACCCAAGGCTAAGGGTCTTGCCCAAGGTTACCTAGAAAACCTGTGGCAGAGCAGAGATTTAAACCCTCAAGTGTAGGGTGCTGTCTTCACTCCCTTTGCCCGTGGGAGCTATATATTCTATATATATCATCCTTCCCACATGAAGGATGGCTAAATTGAAGACAGCAGACTGTTTGTTGTATTGGGGTGTTGGGATTCAAGAGGACTTTCTGTGAGAGAATGGACATGTGAGCAATCCTGTGTGAGAACAAGATTGATAAGAGCCTCAGCCTGAACAAGAATGTGATAAGGATGTGACCCTGACGTGAGGGGGGAGAAACTCGATGAGACAAACAGCCCCCGGAAGGGGTTGGGACAGAAGAGGAAGTTCCACGAGGCAGGAAGCCTGGCAAGGCTGATGTGGCACTTTTTATCCAGTCATAAGAAGTTTTAAAGCACGGGCTAAGTTAACTGTCCAATCTTGAGGACTTGTACTGCACGTTACTCACGTGTGCGGGAGAACATTATAGAAGGGCTTTCTTAGTTGTAATAAACGGGCATTGCTTGATCACATTGGTCGTGTGTGTGCTCAGCTCCCCGCATTGGGGCATCAGAAAAGGTTTCAGGGTTATCAGCAATGCTGTAAAACAAAAACAGAGCTGAGTGTCCCTCCTGTGAGCACCCTGTGGCACAGTGTTAGGAGCGGGGAGGGGGATGTACAGGCAGCTTGCGGCATTACCAGCCGCTTGTGGGCCAGGATTCGGAGTAATCTTTTCCTCACCCCCGCCCCATTTATAGCAATGGTGAACTTCGCTTAACAAGGAAGAGATTAGTTCTCTCTTTTTTTTGGTTTGGTTTTTGGCTTCATTGCCTTTGGCTCCAGAAGTGTAATAAGCAACAGTTTGCAGTGGTGCATCAAATAGGTTGCATTTGTTTACAATTTTTACAGAAAAAAAAAAAAAAAAAAAAAAAGTTTTCCTTCAATCAAGATGTTTCCTTTTCTTAAAGAAAATAAACAACTCCAGAGTTGAACACCCTAGCGAATGGTGTCTCCGGAAGCTGAGGGCCTCATAGAGAAAACCTGGATGGTCCACAAGGTCCCTGCACACTGCACAGGGCAGAGCTGTCCTCTGCTCCCCCAGGCTGCCTGCCCAGGGGCAGCAGGAGCGGGCAGGCTGCCTTGCACTGTAGTCGATTGGGGGATCCCCCTGCTGACGTCCTGGCCCAACGGGCTCTTTGCTCCAGCTGCTTTTCTTTTTCCTTCCCTCTCACTAGCCAATTTATCTCCCTCCCCTCCATATCTCTGCCCCTTCCTTTGTTTTTCCTTTCAGCTAATCCCTTCCTGCTTTTCCCTGAGCCTCTTCTGTGTTACATATACACACATACTTTTCTATCAGGGAAGTTAATTTAGATTAAGGGAAGGGATGGATTTAAGAAAGAATAATTCTCCCTGAAAAACTCCACGTGGAGATGCCCTAATTCTGGAATAAAGTATTTTCTAATGAACACCATCCTTTGTATGTGTTAAATTAAACCGAATCAGTCTGAAATCATTCTGATAGGATTGCAAGTGCTCATCTGATTATGCCCAGGTTTAATTGGGAACATCTCCTCATGCCAAATTTGCCATAAAGACAAGATCCTGTTCCACTCCCAGGCTTGCATGGATACCCCTCCCAAACCATTCAAAGAAAGCAATACATCTGCCGCCCAACCAACCATGAAGAAACCAGGGAGCTAACATAATATTTGCAAGCCAAACTCTGCTCAGTCTTCTGCAGTTCTCCTTTGTCTGTTTAGACTGCAAACTCCAGGGTGAGAAAACTTTCTCCCTCTGTTTTTTATGTGGTGCCTGGCACAGGCCTTCATTGTATGGTCATGGCACAGCAAACAAAGGAATCAGCAGAAAGGGTTGTGCTTTCACAAGCGCCTCCTGGTCCCAGCAAACTGAACTCTCTTTGACATCTGCAGGGCAGCAGTTCTCACCCCACCCAAATTTAGGAGCCAAGCTTAGCCAGCTGCTCTCCAAAAGCCTCCTGCACAGAAACTTGGGAGAGATGGGGTCCTCTAGAGAAATGACAGAAATGGTTCATCCTCTTGGTAGAGCTTTTCCACAGTAAATTCAGGAGCCACAGGATCAACTGCCTCCATTAAGTACCTCAGGTTGGTTTTCTGAATATTCCCAACATTTTTTGTTTTTTATTTTATGAAGAACAATGAAAGTAGTGGAAAGGCAATGGGTAGAGGAGGGGTGGGAAGAGAAAATGCCTAGAATATTTTGTGGAGCTAAGTGGGGAGAAGCACAAAAGTTGAACTGAACAAAGACTAGTATCCCGCTAGACTAAGTAAGTCTGAAGGAAGTAAAGACCCCCATGTCAGCTTGGTAGCTCACAGAGTGGCCACTCCACATTTGCAGTGGTGATGAGATGCAGACTCTCGTCTTCCTACTCCAAAACTACACCTTTGTGTCACACACAAGCAGACAACCTCTGTGCAGCACTGGACACTGCTGCAGAGAGCTCCCAGGCCCAACATTAGAGCTGTCTAACAGAGATCTTGCATTAATTAATGTGTGAAGCATTTGGAGATTCTAGGGGAACAGTTGCTGCTTCAAAAAGCTGCCCAGAATTTTCTGGACATGGCTATTTTTTGCATTGTGCTGGTTCAGCTGACCATGTGTTTTGAATGAGGAGACATTCCCAGAAAATGGATGCTTGATTACAAAATGAAGCCAAGCTCCCCGTGAAGTCTTTCAGTCACTCATTGTTGTGCTTCTTGCACGGAGAAAACATGTGCGTCAAGGCCAGAGTCGACACCCATGAGCTGGATGCATGACTTACTTTGCAGGTGGTGGCAATTGTGTCCACGGGTGCTTGAACATCCCTGGAAGATTACCCAGAGGACAAACTCAGCGTCTAAAGTCATGGCATTTGAACAACTCTTTGACTTTAGCAGCAATCTGGCATTATGATTTCCAGCTAACAGAGTTTTGTTTGCATATCTGTTTGCCTATCTGTAGATGACATGTGCTACTTGCTATGTAGGAAGCACCCCACACAAACAGCAGCACATTATCTTACTTTTGTAAATCTATTTTCTGAACTTTCGTGTGACGTGGGTCACAGCCTGCTTTATAATTACCCTCCAGTGCTTACAAGAACACTACTAAGCCTGAAAAGCTGGCTGGAAAGCTGGCCAGACCTCTCTTTACCATTGGAACATCCACTGGAGTTCCAGATTTAAGAGGGGAGACAGGAAATTACCTGTAGCATCAACAACCATAGACATTAATTTCAGCTGAAAGGAGACACCAGCAGTCAAATACCCGCGCAAGCTCATTTCCTCTCCTCCAGCTGTTACAGGCTCCAGGTCAGCTGAATTGGAGTTCAGGGCTGAGGTGAGATATGTTGGTCACATCTATATTTGTAAAGTAAACGAACACAATCTGCACTCATGTCCTAGCCCACTTTATGGTTTTGGCCCATGCACAGTGACCAGAGCCAAGGAGAAGATGCCAGCTTGGTTTCTCCAGGGTTTCTAAGGAATAGTGGTTCCTCAGCAGCCCAAACTATAATGCTTGCTGGCCCCAGAGGTCTCACCTGGCCTCATGTCCCTCTCGTCTCCCTCTTCTCTCCCCTTCTGCTTTCTGAACCATCCCAATCTCTTACAGCACATTAAGTCAATGTCATCCATGAGTTCAGAGACAAACTGATACGTTGGTGGCCCCAAGTGAGATTCTGATCTGAGAGTCTCAGACCTCAGCCCCAAAAGGCAGTGGATTTTCCCTGTTCAACTGAGGTGAAATTAAACCAATATTTTCATGAAAAAAAAACAAAACAACAAAACCTGTGCAAGTACAACATGTTTAGGAACAGAATTGTGGCCGCCCACAACTCAAAAGCTGTGTAGTATCTCCTACAGTTATTACTTGAGACAGGGAAATTTGTGAGCAATTGAGATGAAATTCTGACTAGTGCCCTGGTTTATTGCAGGTGTTAAATGGCCAGTCCAATACTGCTGTTACCAGTCCAATATTGCTAAGACTTAAAGCATTAAGACCCAGGCAGATTATTGGAAATAGTGCCGAGTTCACCTATTCATAAATTGACCATCCCCTTATTTTTTTCTTTAAGGAGATTTCACACAAGAAAATAAACCTGGAAGAGGCAGGAACCTCAAGCAATTGTGTTCCAGCTAATGGAGCTGTGAGGTTTCCTTGCAGCTAGTCATGAATCCCACAAAGTCCAAGCAATCCTTCCTCATACGATAGACACTGAGCTCTGTTGTCCTTGGCCCAAAAGAAGCCTACAGATGTTTGTTGCTGGCTTTTCTCTTGGTCTAGGCTCTCAGAAAACTTCCACAGATGTTTGCCTTAGGGTTGGAGCCTCTTCTCAAGGAGCTCAGTGCAAGCAGCTCTTGCAGCATGGTGCCAGAGTAGGCTGCTCTGCTGAGCTGACAGAATGTTTCTCTGGATATTTTTGTTATTTGGAGGGTGATTTTTCTCATGAATTAAAATATATGACTGAACTTGTTTATGTTACATTGTGGAGAGGGATAAAACTATCTATGCAATTTCTCCTTCTCTATTGCATATATGTACAAACAGGCACATTGGAAAATCCCACTCCACAACTGGAACTATCTCAGGAGACTAATCTTCAGCCAGTGTCAATCGGCATCACCTTGGCATGAGCTGGCACAGGATCTGCCCCAGGATGGGGTGTTGCCATGCAACAGAGGACCAGAAAAGGAGACACCGCTGTCATGGGAGCTCTCTGAGTTGCTGGGAGGATTAGCAGGTTCCATGCCAGGCCTGGAGCTGGGTGGAAATCAGGTGCCTTTTTACTGGTGAAAATATTTAAGGTGCAAAAAAATGAAAATTGCAGTGATGCTTCTGCTTTGGATGGCAGCATCTGCTTTGTCTCCTCAGAACAGCCTTCCCTTTTGCTGTTTCCATCAGCAGTGCATGTTTCTGTTGGGAAAGAGAAAGAAATGAGAGAGGCTGGTCTGGGGGTGGAAGAGGTCACTCATTTAAGGCTTGCTCTTAATCATTTTCTGCTGCAGACTTCCTGTGTGTCTGTAAAAGCAGATCTAACCAAGGAACATGGCACCTCTAATATTATCCTTTAGTGGTTGATGTCTCTGTTGCCCCTCTGTGAGCTGGATGAGACCTATCAAATCTCCTGTGCCTGCAGTGAGCAAGGCAAAAGTAGAGGCATCCAACTTTTCAAAATATTTCTGCATGTGTTTCCCCCCTCCATATTTCAGGTAGAAAAGCATTAAAAAAGAAGCTTTGTTTTCCATGCAGTTTCACACTTCGAATGTCTTTCTTCTCTTTTTTCAGTAGGTTTAAATGAATAGTAATTTTCTCTAAGGGTTTAGAAATATTTTTCATCCATTTTTCAGCAGCAGACAGAGTAGGGTGAGGGAGTAATGAGCAGAAAATATGTATCGCTTAGAAAGGAAGGTAGGGAATAAGGAAGAAGAAAGAAATCTAGATAATTTAAAAATTAGCTTTTAAAAGTCTCACCTTTTTTTGGTAGAAATTAAAAACATAATTGATAAATACTTTCTGCAAAATATTTCATTATTGGTGAATCACATCTTAAGTATTCTTGTAGCCAAAACCATTTTTTTCCATCCTTATTTATTTCTGCATCAAATAAAAACGATCTAAGACATGGGAGAACACTTCTTGTGGAAGGCATTTTCTGAAATGTGCACTGCTAAAATACCCATCCCAATCTGTTTTAGACTGGCTCAAATTGAACAAAACCTGCAAAGTGAATTTCACCCGTCACTGCTGTTAATCCCTCTTCCACTCACAAAATAATAAAGGTTTGATCTGTGTCCCTGGGAGGCATCAGAAGCACAAACCCCCTCCTTTCATCATTTTTTTTTTTCCCAAGGAAATTCAGCTCCCAGGATGCTCAGGTATTGCTGCTGGACTTTCTAAAGAACTCTGAGCATATGGAGGTATGTGCCTTCTCTTCCAGCTACAGGCAGTGTCTATGCTGCTAGTAGCCTTTCTGACTGTGATTGAAAATGTGAATTTTGAACTCTTTCAGTGGGATGCAGATGCTGGTCCTAAGCCCATCCAATCCTTCATCCCAAGGCAGACCTGGTCTGTCTCCCTCATGGATGTCGAGGTGTGAGTGGGACCAGTCCACGTCAATGTCCCCCGCTGCACTCAATAGCCATGAGCAGCATCAGCTCTGCCCTGAGCCAGGGGAGGCATCGTTGTATTCAATAGCCCTTAAATGAATATTCTTCTGTGAATGTGCCTGGTAGCCCTATGGCAAAGAGTTCCCCCTCTTAACTGCACACTAGGGAAAACGGCTCTTCTTTTGTTTCTTTTTTTCTCTGAACTTGCCTCTAACTAGTTTCATCTGACATCCCCTACTCTTGTATTAGAAGAGACAGTGAACAGTCATCTTCTATTCATATTTTCCAGCCTACTCATGATCTCTATCATATCCCCTTCAGCAGTGTCTTTCCCAGCCTGAAGAATCTGAGTCCATTTAATTGTACTCCTTGTCTGAGATCTGAATTAATCTGTTTAATTATCTGTTTAGTCTAGTCTTAACCTATTGTTAGGGTTTGATGGCCATGAGCCACCCTGGTGTCTAGTGTGTGCTTGACTGCTTTATAGGACCCACCAAGAAGGAGATCCTCTGGACATAGGGGCAGAAGAGCCTGGATTCATCCCATGGCATTTTGAACACCAAAGCCCACCCTGAACTGTTGTCTAAGGATGCCAGTCCCACTCATTGACTTGACAGGCAGGCTAAAATGGCTATTTTCCTCATTCAGTCTGTCAACAAGAACGTTAAAAATGACACATCTGGGCCTGTGGACACCTATTCCACAACAGAAGGCAGTGGTCAGTGAGGAGACGTGGCCCTGGGACTGCAGCAGAGTGGGGAGAAGACCGAAGCAGAACACCCTTCCCTTCCTCTCTGGTCATCATCTTTTGGTCATTTTTGCCCCAACCTCATGCATCCCTCAATATCCCATGATTTTGTAGGTGATTGGTGCTGGGGTGGCTCCTTGCTGGTGGGGTGCTTATAGCATACAGTACCAGAAAACACCGCTACTTGTTTCTGATTTCCTAACTGTAATTAGTTCAGTCTCATTCATTTATAATCACATTGAAGTGCCATGCGGTAATAAACAGCAGAGGAAAGCCTCACCAGAGCAGAGGGAGGAGGGTTCAGCATCCAACAGAAGCTTTGCAGGATCAAGCCTCTAAGTGGTTGCAATTCAGTGATGATCCAGTTTATTCGACCTGTGAAACGTATGCCAGAAACGCACGCCTGCAGATGTCTCTCATACACACCGCCTCACCGGTCATCATGAAAAACTGCCTATGCTTTCTTTTCATCTATACCAGATGGTGGCTGTGACACTGCAGGCCTGTCTTTTCTCCATGCCATCCACACAGAACTTGACAGAGTGAAGAAGAAAGGTACTTCTACCTTGGATAGACCTGCCAAACCCATCCTGAAGACCCCACACCCTGATCCCACTAATTGCACCAACATTGTCTTGTAGCATGAACCATTCCAGCTCTCTGTTTTCTTTCAAAGTATATTTGTTTTATATCTGACATGTTTATATATGTTAACTGTTTGCTATAGATATCTGTCAGCTTCAACTGGCAAAACCAAAAAAAAAAAAAAAAGGAAAAAGAGGGTGTTGGCTCTATGCCAGAGGTATGTTATTAAAAGCACTTTGCTTTTTGTCACATGGTTTTGCATAGAAAGAGGAACGAGGAGAGGGAGGGTGGACTGGCAAGGGATATTATGCTTTAAATACTGTGAAAGAATTTCATACGAAAATGTACTCTACTTTTCAGATATTAGCCTAAGAGTCATAAAAGGTTGTTTTATAGTCCTAGAAATGATACACAAACATTGGTATACTGTTTGTCATAAAAACTGCTCTAAAGAGGGAATCACGCATTATGCTTTTCAAAATATGACATTTATGAGCTGCCTTTGATTGTTACCAGAATGGTTTTTAATGAAATAGAAAATGCGTGTCTGTGTGTACATGCGCATGTGTGTGGTGCATGTGCGTGTGTGTGTATGTACAATAAGAGGATGTGTCACTGAGAAAAAGACATCTAAAAAATGTTTTTTATTCAGCCCAGAGCTTTTCATTTTTCTTCCTTTCAAAGAACAAAGACTACAACCCCTCCTGCCAGTAAGAGGAAAGACAGAAATGTCCATTTCTTCATATCTGGGGAGAAATCGGCACAAGTTCCTGTTTTTTTTTTCTTCCTTGCTTTCCTTTCAAACAAGAATACGGGCTGGTGCTGTGCAATATCGTCTTCCTTTGAGATACAGCTGCACCACTTGAGGATGAAGGTGGAGACACATGAATCTGTCCCCATGCCAAAGATGTTGGCTCAGGTTTCTCTTATAATGATGTTTAAGAAGGGCTTAAAATGGAATTACACGATGCTTATGCCTTCTGCACTCCTTACCCATATTGCTTAATTGCTCACAGTGATGGGATTCATTGCCTCCCAGGCATTTTTTACTTTGTGAGGTGAACAGGCTTGTTGGGATGACACACTTTTTTCTACTGGACCATTTCACCACCCTCCCTGCCCAAAAAGCATGTGGGGAGCTTGATGATGATTCATCTTATGCACTTTTTCTTTTAAAAATGCCTAAGTTTTTCCAGAGTCATCTTTGTCTCCGAGAAAGCTAGGATGCCCTGTATCACTTTCTGGAACAGGCTGGTTTTCAAGTTTTTTTTATTTTACTGCATGGGACTGCTCCTCACAGGGTGGAAAACCACCAAGTCTTTGCAGGCAAATTCAGTCTTCAATCGTCTACAGTTAGGGCAGGGCTGAGCCCAAGCTAATGACCCAAAATGAAACACAAATTATTCCTGCTTGGGCACAGAATCATATTAATGCAGCCTTGCAGCATCTGACCCATTAGCAGTGGGTGCTTGAGCTGAAATTGGACCTGTTTAAAAGAAATGATCGAAGACTTTGTGCCTGCAGTTACAGAGTGAGGGGTCCAGATGCCTGGGATCTGTTTGTGCCTGTTTTTTGCAGCTCAGTGATTTATTAGCAGGACTCCGGTTACAAACCATATTGGGCAACCCCTTCTTAGATCTTGGGCTACAGATAGCGGGGAAGGCAGACAGAGCGTTTGCAAGGAAATCAAAAGCACTTTGAGTCCTAACTGCTGCCTGAATCATCTCACAAAATGACTACGGTACAGCAAACTGTTGCCCTGCAGATGAATTTCATACTGTATAAAGCACCAATGTTTATACATGAGGCTGATGTGGGTTGAAGGGCTGTTTGAAATGGCTGTGGCTAGTTATGTAATTATTTGAGAACAGTAGAGCACAATAAGTGAATATAAACAGTGAAGAAGACAGTATGAGTTCACTGGATGCTTACATGAATTCGTCATCTTTATTACAAATGTCTCTCTTCAAATATAAACTACATATTCTGTTGCCAAGAAATCATAGGTGTCCAGTTATGTTTGATGGAGAAAAAAGAAGATGGATGGGCACTGGGAAAATAACTAGCCTCTGTGAGGAAAGATGGTTGGGCATTTGGTGTTTCCCTTCTGCAAAGTCAGCTTTTTGGACAATGCCTTGATATCCAGTTGCTTTGATACCAGGTTTGAAGCAGCCTCTGCACACCTAGTTTGTCCTAGCATATAAGATGAACTCTACAGCAACATATGGAAATAATCGGTATGTGAGGTAGAAAGATCTAGCAAATGGATGTGTGGAGGTAATGGATGGGTGAACCGCGTGGACTTCATAAACTTCACAATATCATCAAGAATGAAAAGCAGGCAATGCATCCTTATGTATAACTGGTGACAGGTCTGCTCTAGTAATTTATGTGACAAGGAGGCTGCCTTTTCCATTTAATGTGGTATCAAACAGAATGGCAGAAATTATGATGTGAAATTTTTGTGAAGGTTAATAACCAAGAAAGATAATCTTGTGGTTAGTGAATCTGACTGCCTTCCCAGAGAGGTTGTCTTTTCAACCAGACATATTTCTGATAAAACACCCATTCTCTCACTGGTTTATTTCTCCATTAGTAAAATAAGGATGTATACTAAAAATATGTTTTTCCTTGCTGTTTTCTATTCAAACTGAAAGCTCTTCAGGGAGAAGCTTTGTGCTTTCACAACACCTGACAGGTAGGGTCATGTTTCACAGGAAGCCTCTGTGCTCAAAAGATCAATAAATATATGTCACAATTTTATTCTGCCCCCTTTCTAGCTGATGTAATGGGTTTTTATGCAAAAGTGAGTAACTCAGCTGCAGAAAAGTGTGCTTTTTTTTTTTTTTTTTTTGCAAAGGCAGTCCCTTTCTTTGTGTCTGCAGGATACGCTATGTGTGAATGGGAGCCTGCCATTCAACAAAGCAAAGGGATATAGTTTAAATAATGATTACAGTAGCATAGCTTCCCCTCTCTTCAAATCAAGTATGCTATAATCCAACACTGGTGTAATTCCTGGCAGGTCTGACATTATGTGAGAGTTGCCATATACCACTGAGTGCAAATAAGGCATAGTCAGGGTCTCTGCTGGGAAAAATTAACGTAAGATTGGTATTTTCTGGGCCAGGGCTTGCATTTATCAGTGAGCTTATCTGTCTTAAACAATGAATGAAACAGAGAGCAGTTGGAGGAATAAAAAAACAAGGAAGGAAAAAGTGGAGGTTTCAAGACTGATAAGGCATTTTTTTTTTTAATTTATTTATTGTACAGTGCAACATCTCCCCCTGCTAAATGTATAAACATGAGAAGAATGTTATCTGCATCATCAAGCTGATAATATCTGTAAAAGTGAAAAGTGAAGCTGGGAATTGGGGTCCCAACAAGCTTTCCCCATGCTGGTTTGTGGGCATAGAAATCCAAGGTCTCTGTGACCTTCCATCATTAGGAGTAACTATGTTATTCCCCAGGATTCCTGACAAAAGTCACAGCAGATATCCCACCTAGAACAAAACATCCAGAGTAGGAACCAGCTTGTCACAGAATCATCTAGGTTGGAAAAGATCTTGAAGATCATCTAGTCCAACCATTAACCTAACGCTGACCATTAATGTCATGTGTCTGGAGCTGAAGACATCCAGGTTTATACGTTGCTGAGCTGCTGTTTTCGGAGTAATAAGCAGCCACCTGACCTCCTGCAGCAATGATGAGGCTGTCTTTGCAGTCTGCTCCATGGAGGCAATCTCGGAGTCTTCCCAGGCAAAAATGGTCTTGACATGACTTCACTATACAAAAAAGTTCAGAAGGTTTTGTTTTCACTCCAAGGCAGATCCAAAACACATTTTGAAACCTTGAAAGTTGTTGTAAAATGGATTCATTGTCTTTCTGCCAGCTCCAGTCAGCTGGTTGGGCTGCAGATTAAAAAAAGAGTTGAGTTGCTGTAAAACACCCAAAACAGAGGAGAGCACGATTTTGTTTGCAGTGACCCAAACATCTAAAACTCTTCTTGAAATGAAAACCCACTGGAGACTGTTCTCAATTAATGGGACATTTGTGAGAGCAACCACACATAGATAAATTGGAGTTAGTCCTAGTCTGCACTGTAACAGGGCAGCTGCTTTGAATTCAGTTACATTAAAGTGGCTGAAGGCAGAATTGGTCCTGCTGATGATGGCAAGGCAAAGATCCTACCATGCAGTTGGCACAAAGCCACAGGGACTGCTGCAAGTCATTTGGGAAACCCAAGGACCAAGGTTTGCCCCCGAAGGAGCCTTTGTCCTCTGCCTGCACCAGGGCATGGGGATCCAGTCTGCCATTTGCAGAATAACCCATTGCAGCAGGACAATGGCTTTTGGCCTCTCCATGCACTCCTCGGAGGACGCCGCCATGCTGACATCTGGGAGTAGTCTCTCCTCAGTATTTTTGGGGGGAGTATTTCAGCATCTTCATTCATTACTCATTTCAGAGAGTTCAGAGATGCCCTTGGCCTGCCTTATCCTCTCTGTGATGTTGGCACTTTTCCCCCCCTTCAAAAGGGTAACTGAACATGAAATTTAGGGAAGAACTGACCTGCATCACCCTTACAGTAGTTTTAATATGCTGGGATCTCAGTAGATTTCTCAAGGCTTTAAACCAGCATTATTGAGAGCTACATAAATCCCTGAGAACAGAGATGATGGTTCTGCTGGAATGGGGAGCGTTACCCTTATTTTAACACAGGTTTTTAAAACAAAGACAGCCATATGCTTAGAGCTGAATGAGGCTGTTGTTACCCAGAAAGAGACCTCGCTTCCAAGGCTTACACCATGTTTTCTTAAATTTTTGAAGGACAAAACTCAGCTATTTTAATGAACCTAACTCAATAATTCCTAATCCTAAAGTTAAACACTAACAGTGAGGCTCAAAAACTGGCCTCCCAAGTTTCAAAACACAAGTCATGACCAGAACCCATTGGTAAACATTCCTGAAAATAAGTTTTGTTTTGTTTTCCCCCTCATGCTCTGCTGAACCTTGGAAAAACTAACTCACTCCTAATATTAATCCTAGTATAAACAGATTAGAAGCTTCCCTTCCCCCTGCCCTGCAAAAAATAATGCCTGTGAAAGACATTTTTTTTTGCATCAATGAAACCTGAACATTTGTCTATTTTATGGACTCCTTAAAAACAAATTGTCTCTTATTTTCTTATTTTGAAGCCTGAGACAAAAGTTTCATGGGTTATAAGAAAGGTGATTTTTTTTTTTTTACCCCCTTGATGAACAGAATTTGTGACTTTATCAAAAAAAGACAATCCATCCCTTTTCCTCCTGAACTGAGGGGGTGCCAAGCATCCAGTCACAGCTATCTCCCTGTTCCTTTTGCAGTAGCGGTGTGTAATCACAACCCACTAGGGGTATGTTGAATGAAGTTGAGGAAGCAAGGTTTCAAACCAGACACCTGAGCTATGGATTGATTCCTTAGAATTCATTAACTTCAAGGTGTTATTTCAGTACCTTCTATGAGCTCTGCATATGGCGTTATTTTCTGTGCTCTCCTGCCCTTGAGGCAACAGTAATGCCAGTGGAAAGAGGCAGCATTCATCCCAGCATATCTTGTACTCAAATTCTGGTGTTATACACAGAGTCCTTTCCCATCCAAGCGCAGTCTGATTCCTGTCGCCCTCAATGCATGTAATTCCTATGGCTTGGGCTTGGTACATTTACCCAAGGTATAAGGTGAGGTACTATTCAGGGAAATAAAAAAATAACTTTATCACATTGAAAATACTGGCAAGGAAGGTTTCTCAGAAGAAGCTGAAGTTGTTGGAGGGAGCACTGATTTGCCTGTGTTGATCAGATTCCCCCCAAGTTAGTTAACACACCTCCCAGTATCGCACACGACTGTTACAAATCTCAGATAACAGCATGTGCTCCAGATTTACAGCCAAAAATGGACATCTTGGGGTATGGAGAACTGCAGTTTATGAACATTTGGTTTTATGTTGGGTCAGACAGAGTTAAAGACAATCTTGGAGCATAGATTGGGCCATCTGTTATCAAGGGAATGGCTGATCAGAAAGTGTTTGTACTTTAACACTTCAGGCTCAACTCCTGCAAATGCCAAAGCTTGGAAGTGACTTTATTTGCGCATGTGAAGGTGTTGTTCACCGATAAAAACTTTGGAAGTTTTGTGTCTTTGAATTAGGAAGGTGATTAGGCAAGGCAAGTTGAGGAGGAAGGAAAAAGGAAAGAAAAGGAAAAAGAAAAAAGAGAGAAAAATAAAAGAAAGAGGGATGGATAGCAAGAAAGATGGATGGAAAAATATCTGTTAAAGGGGAAAACGCTGCCAAGGCATTAGAAGTTTTGACAGATTCTGGGACATGCCAGAGCATCCCTCAGGACCAGAATAAAGGCCAATATTTCTGGGTCTCATCTCCTCCTCCTGAATCCACGGGCTGAGCACAACACCACCATTTGCAGAAGAATAACTCAATGTGCATGTGCATGTAGCAGTCTGACAGTGATTACTCATTTCCCAAATGCATTAGATGTAGTTTCTTCAGAGCTATGGCATCAAGGGTAAAATCCTCTAGCACACCACAGCCTCTGAGGGAGGGGTAGTAACCCTTCACTCTTCTGTAATATCTACAGCTTGAGCAACTTACAACCTGTTTGAAAAGAAGGTGAGGTTTGTTATACCAGTAAGGTTATTTATTGGGGCAGGGGGAGGGTGCAGAGAATAAATATATAATTTAAACAAGTGTCCCAACAGAAATGCCATTAATATTCCTGTGAGTAGATTATCACAGCAGGCTTTCTGCTGGAGCACCAAAAACTAGGAAAAAAGCCTATGAAAATTTCCCCTCCCTGAATGGCCTGACTCGGCCTCCCTCCATGTCATTTTTCTTCCTTTTTTACTGTACAATTCAGGACAGTATCGCACTCATCAAGAACATGTGCTTAAGTTTCTCAATATGTTTAAGCATCATGTAAGCAGAGATGGCTTTAATCACCTGTGCTGTAATGCTGACAAGGACTGCCACATTATTTTACACAATTTTACTCTTGCCTTTACCCTTGCAAAATATTATGGCCCATTGAACAACATAAGGTTTCCTTCTCCATGTAATGCTGCAAATTTTATAATCATTGCACAACAGTAATGACTGATGAAATTATTATTCAGCATCAAGAAAATAAAATGCAACAAACAACATTATTAACCACATACTAATCTACTCCTTGTTGCTTTTAAAAAGGCTCCATAGAGGACTTCCCGACTGTTCCCCGTGTACACAGTTGCTTTGACTTGGCACACAGCATGATCCAGAGATGGGCGATGCTGTTTCTGGTTGTGGTACCAGCCTGTGGTACCTTCCATTTCAGATACAGCAGCCATAATCTCTCTCCTCACCCTCACACTATTGTGGGAAATAGCTCCCCATATTTAACAGAAGTTCAAGCCTGGGCCTCTCCATCCAGTAGAAGCACTGGATCATTCTCTAAAAGGTACTAAAACCATTATTTGTCTTTCACTTTGAAAAATCCCATTGTTACAGAATATGGGAGGAAACCACCCCAAAGACCCCCAGGAGACAGTGCCTCCTTCAACCACCCGTGTCTACTTGGCTTTAAGCAGGGGCTCATATTCTAATTTTTCCAAGAGGTCTCTGCATCGCCACATGGAAGCCTTGCTTTCAAGGTTAACATGAAAATCACGCTACAACTTTGTGGACTGTTTCTAGAAGACCAATGAATATTTTGTCTAAACCTTGAAGAACAGGAAAACAGCCAGTGATGAGAGTTGTGTTCATTACTTGCACATTACTTAAAAGGAGTTAGAAACCCACTTTAATCTCCTGGGATATGTAAAGTAGTGGTCAAATGCCTGGCAGCTAGAGACACAAAAGTGCGGTAAATGGTGGAAGCAATTTTTAAGCAGAAGTTTATTTATCAGCCTCACTGAATTCCCTTTTCCTTGCACCATAAAGCAGTGGTGAGTGGGAGATAGAAGTAGTATCATAAAGTGATTTTAATTGTGAGTTTATAGTCCTTGCATCTCTGCACAGCCCTGTCCAAACACTGGTTATCAGAGGCTTGTAGGATTTTTGTCAACTGGGTGGGTATCAGATGGGTCTGCTTAGCTCAGTTCTGAAGACCTTAATTTCTCTGCACTGGCTGTAGTCCTGTTCAGCCTCCTAACTCAGCATCCTAAATGACCTCCAGAAGATGCTCGCTTATCATCATTGATATAAAATCCTATTTTTTGCATCCAAATTGGACACCTCTAACCAGTGACGCATATATCTCCTTAAGGGGTCCCAAAACTGGAGCAGCTCCATAACTGGAACAGTGTACAACAGAGATTTATGCATGCAAGCCTGGTTGGCTGGATATGATTTTTATGCTCCAGCAGAACATTCAAGGAATATATGATGTCCTCATTAAATGCTCATGCCCCACACTGCTGCTGATTTGCTGCTGGCCAGGACTACAGGAGTCCTGTCACAGTACATCAGCCTCTCTCCTTGTCTGCAGACTCAGCTGCATGGTCAACTTTGGGGTGACACCAGTAAAATATACCAGGTGTTTCTAAAAAAACCTAATAGATTATATGATGTCTAGTGAATCTCAGTTCAGTGGGACATAATTAAGAGTGCTACAGCTAAAGATTAATTACAAATTCTGTGTCAGCTGCACAGATGCCTGTGATGAACATCACCAAAGTCCAGGAACTCTCACCACCCTCTAGACCCGTGTGCATTGCCACGCTTTGCATGAAGCATACGGGACACCTTTTAATGGAGGTCATCCTCAACAGAGCTGGTCAATCACTGCATATGAAGCATATTGTGAGTGCACACTCACACGAGTGTGTGTATGCCATGTGTATGTGTGTGTAAGGATCTGTAGGTGACCAGCAGTGTGTCTGCATCTTCAAGTAGCACAAGCTTTTGGACAGTTAGAGCCTCAAATGCTATCATTCGTAGTGTTGTCAGCCAGGTGGATCCCAAAGACTCCTCTCTGTCCACTGCAGACTCTGATGGCTCTGACAGTTTGTTGTGGTTTTGTTTTTTTTTTTTTTAATCACATCAGATGGTACCAAAAGACACTGAGATGTCTGCTCCACAGGAGCCTCATCTCACTGGGATCTGAGAATGAGGGAGGAGATGTCTGCCTTGGGAGACAACCCAAAGATGAGATCAAGTGCCCCCAGACTTTGCACTAAGTTTAGGTCAAAGACAGATGCTGACAGTGCCTTGCTTTTGCATGCTAGACTCGTGGTTAGATGCTTCCCAGGAGGCAGGAGACATGGGTCTGCCAAGTCTGGCCCTAACCATGAGGCTCCACAGATCTGGGGAAGGGGACAAGTTTTGCTGGGGTGCAGCTTGTGACTCCAGAAGGAAAAGATGTCCCAAAGGAACAGTCATGACTTCCATGTGAGGGGAGACAAGGCAGATGGGAGTGGGGAGCTGGGATGTAATTGCTCTACTTATGGGACCACTAATCCTTTAGGATTCACACTGAGGAAGACACTTACCCTGTCAGCACCTCTCTGTTTGCAGTCTCTGTTGGAGGCACTTCTGCCTCCTTACCATTATATTTACACATGAGGAAGATATGGCTAATTTAACACTCAGAGTGTTAAAACCAAGAATGCCCTATTAAACCCTATATCAGTCCTTTTAAAACTGTTTTACAGAACCAGCTTAGGAAAGATATTTTAGATACCTACTTACAGGCTGAGGCTTTTTGAAGGTGTAAATGGTCCCATAACTTTCCTGGAAGAACAAGACAGACATTAAAATATTCCACGAAGATAAACGACTCTGCTGGCTTTGCATGCTGGATTAGAGGTTTTATGGTTTCCACATGTCTTTTATCTCCTGTGCAGAGGCGTGAGTCATGCTTTTTTTATTGAAGAATTGCATATTATTAAAGTGGTGTAGTTCTAGACTAAAAACACTTTCACAAGACAGTAGAGCATGGGAATGTGTAAGAAACTTTTATCCAAGCAGTTTTTATTTCCTCTTCTGAATAAGCTGCATCACAGCCTCTAAGGATATTATCTGGAGGTCTAGACACTAACAGAGCTGCTTCTTTGTCCTCTAGCGCACCCTTTTTTAACAAGACAGCAATTTTGTTGTTATCCAACTTCACGGTCTCAGTATAGGACCAGAGCATTCCTGGTTCAGTCATTACCTGAGTCATTAGCAGGACAAGTTTATCCCTCTGCTGGTTTCAATGCAGTGACCAGTGGTGGGTATTCTCCTATTTTTAATTCACATGAAACAGTGTCAGCCTCACAGCCTGCTTTCACTTTCTTGTCCTCTGCCACCACTGCAGCTGCAGCCAGGAGTGCCTTTGATTGCCATTGTGCTTGTCACAACTCTGCAAATAAACAGCTTTTGCTGGGAAGGGTACTAGCACCCAGCGAGTCCTCACTATTAGATAACCATGCTTGAGGTTTGGTTACGATGATGTTATCCTGCAAGTCACAATGTGGATCAGCTTGAACTTCAGCTGTGTTCCTGAACTGCACAGGTCCAGGGACACAGTTAAAATGCACTTCAGTCCATCTCTAGGCAGGTGCATCCCAGGGTCCTTGGGTTTTCTTTCACAGAAAAGTGTGAGGACTGCAGAAGTGGTGGGGATGAGAGTGGTGCCAGGGAAAATCCCCTGGATTGAAGCAATATGCTGTCAACTTTGGTAGTGGCTCACAAAAGTCAGACCCCTCTGCTCCTATCTCCCACCCATGCCAGCGGTCTGGTCATCCCATGTACCAGACTCTGGTCGTTGAAGGATTTAAAGTTTCTTTCTCAGCATTGCTGAGGTTCTGATGTGGTGCACAGCTTCACTCCCAGCAGGATTGCAAGCATCTGTGCAAGGGTTTAACTGGCTTGCCAGGACTCACCACTTCGAGGCAGAGGATTTACTGGTGAACGTTGCACTGAAGCCATCAGGGGGCTGATGTCTCTGATGAATGAGCTGCCAGGCCTTTGAGGTTGACCCATCTGTGTGCTCAGCACCAGCCGTACCCTCTCCCAAAAAATAGATGCTGGACACCAGGGGATGAAGCAGTGTCTGTTGATGGTTAAACACATTTAAATGCAAGATAAAAAATAACAGATCAATGGAATGAAATTTGGGCTGGTATTGCTCACAGGACCAAAGGCTAAGATAGCATTATCTCTGGAGAAAAAACATTCTTTTGCCAATAGCTTTTAACTGACTACAAGGGACATGTGAAGGGACACAAGAAGTATTTGGGTTAAGAATAAACTAGTTTGAAGCAGGTCCCATGAGAGTCTGAAGTTCAAACAAGAACAGACAACGCATCCCCTTCTCAGTTGACTGTGACACTGGCACAGCCCTACTGTCTCCAGGATCATTAGTCCTTATCCACTTAATACAAAAGGTTCAGGACAGAGGATTTCAGACCACCAAGTAGTTATATCCCATTGTCTGAGGTAAAGTGATACTTGTTTGAAAATGAAAACCAGTCTTGTAACATAAGAGATCTTATTGCTAAGATCATCTACCACGAATAAGGAAAATTGTGTAAATGAAATAGTAACCTTTGTGCTCTCACTGCTTTCTTTGCTAAAATACATAAACAACAAAATATTTCAGTCTCACAAACTTGCTTCTGAGCAAGGCAGTTCTCTCACAATGCCAGGAACACGAGCTTGGACCTGAGTCAGGGTTCAAGAGGTGAAAGGAGACACCATCTACTGCCACGCATGGCCCTCAACTGGACAAAGTGTGAAGGGACGTGCACATACAGACATGGCTGATGCTGTAGACCCACTGATCCCAGGTGCAAGACCTTTGCACGAACCTCAGTTTGGTTCCTTCTCTGAATTTTATTTTTATGTTAAATCAGTTTTACCAGGCATGAAGAGATTCACAAAAATTTTTGCCCTTAGGCTTACTCATCTTCCCTGAGAGTCTTCTATATTCCAGCTATGTTCCCCAGGGAAGCTGAGGAAGCGTTTACATTTGTTTGGAAGAGAAATGAAGATTATAGATTTTTAAAGTAGTGTTTATTCCACCCTCACTCTAAGGGGAAACAAATACATGTATCAATCACACTGACGTTGGGATTCATCCCTCTACAGAATGACTGTAACTGTTCTTCAACTGATGTGCTTGCAATTAGTGAACGCTATGAAATGCCAAGACTGATTTAATACTGCATAATAGTGACAGTTGCTCAGCAGGAGACTTGCAGGTGTGCATGGAGAGAGGAGCTCTGGTTTGGTTGCAGAACTTTAAAGAAAATCAAACCCTGCAAAAGTTAATTTGTCCTAAGTCCAAAACATGTCTTAGGTTTGTTAAGACTTAAGCAGGTAGCAGGTACCTTATTCATGTCCATGAATATCAGGCAAAGACTTGTGGGGTTTTGCACACTTTTGACAACAGCTGCAGCTGAAGCTGGGCAGAAGCTCACTTCAGATCAAACTCTCCATCCTAAACTCTGGAGTTGCAAATCCACAAGAATCCCTGAGATTTCATGCTGTGGAGGAGTCCCCCAGAGCCATGGATTATCTCTGGAGAAGCTTTAGGATGATCAGCACTAGTGGCATGACCAGTCAATGTGGGCAGTTACAAACTGTAGGAGAATATGCTGTTTGTCCTTCCTATTCCTGGAAGTGTCAGGTCTTAGATGAGGTTTTGAAAAAAACATGAATGGAACTGTCACTTGTTGGGTGGCTATTCCCACTGTGTGGAGACATCCAGGCATACTTGTATTGTCCAGAGATCACATAGGCATGGGGCCAACGGTTCGTTTCTGTTGGCCTCAGTGCAAAGTCCAATGCCCAAATAAGCAGTGGGAGCCCAAGCATTCTATTGGAATTGGATCTCTGCACTTATATGAGATCTTCTTTCTGTCAAATCAGTTTTCAGTTTTTTTGGTACAGCAATAGCTAGGTTTGCACATTGCCCTATACATGTCCCTGGCTAGGAAGCTCACCCTTCAACATTGTCTTTCCAGTACCTCAGTAAGATCTTCCTTTATTAAAAGTTTGGGAGAAAGGGAGAAGTATTAGTTTTATATCAGTTCACTCACGGTATTTTAAAGCTTAATACCAGATGAAACTAATCTAGATAAATATATGTAAATGACCACCTTTTTATGCCTCACCTCTTACAAATTCTTTCTCCAGCTTCAGTGGCCTTTGCATGTGACACACGTGTGGAATTCAGTTGCTTAAATGTGGTAACCCAGTACCTTTGAGATACCTCCTGTAGCTTACCTGCCCTCCATCTGCCCCTCCAGAAAAGCATGGACTCCTGGAGATCCTGCTTGACACTAGTGAAGCCCATATAAGTGTCTTACACATCCCAAGCTATCTGAAGTGGCACTGAATGACTTTCTTTGGAAAAATGAAATAATAGCTACAGTTTTCAGGGTTGCCCTCTCATCCTTGAAGGGACAGGCTACAACCAACAGTGCATGTATTTGCTTCCAGGCAGTATTTGATGGATTTTTTTTTTTTTTAGATTGATAGTGCTTTGATGAAGCAAAAGAACACACATTGATGAGTAATGTCTTTTATCAACTGAAAATGTTAAACATGCATTTTCCTCTTAAAGGTGCTGCTTGCACACCCCAAAGCTTCCCTGTTTTTTCCAGTTATACCAATTATTCTAGTAGGAGATACTACTAAAATCTTTGGTTTTGTTTTACTTCTCATGATGAATTGAAATGACAAACAGTGATACTTTGACCACATGAAGCAGCTCAGGAAGATGAGACAGGCTTTAACATCATCTCTAAAACTTTAAGCTCTTGCCTTGCAATAAAATGTCTGGAAGGGAAGGAACTCATACAGAACATGAAACAAATAATTTCTGAGAATATTTTTTTTTCTTTAAAATAATTTAAGATTTCTACAATGTTAACTCCAATCAAGCTGAGCTCTGGTTTGATGAGTGAGAATTTAACAAAGTAGTTTTATCTAACAAGGATATATGCTTTTAAAATTTCTTTTTCCTGCTAGAAGAATCAGAATGTGTTTTCCTCACATGTACTCTTTCATCAAATATCAGATGATTTTTTTCCAGAATTGCTTTCTTCAGAATTATTTTTGAGAAATTAACACTTGATTCTCTCAGTCTCTGATCCACAGCACCCAATGCACACTGGCTAGCTTTGTGATTGCCCAGACAAATGATTTGTTTTCCGTCTCTAGTTGTGATTGTACCTAACTTGAATATTCTAATATGGGAAATGACACATCACTTCTACCAAGCTGCATGTGTGGCTGTTGAGGAAAGTGAATATAAAATAAGCATCAGTACGCTAGATTAAAATTATGTAGAACTTCGTGCAGTTATAAGAGAAACTTGGCATATTTTCCTGCCTCAGCTGATCTTCTGCTAACCTTTTTGAAGAACATTGTGGGCCAGGTCCTATTTTCTGGGCAAAAAGATAGGGAAAAGAGGCCTAAATATGTTGGCTGTGAAACCTGAAATTATGTAAAATTTGCCTGGTCTCGAGTTGTGTTTGAAATGTAGCTCATTTTCCCTCAAGGATTTTCTCCGGTTCCCACCCTTTCTCCAACAAATATGGTTGGACCAATCCGTAGTGAACATGGACAATTTATGGCTCTGCATCAGTTCTGTGCAGAACTCTGTGACTTCAGATGGTTTTGACATGAAACCAGATGAAGAATTTTGTCAGTTCCAGAACTTAGCATGCAATTCAGAGCAGGAATCCATGTGGACTGAAACTAGAGCAAATGGTTTTGTAATCCTCTTCAAAGAGAAACAACCAAGCAGAGCAGTGGTTCTGTTAATGGTTCAAGGAAGCTCTATTGATTAATGACCTCAAACTATTTACAAACAAAAATAGCTGGAAATGTGTTCAAAAGGGATGTCACATTCCTGTCACATAGGGAGTTTTGACTAAAATATGAACACGTTGACAATTGCATAACTTGGATATGAAGGTCTTTCATTGAGTTTTGAATATTCCCATGCTGTCACAAACAAAAAATATGCCACGTAGAGAAGTGTTACAGTGTCCTTATGTATTTTTCAGAACACAGCAACCACGCTAGGGGAAGTTGTAGTACTTGAAGATCAATAGTATTAGACTGGTACTAGAATTTTTATCCCATTTTTGACTTTTGCTTCCTAGAATTTACTTGGAAATGACCTTATCACTTCTGGCATTAGGATTTTTAAATGTGGTTTGTGGAATAACCAATAAAGAAATGCAATTAAGCAATTACAGTGTTGAACACACAGCAAATCATGTAAGAAACCTTAATCCCCCCCAGATAATACTAAGGAGCTATATATAAGCAATAAGTTCACTTCGGGGAATGTCCAGTTCTGAAAGCAGTAGATCTAGAACAGGTCTATGATATTTGCATCTCTAGCTATTTTTCTTGGTTTTGGCTGCAAACTGGTATTTATGAACTGCCATCAAAGCTAATAGGTGGGTATCACTTTATGCCAAGGTGCAGCTTGGTGACTTCTGCGGCTAATGGACGAAATTTTAGCCCTTTAGCCTTCAGATCCATTCCTTGCTTTGTGTAACTCAAACTAGACCTCTGAAATAGATGGGTTTAGGCAGAACTAGGATAGAAGCAAAGTTGACTGTAAACTGCAAAAAGCATGAAGGGATGTTAGTGAGAGTAGAGAAGAGAGGAGCCAATTACTGTGGATAAGTCTGAAATCTAAATAGACTTCAGTTCTGAAACATCAGCTGTGTTTCTTCTGGCTCTTTATCTCTTTGAAACAACTTGCTCTGTAAACTCAATTTTTTTTGGTAATCTGTTGATCTTGGCAGAGAAATCTTGTCTTTAGGTAGTTTACAAGAAAGCAAAGTTACTCATTATGGACAGCTCTTCATACCTCCTATGAAGGTTTCATGAGACATTGTGGATTGCCAGTAACGAGGGAGTGGCACACCAACAGCTTTCATGTGCCTGTTCTCAAGTTACTGACCCCTGCCCAGTGGAAGTTACCAGCAGAAGGGGAAAACTGTGTTTTTTCTGCAGGCCTTTCCTTGTCCTGAGCCATGCAGGAGGTGGGTGTCCACCGAGAACCCAGCCTGTTCAAACCCAGGCTGCGGTTCACTTGGCAGCATTGACCAAAATTAAGTTTTTCAGGTTTAAGGAAATGCCCAAGCAAAATAAAATGACAGCAACAAAAAGTACCTAAGTGAAATGAGTCATTGCATAACAATACAAAAGCCTGTGCTGTTAAAGCTATTTTGCAGTTTCTGTCTGCATGGCATTTTAATTGCTTGAACTTTAAAATGTACATATTTAGGTACACATTGAATATTTGAGACCCAGTTTTAGGCTACCTCAGCAATACAGCTCCAAATTCCCTGTGGTTTGATTTTTCTATTTAATGCATGCATTCCTAGACTATTTTAAATTGTTTTTGTTTGCTGATCAGGATGAGATTAAGAGGTGTCTTGGTCATGGACCATAGCTGCCTGTAAAGGCAATGGGTATGTGAAGGTTTAGTCTTTTTAATTACACAGACATAAACATTGACAGGGTCCAGTGGTTGCAAGCTGAAGTCAGGAAAAAGCTGAATAGGAAATAAAATGTAAATTTTTTACTCTGAGCATAATTAGATATTGGAACAGTTTCCTGAGGATGAAAGTAAATTCTCTCTTCTCAGGACTAGACCTCTTTCTGAAAGAAATGTGACTTAGCTCTCAGCTGCTGTCTCTAAGAAAGGAACCACACTATGATAAATTTCTAAATGGTTAGTGCTGCTTCTCCTCTGTTTTAATTCCAGTTTAATGTGCAATTCCTTTGTAGGAAGATTACTACAAGATGAGAAAGTGCCAGAGGCAATATAAGGGAACCAAATTCTCACTTGGCTGCAATATTTCTCCTGGAGAGACTTGTTCAAGAATAGTTATAGGGTATATCTGAGTCTACTGGTGGTAACAGAGAGGGATCTTGATGCAAGTGAAAGTACCAGGGAAGGTGAAACTGTGTGAGATAACCTGTGCATCAGGAAGCAGAGGACAGAAATATTTGGAAGCCTCTGAAGAGGAAATGAGAAAGAGTCAGGGCTCCTGCTCCATATAGGGTATAAAATCAAAAGATGGGAACATTTCTCATTATATGGCAATAATTTCATCGTTTTTGTGGTTTATGAAGTCACCAGAGTTATGTGAAGGGTTTAACGCCTCATAATTCACAGATGCCTGTAGGGTGTGCGTGTGCCTGTGCACATGTGTCTGTGCGATGCTGTTTTCCACGTGCAAGCTGCTCTGTTGTTCTGTTTGGGTGGCAGCACGAGCCGAGCAGCTGGGGGATGCCTTTGGGAGGTGGCTGTACCATGGCCCTCAGGGGAACACGCCTTGCGATCACAGCGAGGAGGAAAGGTTGATCCTCAGTGGACCACATTGGACAGGCCGCATCAGCATTGTCTCTTTGTCAACTGGTTTGTAACTCAGCAGCATCCACTATTCCCTTGGCAACAGCTGAAGTTATATTACACATATGAACACTAGGCTTAAAATCACTTTTAGCTCTGTTGCTTGAAGTCCTGCCATGTCTCTGGCATCAGTCATGGTGAATCTACAAAAGTTTCAGGGCATATTTTGATATGTACTGAAGAGTGAGATGTCTATGTAAACTAAAATGGTGCTGGGGACTCCCAGAAATCAAAAATTATTCCATAACATTCCCGACATACTTTGTTCCAGAAATGAAAGGGAAAATGAAACCCCAAACACTGAGCAAGTTGAAGATTCAAGGCCAGATCTAGAGGCTTATTCATCATTCGGCTTAGTGGCCAAAAAATAATCTCATGCTTTTGTAGATTGTGAGCTTTTTCCCTATAATGCTTTAATTGCAGGCATGAAATGTAGCAGCCCAAGAGCTGCTCTAACATGCCCTGAGTGCAAAAGGCCTCAGAAAGTTATCAAGCACAATATTTTCTAAGACGGAAGGATAGGATATCTGACCTTGCCCTCTAGGATGGGAAAAGGCTTGGAGACTCCCGAGCATTGAGACTTCTCCAGTGCTACATGAATTCTCCAGGAAACTTAGGGCAGCTCTGAGAAACCAGGGTAATATAAAGTTGTTCTAACCTACATGAGTATCAGGTTTTCCTTTGGGCCAGAATTCAGTTTTTTAATGCTTTAGGATCACAGTCATTTTTTCTGCTATTTTTATCATTCAAGCTGGCCAACTCAGTAAAAGCTTGTTAACTCATTCTGATAAAGGGAACTCTCATAGCCTCTGTCTCACAAACAGAATAGCAATTCCCATTGATGTAGTGCTGTGGGATCGTATTCCTGACTGCTGCTTTTTAGCAGCTTTTGGAGTTGTCTGCACAACTGAGACAAAGAATCCATGTTAACTCCAAGATTTACCAATATATTTCTGAGCAGGGGGTACAGTTCTATATTAAAACAGGAATAGGAATGTCAAGGCCACACTAAATTGTGTCCTTTGCTACCATTCTTATGAATTAATTTCTAACTGAAATAGTGAGGGATTCACGTTATCCATGCCTGATGTTCACTTAGGTCTGCAGGTAAAGGAGGCAATGCATATCGCTATAGACTGACTAGCTGATGACATTTTATGAAGCAACTCAAAATGAGAGGGCAGGTGTGTTTGGTGAGCTGCATCATTTGGGTGTTTACTGACTTTTGTCTGACAACCTCATACTGTTTGGAGTAACTCTTCAGGACCTGCATCTGTTCTACGAAGGAAACTAAGAGTTTCTTTCACTGGAGGTGACTACTGATAAAGTCTAGGATTTTCGTGACATTGGTAAATGCCACTTGAGCATCTTCTCTCTTGCTGGGATGGATGAATTAATCCGACTAATTTCAAATACACCTGAATAATATAAGATGAGATACTGGGAAGCATTTTACTATGAAGGGATTGAAAATTGTAAGAAAAGAAGAAGAAAAAATGGGTAAAAGACAGGGCAGAGAAAAAAATGAGCATAAAAATAAATATTCCAGTGGTAAAATGCAGCATGTGTGAATGTGAATAAGACATCTACTACAACTTCCTTAGCTTTGGAGGAGTCTTTCTATTGCTAATTCAAAGCAAAGTCTCCTGTTTAGCAAGGAAAAAATCACACACACCCCTTGCCAAGATATTAAAAAAAAAGCTTAAACTGTACAAAGAAAGAAATTTTGTAAACTCCATCTACAAGAATGAAGTAAAAATTAGAAAATACTCTTATTCCTTTGTATTTGACCATTGCAGTATAGAAATAGCTTGCATCTTAAGGCATGCATGTCCTTACTTTGGGGCACTGTAAGGACAAGTCTGAGCCAGACCTCCACAGCCAGACCCCTGACAGATGTCCCATCTTGGCAGTAAGCCTGCAGGTGTAAAGCAAGCATGGTTTAATCTGACTGGGACTGTCCACACAGCTCAGGTCCATTTGCTTCTCATCACATCACAAGGCCGTTGAATAGTCCATGGATGGACGGGGATACAAACATCCAAATTCACACTCACTAAGAGAGCAGCTCCCTGCCTAATGTTTCTGTAAATGGGGATGTTTAAATGGCTGTCCAGCTATTGCAATACACAGTCCTCTCTAGTCCTTTGTTCTGGAAGTATTTGTCAGTGTTTGGATTATTTGCTTTTTTTTTTTTTTTTCCTCTTCAAGAGGTGCTTTTCTAGCTGCACATGACATAAGTTGCATATACAGACTTCCACAGCTAATTCTGATGAAGACATTTCCCATTACATCCAATTATTTCTTGTGACCACTTTTAACGGACCTCTCTGGAACAAAGGCCATTTTTTATCCTGTGCATCAAAATCCCAGATTAGTAGAGCCTTTACAGATTTATCATTTGCACTGCTGCTTGTCCTTCCTGGTATGGACAAAAGAGTCCCCTGGCTGTCTCTGCTGTGCCTGGGAGAGGCAGGTTGTGCTGTGGCTGCTGCACCAGAGCTGGGAACACTCAAGGGTCACAACAGCATTCACAGGGCAGTCTGCAGCCCCTAATCTCTCATTTCTTGCCCTTTACCACTGCTCTTAACTCAGCTCATTAGGTTAACGCCACTGGGAAATTCCCAGTGACATGATGGTGGGTCACAGCCCTTGCACATCAGCACAAGCTGCTAGTGGTAGAGACCAGCTGAGTCTGACAGAGCTCCACCATGCCGGTGTTACTTTTCAAAATAGGATTTAGTCTGCTAAGTCCTCTGGAAGCTTTTGAAAATGTTCGTCCAGTACAAAGTGAGAAAAGTGAAGAAAAATACAAGGGTTAGGAGTCACACCAGTCCTAAAGAGAATAAAAAAAAGGAGCATATGTCTTCAATATACATGAGGAAATTAAGCTTTTTAACCTTCAAATAAGGTGTAGATGGGGGGAATTATTTGAAAATGCTCATGCTGTTAATAGACCATTCTGCCTGATTTCAGTTTCTTAGAAAAATGTAGTATTTGGGTTTGATATAGTTTATCTTCTTTTTCTCCATTGTTATCCTCTCTTTTTCCCTTTCTCAGCTAAGAGGAGGAAAAAAGGATAGATATGGAAATGTATAAAAATGGGGAATGTGTATTTTCTTCATAGGAAAAGATGTAAAAAGGAGAAAAACTGAAGAAAGGAAAATGGAAGTAAACTTTTGAATTTGAGAACATTAAAGTCTTCTATTTCATATTATTTTAATTTTTTTATCAAAGAAATAGAAAAAAAATTCTACATTTTCTATGAAAAATTCTATCACGATTGTGAAACTATTTTTCATCAAAAGCAGATATTGCTAATGAAAAACGTTCCAGCGAGCTCTGCAGAAAGGCGTTAGGTAGTTGGCTTACACTTGCAGCACCATTTCAGATCACATGCAGATTGACATCAGCCCAAAAATCAGGTTTTGCCCCTGAAAACTTACTTCCTCATCCATGGGTAGAGTGAGGGTGTTGGCAGAAAGCAGCCAGCTGTGGATAGCCCTGTTTCTGCTCAACTTCACCAAGTAATCATTTCTGAAAACTCACCTGCTCAACACTGAAGCCAAATCTGACAATTCTAAGTGCTCAGGACCCGCTGCTCCTCTTGTCCTTTGGGAGGATAAAACTATAATATCAAACAGGATAATGAACTCCTTGTCTTCAAGTCCTCTTTATAAATACAGTCAAACACTCTTGTTTTCCATCATTTAGAGAACAAGGTGAGGTAAATGCAATATAGTCATGCAGACTTCTATTTTAGCCATGCCCTTGGGTCTCTGTGAATTGTTTTGAACAGGCAGATGATACATCTCATGGAGAAACACTCTGCTTTGAAGATCTTCTGCTAGAACTTCAGAAAAGATGACCAGCTTCTGATCTGAATAGCTTTAAATCAGAAAACTCCCTGAGACTTTTAGGCATAAGAACAAAAAGTGGTCTTACATGTAACCAGACCCACACTTCTCTGCCTCATCTTCCCCACTCACATAGCTGTCACCATGTGAAAAGTCAAACTGAAAAATGTTTCTGCTTTGCTTTAGATAGCTTTAACACCCCGTCTTTTGTCTTTACCAACTTCAGGGACCACAGGGAATAGTATTATTTGTCATTCGGAGAAATGGCAACTGAGTGAACGCATACAACAAGTTGGTTGGTTGCGTGATGATTTCTTTTTCATTGATGTAATCCTGCCACAGATTATCTGTTCTCACAGGGAATTTATACTGAAATTTATACTGCTTTGAAAAAGCTAGCCATTAACAATCACTGCAAAATTGCTTTAAAGATACTTTAACTACATTTGCATTCTCACTGGATTGCTTTTAGCTCTCCTTAAAGCAGCAGAGTGCTAAGAGCATGTAGGCAACGTTGATGGATATGGGTGTCATAGTGTTTTCAAAAAGATGCAGGCTTTTGTAGAACCTCAGTCCTCAAGTCCCCTGCATTGGGGATTCATGAGCTTTTGTAACCACTGAAACCCAAAGGCACTGCAGTGCTGTGCTGAATCCAGCACCCACCCCCTCCCAGGGTGCCAAAACATGCTGGCCCAAGGAGACCAGATACCCTCTGCCTTTGCAAGTCTTCTGAAACACAGATTTTTCATACCCTCAGCACATGATTCCCCCAAAAGGCCAGTGTGGGATGGCTCAGCCCTCTGACAGCCTGTCCACCAACACGTTTGTAGACAGGCTGCAGCTGGGGTCTGTGCAGAGCCGTCCTGGGTGGGAGGCCACCACCCCCCCCAAGGGAGCTCGCTTTGGGGAGCAGGGACCTCTGCTTCCACCCTCCTCTTTGTTTATCTATTCCTAGCTAATGATATCTTCTCCTCACAAAAGAAAGTTATCCAGAGTGATAGTAAAGATGAGAGCTACAGTAAACCAGGGAGAGAGCAGAGGGGAAATGTTTGAACTCGGGGTCTTCAGCCCAGCTAAGTGGAGGAGAGAGTGTTGTTGCAGTGAAAGGACTATTAAAAATACAAAGTACAGACTCTCTGGGGCCTCAGATGTTGTTTTACCCCATGAAACATGATTTCTTATTTTTAAATAGCTGTCATGCTTGTTAGTTTAATTTATCCCTTCTCAGCTGCAAACTACAACATTTTACGAGCCTGACTGAGGGCATTTTCACACAGGCTCTGTGGCTTTGTGCACAGCCCTGCCAGAGTCAGGCTGGGCTAAGCCAGGGTCATATTTTGTACTCAGTTATACCCCTGCAGCCCTGCTCACACCAGCCCAGAACCCTGTGCAAAGCCCATGAGGTTACTCAGCTCTTTAAAAAGGGTTTTGGAGAGGAAACACCTTGAAGCCAGCCTGTGGTGTAAGTTCCCTTGTGGTATCAGGGACTTGAGGATGATGATGCTACTGTTTTTTTTCTACTTTTGCCCAGCAGTTTTGTTTTCTGTTAGATTTCTGGAATGGTCAAATAAACAGGTGTGTTTTAAAAAGTGACTGCAAACTCTCTGTCACCCACAAAGCCTGTGTTGTTAGAGGGGGTAAAGCCTTGTGTCAGGAGAAGAGACACATGTTCTTGCTTGGTTGCAGCTCGTGTCTAGACACACATGGACTATGTCTACATTAATAATAGCGAAGCCAATTGTGAACATGCTTATTGTTAATGCAAAGACACAATACTTGGAAGCAGAGCCAGGTGAGCTTGAAATCTCCTCAAATGTTCGCAGCTTATCCCCTCTGCAGGAACTGAGCTCTTTGGATCCACTAGAGTGGATCCAGCCTCATGGATCCAAGGTATATGTATGTTATTTTCTACTCTGTACTGTGAATGTGCCCCAAACATTTTGTCCTGAGTGGCACTGGAGGGCTGTGGCTGAGGCAGGAGCTTGAACTCCAAGTCTTTCAAATCCCAGCTCCTTGCCTGGATCCTTCTGTTCTTGCATTAGGTGTCTGTTTTCAAAGGGAGCCAACACAACTGTCAGCAGTTACTCTGCTGAACTTCACTTCCAGCAGGCAGATTGGAGCAATGGGCAGAAGTACTCACTGCCTTGAACTTTCTCTGTGCAAGATGTGGGCCATGTTTGCAAATGAGCTGAATCTGATTTGGTGTAGAATACTGGGCAGTTAAAGATTTTTTTTCAGGAAAGATTGACAGTTCGCGCTACAGGAATGATACAGGCTGCAACCGAGCCTAATTAGAAGGACAAATGAAGTAAGAAGTTCCTCCCTGTACTCTGTCTGGTTAAGGCCCATACGTCTGACCTTATCTTTTCATCAGCTGCAGATTCATTCAACAAATCTAAAACTGCTTTCCAGGGTGGGTGTAGGTTTAGACACAGAGGAGCCAGAATTGTTGGCTGTGATCAATAATCTGATTGTCAGTTCCTAGGTTTTCACAAAACATATATTGCGTTATGTGAAGCAAAACCAGAAGCAGATCTTTTTGTAATACATGGGAGGGCTTTACAGGGAGCCTTCCTTCAAGCAGACACAGGCAGGAGGTATCTGGAAATCTGGAAGACATGAGAATGCAACGTTGACTGATAGAGAAAGAGAGACCACAGAAGGCATCTGTAAGCTTAACCACATGAGAGACCCAGAGGCAACTTCAAAACCGCTAGTACAGCCACTCTAGGACAGCTTCATTGAAGCAACATGCTACAGAAATATCATTCAGGGCTTTGTATTGATACAGAATGATGACTGCAGTATGGGGAACACAATCCATCTGGACTGAATGAAGGGATAAACACAGAGCGGTTTTATTTGCTTATGGCACTGCCAAGGCTCTAGAGCCAACTGTCTGGGTTTCCACTGTTTTGATTTAATTGAACCTTGGTCACATCCCCTTTGCTCTCATGCCACTAGGAAATCAGTATTAAGGCACAGAGGTCATAGGGAAAGGTATGAAGTTCAACAGTTCTTGGATTTTGAGAGTTTACTGATGCAAAGGTGAAAAGCCTTGAAAATGTGGAGGGTGTTAAAAAGCTTTGTGAATGTAATGATAACTTGACATTATTCTGCTGGAATGGAGATCTGCTCTTATCCACTTACACTGGTAATAAGGTCTTTTAATGCAGCCCCTTGGAATTGGAAAAAAGATTAAAACCTAGTAATAATTGGCTTTAGGAAAGAAACCTAAAGCTTGAAGCATCTCCAAATTACTCTGATCTTCAGCTAAACCTTGTAAGATCGATGAGGTTGTTTACCTTGCCAGGTGAACCACTCTCGGGCTCTCTGAGAAGGGAAAAGCCAGCACTCTCTCTCGCTTGCATCAATTCCCAAGAGCTCAGTGGGAAGAGTAGGAACTGAAAGTGTTTGTTAAGTAGCAATTCTCTCTGCCATGTAATTCATTCATGGGCAAGAAATAGCTAGGTGGAATGATTGGCTTTTCATAAATCTTTCAGTTTAGCCTTTATGGTCTTGTCTCCAAACAGGAGGAGAGCAACACCACATAGTGCTGCATGTCTATGGCATGTTTAACTGAGGCCAGGGCATTATGTGCAAAGGCAGGTAAAAGGGAGGTCTCTGATATATCCAGTGCATATGAAGGAAGCAGTGTCAGGGGCTGTGAGTGTGGAGGATTTCACAAGAATATATATCTCAAAACACTTTCAAGTAATGCCTCACCACAAGCCGATGAAAGGCAGTGAAATATTTTCCAACAGTCTTCATAGGTGTTAGGTGAAATCCTTACACAATGGGAGGGATGGCTGTAGTAGAAAGTGCTCTTGGTAAAACATGGTCCTGTTCCAGCCTGATGAGGGCCAGCCAGGATGTTTCCTACAGCTCCATGGGCTCTGCAACAGGTCCCATGGCACCGTGTTGTCTCAGCAAAGCACTAAGTGGCTGTGATACCCTTTACAGAACATCTGCTCAGCAGCCCTTTAGTATCACACAGTTACTAATAGGGACCGTCTTGTAATTAAGGAATGGTTGTACAGAGCATGTGGCGGTCAATAGTTTTCCTAAACAGCCTGTCTCTTGGAAGAAGGCTACATAATGAACGAGTGTCAGTAGGTCATGAGTTAGAAACAGATTTTGTCTTGCTGGGAAAAGTTATGTTTACCAATCATTCATTAGGTGTCCCAGATGGATGCTGCTGGGCAGAAGGATGGGGAGGGGAGATCACCACAGCTATATCTCATAGTGACCCTAGAAGAGCAGAAATATTAGCAAATGGCTATTGCTTTGTATTCTTTTGATTCACATCTGACTGGGTATATTCTGGTGAAAAATGCCATGCTCTCCCTCATAAAAATGGTAATTGTTTTTTCCGTCACTTTAATTTAGGTGTCCTGCAGCAGATGATACTTTTTGGACAGTTGATAAGACAACCTCAACCAGGTAGTGCTTCATGACCTTTTCAGCATGGTCAGTTAGGATATAAAACATATCTGGTCCATGAAGAAAAGTTTTAATTTCCTTTCCAGCTCAACACTGGGGTTCCCGATGGTTTAAAAATGCTTTGACCTCCTCATTTAGATGAACATTTTTCAGCAGAGAGCAAACCACAAAACTAAGAGGAGACACTTCTCCAGAGCCATTAGATCTGGGTTTATGAACCACAGTGTTTGTTTGGTGTAGATTATGGATGAGACAATGCAAAGGAAACTGCCACAACGTACGATTCAGAAAAAAAAAAAAAACAAACAAGCATTTGAAATTTTACAGAATTCAAACACATCTTTTACTAATCTGCAGATTAGTACAGTGTTTTGCTCAAGAAAAAAGAAGTGACAGTTGGGGAGCATCTGTGGTGAAGCAATCCACAGTGTATGGTGCCGATATGTGAGGTGTCAGTGACCAGGGGCTATGTGGGCTAATGCAGGAATTCACCCAACCACTTCTGGAGGAACTGTCTTTTCTCCCCCTCAGATTTTGCAGTCATAAATAAGACCAGACTAGACAAGTGCAAGGTCCTGCACCTGGGTAAACATAATCCAGCAGTGCAACACATATTGGGATCTACTTGGCTGGAGAGCAGCTCTGTGGGAAGGGACCTGGGGGTTCTGGTGGACAACAAGCTGAATAGGAGTGAACAGTGTGCTGCAGTGGCAAAGAAAGCCAGCAGGATGCTGGGTTGCATCAACAACGGCATCACCAGCAGAGGTAAAGAAGTCATTATCCCACTCTGCTCAGTGCTTGCCAGGCCACACCTGGAACACTGTGTTCAGTTTTGGTCCTCGCTATGCAAAAAAGATGTGGACAGGCTGGAGAGAGTCCAGAGAAGGGCCACAAAGATAATCAAGGTTCTGGAAAGCCTGTCATGTGAGGAAAGGCAAGAGAACTGGGTTTGTTCATCCTTGAGAAGAGAGGGGCTAGGGGAGACCTTATCACCATGTTCCAGTATTTAAAGCGTGGCTACAAAGAAGGAGATTCCCTTTTTACAAGAAGTTACATGGAAAAGACCAGGGGTAATGGCTACAAGTTACTTCTGTGGAGATTCCAGTTGGACACAAGAGGAAAATTTTCACAGTGAGAACAATCAGCCACTGATATAACCTCCTCAGGGAAGTGGTAGATTCCCCAACATTGGACACTTGTAAGATTCAGCTGGACAGGGAGCTGGGCCATCTTGTCTAGACCATGCCTTTGCCAAGAAAGGTTGGACTAGATGATTTTTGAGGTCCCTTCCAACGTGGTATTCTATGACACTGTGATGATTCTTTTTGTCCATCTATCTGTTCATGCCTGATGGGTAGGCCCTTGCCCATTGCAAGTGAGGAGGTTGGGCCAACATGTGGACGGAGCTCACAGATATGGCAGTGAGCATGGTGGGAAGCAGGCCAGGTTTGCAGGGGGAAGACACCAGGTTGGTGAGATGTCAGGTCCCTAACACCCTTATGAGCTGGGAGCCCTGGTGTCTTTCCTAGGGTCCTCCTCTCAGCAACCAAGGTGGGAGTCATTTGGCCATGGTGTGGCTCCTAGGTCACCTGAAGTTCCTTTTATACCCACAGCAGAAGAAAAAGGTGCCTCTAGGGCAAGGTGGACACCTGAAATAAGCATAAGTGCCCATTTCTCTGCATCAAGGTCAAAGGCAGTCTAGAGCTGTTATATATCATGTATATACGTTTGTATTTTCCACAGCTACAGTTAGGTGTGACAAACCCTTCTCTGGTGGCTCAGTCTGATAAAGGATGGAGGTAGCTGAAATTTAAACAGATATTTTGCCTAAGGTCTGCTTTAAATGTTTATTTTCTTCTTCCTCTCCTGAGAATCTAATCCCACATGTCCATTGGCCAGCTAATTCCCACCTCAACAAGGCAGCTATATACATGCCTCAACTGGAGTCAAAGTAGTAAAATTAACTATAGGGTTGGCCCACTTTTATTTATATCTGGCTCCACTGGACGTAGACATGCAATTTTGGGGGTGAATAGACAGAAGAAAGAACAATGCTTCTACAATGCTCTCCCTTCAGGCTGTGATATCTCAGAAGCCCCCGTGTTTGGATGGAAGAAGACAGCAAAGAAATGTGGTAGAAGCTCCCTTCCATATCTTGGTCCTGTTTGCTTTACAAATATATGCCAGAATGTGATGAACTCTGCTGCAGGGCACAGTCCTGTGCATGGGCAGGTGGGTCTACATGTCATGAAGCATCACCTGGGAGACACTGTCAGTGTCCCACGTTGCCCAAAGGTGAAGTGTGAAGGGTCTGAGGAACCTGAGATAGACAAAGCTGAACAGGTTTCCCTGGAAAACGTATTTCATCTTAGCTCACTGTCCATTCTTGCAGTGAAAATTGTGGGCAATTCAAAATAAATGCTGAATGTTGCCAGTTAGATTGACCCTCAGTTTTTAAGCTGGTAAGATCACCTCCAAAAACTGTCCTAGGAGAGCTCCAGGATTGCTAACGTGGCTATGTCTACCATATTCTTACAGAAATCCCACACTTTTTCATTCCCACAGTATATTCCCCATTTTTACAGAAGGAAAATAGAGATTTATGACAATTTAGCATGAAATCCATTTGTGCCCAAGTGGCATGCACTATGGCATGGGGAAAACCTGTGCTGGAATCTAATACTGACAGCAGAGGTTTAGCACTCAGGACAATGCCCACCAGACTGCCATTCTGTTGTCAGCCGTAAGAAAATCCTCAGTAACAAATTCACTCTGCATGTCACGATAAAACATATTGGCCCCAGATGAGTGGAGCTTTGCTAAACCAGGCGTGAGTTCAGCTCTTCATCCTCATACCTCCCTGCTGCGAGAGCAAGTGGAGGGCAGGGAAGGAAGTGGGGAGTCAGAGCTGAGAGAGGACGAGGCAAGGCAAGACTCTCCAGGTTATTATTGTTCTAGCAATTAGAGCTATTGGAATCCCCATTATTCCCAGGATGCTTACATAGAAGCTGTTTGTATTCTACAAACCTCCCCAGGTACTCAGAGTGGATTTACCTAGTGCAAGGTAATTTGTAACCCTGTTGTTTGTGTATTTACTTTGGGCCGCGCATGCTCTAAATGGGAGTAAAAAATCTCAGGGAAGGGGGGAGACGAAGGAGGAGGGATTCTTTGCCCTGATGAATTCAAGTGTTGTTTGAAAGAGGCAGACAGGATTCCCGATATTGCTTCAAGTTTGGAGGCCACAGCCAGGAGGGGGAGGGGGAAAGGACAAGTCCTTTAATGAGAAAGGCTTGGGGTTTTTCTCTTTTTCCCTTTTTTTTTTTTTTTTCCTTTTTTTTTTTTTTTTTTTTTCCTAGCAATTTTAATTATCACTAAAACCTCCAGCCCATTCAGGCTCCTGAGAATACAGTTGGGCTCTCAGCTGAGGTCTGCATTTATTAAAATCCACCCGTTAGGCTGGGAATGCGGGCTGGTTTCTGTAGTGGTGTCACCGCCGGTGTTACGGGTCTCCTGGTTCTCACATTACGCACCATGGACTCCACCACTCCGCATTAGCGAGGCCCAATTAAACCAAGCAGTTGATTAAACAAGCCAATCAGGGTAATTAGTTTAATCAGATTCCCTTGGTAGCCAGCACTGAACTGCTTGTAAAAGGCAGTTGAAGAATGAAGTGCACCTACTTAAGCTCCTATTTTATTTTATTTTTTTATGCCTGAGGTAATTAGAATTACCCATGACGAGCCGAAAATCCAAAGACCCAAATGGGGAGTGGGGAGGACGATTAATGAAGGCGATGATGTGTGAAGCAAACAGAAAGGAAGACAGGATGTGTGGTAAACAAATGGAGAGGAGGCAGCCCTCTGGAAAGGGGCACAATGTGCAGCCTCTCCACCCCACTCAATGGCTCTGTCTGAAGTGGCCGGAGATGCCAGGGCTTTCGACGGAGAGAGGGGCATGTTCCTCCTCTCTCCCCAGTGCCACCTCTGCTGCTGAGCCTTGCATGGGAAGGCTGGGAGAAATGGGAGGGTTTTTGCAGCTGGTTGCTGCCGGTGGGCATCCCACGCTGTCCTTCATCTCCTTCTTTTGTGTCCTTTTTGGTGCAGAACCTAAGCATTGCTGTGAGACAGGGGACAGACCCATGGGTTGGACGGGTCAGGTCCCTGGACCTTCTCCTCCTCCCGGGAGGCTGTGCAGAGGGATGGGACACCCAGCTCCTCTATACTACGGCTCCCCATTTCTGTGGCAGGCTTTCTGCTTTGACAAGTGATACACATTTCAGCTTCCTAATTTTACCTGCCTGTCAGATGTTGCAATTACACAGAAAAAGCTGGAGCTGAACATTTTTCAGTGTCTTTTGTCTCACTAAACAACGCCCAGATTTTTGACTTTGTATCTCTGCTTGGAATAAAAGTGAGTTTCATGGGCTCAGTTTGTCAGCTGCCCAGAGTCACCAGGGAAAGGAGTCAGGAGATGGGGATTTTAGTTCTGCTTCTGCCACAGACCCACTGTTTCTCAGCAGCTGAAGAGGGTGCATAGGGAAGAGCAAATCTAGATGTGACCCCAGAACATCTTCCCCACCCCCTCCAGCAGTCTGGGACTTTGTGAGCTTTTTATTTAATGGTGGTAGGTTCTTGAATAGTCCTCAGTGATTTTTTTTCATCCTATCTAAATGCTTTTTTAAACTCCCTTCTGCACCCACTACTCTTGCAGCAAGGGGTTCCAAAATTGAACCACACGTGGGGCAAAAGGCTTCCTTTCCTAAAGTATCCTTTAGCTCATTCTGATCTGAGCAAACTTGAGAGGATTTTTTTGTGACCTTAATCCCTGAAGAAAAGCCATTCTCTTCCTCTGGCCATCCTTGTCCTTACTTCTTCTATATTCTTTCTGAGGTGGATGGACCCAAACTGATTACAATATTCAAGATGTGCGTGCTGTATGGATTTGTACAAATGAATATCATAAGGATGATTTTTGTTATATTACTGTCTTTTCTGAATGGAACTATACTCTTGACCTCAGTCATCTACTGTAGGAATGAGTTGCACAAGTCAGCTCAGCATCATGGACGTGCTGGTCATCTGTTATTACCCTCAGAAACTCAGAGATGGAACAAGGTCTTACACTGTTGTTCAAAGGCCATGCATTATAAGCAGTATGTTGCCATAAAGCATCCAAACCTGTCTACTCCATCTGTTTACGCTCAGGTCATTGCGTTGCAGTGTGCTAAATTAGCCCCAGCTGGCCAGAAAGAAAAAGAAAAGAAAGAATATGACAATATACCCATACTCTTCCCCTTGGTCTGCAGAAATCCCTGGGGTCCATCAATCTTGAATCGCTAACACTCTTCTAAATGGATACTTTTTTCATTTAAAGCGCCATCCAATCTAATCTCACTCCATTTACAGCACCATACATTTATGAAACTTTCCCACTATATTTAATGAGTGGTCAGAGCCTATCACCCCCAAAAGGTTATAGGGAATGTTCTCTGAAATAGGCACTTTCTATACTCCTAGCTCATTATTTCCTCACACAATAATTTTCAGAGCTGTATCAAATACATTACCCAAAGATATTCTTGCAAAGCACTTACAGTAATTACTTTTACCTAATACACTGCAGCGTAGCACTCAGAAGAGCTAATTTCCCTAGCAGCTCTTACCTATCAGCAGAGGAAAACAACCAGGCATAGCCAGGCTGACTATAGGAGCCTGATAAAATTGAATAATTAGATGTTCTTGGCTTGTTTTACTGTGGAATTATTTTGGGTTAGTGCACTCTTAAAAAACCTTTGTCCACTTATGCCCTTCTGGTTATGGCAGGGAAGAGAAGTGCTTGCAAAGCCTTCATCCAAGCCTTCCAAGAAGGAAACTAGACTTAGATGTGGCATAACCACACAAATCTGTCTTGCACCTCATGCCTATCTGTTTCAGGCATATAAACTGTGTCCACACTTCTCACAAAGGAGAGCAGTCAGTCCTTGACCCTGAGACCAAAGGGCATGGGAAGCCCACCAGGGTGATTTTTATGGCATGAGATATAAATGGGATCAATGGTGAATACACAGCGGAGTGGCAGGGAACATTTAAATGTGCAAAGCATGCTGAGGTAGGTTTGCAGGACTGTGAAGAACAAAGACAGCCAAATCTGAGGCATCAGATCAGCTCCTGGAGAAAACCATTCCCAGAACTATGCTTTGGTTTGATTTCAGAGAGATCTGGCTGAAGCAGTCCAAACTAGACAAGGAGCAAGCTAACAACAAAGCAGGGCTTCACAGACATCTGTTTGTCGATGTAGATGCACCCAGCCAAAATCCTCAAGGCATGGGATAGAATGTAGGTAATGTAGGAAGACATAAAAATGGGTCACAAGGGAAAGAAAAATATTTTTTCCACTGAAAGTGATTTACTCTGACCAGGTAGATCTCATCTCTGGATCTTTGGATGTGTCTAAAGGTTATTAATTTTTTTAATGAGCTGGGAAAGTAGAGGGCACCAGTAACACCATGAAAACAGATGACTTCATTAAGAGTTGGCTGAGTCGATGTTTTTTTTCCCCCAGGAGGCCAATAGATTTCATTAGGAAGCAGGAAATCGCTCAGAGAGCAGCTATAGGCTTTTCATTCCAGGTGGAGGTGGAAAGGACCAAGAATGAGTGGTGGAGTTGGGGACACAGCCGCAAAAGATCATGAGACATGGCTGGAAGTGGGGATCACAGACGGTCACAGCTGACTGAGCTCAGACAGAGGCAGTATGCCTCCAGCCTCAGCCCCACCATTTAAATCATTTAAGTGTGCAGCTCTTAACAGGAGGGTTGTCCTGGTAAAGCAGATCCACAAACAGGAGCTCCTGTGGAGAAGGCTTGCAGGCTCCTTTTACTAGACAGTTTAAAGTATTTTGCATGTAACTTCCAACATGTAGGTCGTAGTTGAATGAAGTTTTTTGGACTGACCTTTTAAACTCCTCAGTGCTTATGTGTGTTTGGCTCCAAGGTTTTCCCTCTGGTCGTTATAGAAACAGTGTTCACAAAACCCCTGAAATTTGAATCTAAGATCTAATTCCTTGAACTGTCTCAGTCTAGGTTTTCGTTCTGTGTTTTAAATAAATTTTAAGTCTCCCAGCGCTCCCTTTGAAAACACATACAAAATCCTCCGTCCCTGGAACAATGACAGGGGACCGGGAACATCTGCGCTGGAATGGCCAGAGCAGGCGTGCTGTACAGTACCGTGTGTCAGCTTTACAAATTCCCATTAATCCCACAACCGTGCTGGGTTTTACCCATACGAGGACAACCGCCTATGCAGCAATGCTAGCGAGCTGCTCCTGACCTCGTCCTTGTAACCCACAATGTAGACGAGATATCTGTGATGCTGAGAGAATGAAATGCTTCAGTTTTACATGAAAAAAGGGTATTCAGGCTTCTAGGCCCAGGAGTACAAATTATTAATCACTCCTCACAAGGAATCTGCAGATGGATGTTTAGCACTATTCACCGCGACATAACTGCAAATCAATTAGTTCATTTTGTCCTACCCTGAGGCTGTCTGGCAGACAATAGCAATGTCTTGTGCAAACGCTTTTATAAAGAAGACACAGGGGGAAGGAACCACAAAGGCCATTGGTTCTAACGAGCAATTAGGAAAGTGTGCAGGGCTCGCTTTCTTTTTTTTCCTTCTTCCCCCTTTCTTTCTTCAATTCATTCCGAGGCTCTAATTCTGAAAATGATGCTTTTCTTCCTGACTTCCTGTTTGTCAAATGAAGTGCTAATCAGCGGCTTACAGCTCTCTAGACAGCAAGGGGAGGATGAGGTAAGAAGGAGTTGGGAAAAGTGGAGAGCCAGGCAACAATGCGAGGGAAACAATGTTCACTTATGCTCTTCAGGCCTTCTGGGCAATGGGGGCCTGCACGCAACTCCCAGGAAAAATAACCTGCCCTAAAACACTTGGTCATGATGCTCAGAGGAAGGAAGTCCCCTCCTCCAGGGAAGGCAGTGAGTGCTACCCAAGTGAGTCTGGTGTCTCACTGATATGCCTGAAATGCCTTTCCTTGGTCCCTGTGCAAGCAGTAAGGAATGGGAGCAACTCAAATCCATGCTGGGTTGACCTCATCTGCCCTCTGGAGAGGGTGGATCCCCTTCCAGTACTGACAGAGAGGCCAGGGGAAAGACACTCCTAACACAGACACTTTGTTCCATGCCTAAAATTATGAGTGGTGAAGCCAGGCTTGGCCAAGCTACCTCCCTCCACCTGCAACTTCACTTGAGAAGAGCTCAATGAGAAGGGCTCCGAGGTGTCTGCACTGCAGACCTACTGCAAGCAGCCCCTGCCTCTCTGGTAAAGCCATATGCAGAGCAAATACAGTGCCACAACGCAGATTTGCTTTTAAACTTTTGTAAGACTATCAGATCCACCAGTGAATTAAAGGTAGACTGCTGGAGAGATGAGGCACCTGAAGTATAAGTCCTTCCCAGGAGAGCAGCCTTTAGGACTCCATTCCCTCTGCCTTTAAAGTTCCTCTCTTGACACTGTGCTTCCAAAGTGCTCCCAGCAGACAGAAATGCCTCTGGGGGCCAACCTCCCTGATTTCTCATGCCCTTGTTTCTGCTTTCTTAGATTTCATCTGCCTATGCTGTGAATTTCAGGAACTGTGGGGGTCAGTGGCAGCTTGTAGAACCTGATGAAGTGGGACTGAACTTTGATTGGGACATTTAGATGTTATTGCAATATAAATCTCTGGAATTACTGGGCATTACTGATATACTCTGGGTGCCCAGAGGCTGGCTGGGATGGGGATCCCTTGCAGTACATCCCTTTGGGATCCCTAGGCATGTTCTCACCTCTAAGCATTGCACTGTGCTGAACTGCAGCCTACAGGACTATTCGCTCTGCTTGCACTAGAGATTCCTGATGCCTGCAATCAGATATCCACAAGCACTGTGTCATGTAAAACCTTCATATTTACTTGTGTGCTGCCAATCATATTCTTCTTCGTGCTTTCCACAAGCATTCATATGGGTGATGATTGGGATTTTCTGTACACAAGCAGTTAAAACCATGCAAATAGTATTTGCATGAAGTTTGAGCAATATATGCAGCCATCTGGAAAGTCTGTTCCAGACCAATCCCTGCTGGCATCACCTTGCTCTGAAGGTATACGTGCTCTACATGTGGCTGTCTAGTTAGTAAAGCTGGTTATTTGAGTTGTGGTTTCTGGACAGGTTTCTTAGCACTGCCTTTGCTTTTTCTTCTTTTTTTGCTTGCTACTGCTTGAACTTTGCTGCTTGTCAAGTGACTGCCTGGTGGCTTGTAAGAAATTTGTAGGAAACTTCAATGTCACTCTTCTTGCAGAAATGCCTCCTCTGAAAAATCTGCTCTCGCTCATCAGTAAAAAGGTAGGTACCAAACTGTGCATCAGTACGTCCAGGGCTTCAGCTGGCTGAAGCAGACGAACTAGGTAGAATTTGCTCTTTTCATGTGATACCTTGTCAGGCTCTAAGATTGTTGTTTATTATTATTTTCTCAGGGGCACAATTTATGGCACCTGTTTTTCTGGCTCCTACTGTGAGTCACATTTCTCCACACACTTATTCTTGCAATCTCTGTGTCGAATAAGGACATCCTATTTTGCCATTTTACTAGAAGAACTGTGAGAAAAGCTTTCAATAACTCTTATGAGTACAGCTGGGCAAAATTTTCTGGGCAAATATTTTGTTTGCCAAAAATGCATTTCTGATCAACTGAAGCTGTCTGTGCTCTTAAATCTCTGGGAATAGAGGTGAAGAATGTTTTGAGCCAAAAAGAACCAAAAAAAAAAAAAAAGAGGAAAATTTATGGAAAGAGTTTGACATTCATTAAAAATGGTAGATAATTCTGAAAGAGTCAGCTAACCTTATTTTTATAAAAGGGGAAAAAACCTAAAGACAGACAATTTTAGGAGCTTTTCCACCTTCTGACTGAGTGAATAAGACTAAATGGTAACAGAAGGGATGGTCATGTTCACTGGTACTTGCTAAATCTTGTTGCTTCCCTTGTCTGATGCCAGTGCTCATTTGATCTCACTGTACACTCCACCTCCCCAAAATTCTAACCCTGCCAAAGCTTCACCATCAGTAGATGGCTTGGGGCAGGAGGGAACAAGCAGCGAGGATTAGGCTGGAATAAAGCCATCCCTCTTGGTGGTATCTTGCAGCTGAACATAATTTTGGCTTCTCTGACAAAATCTTTCTTTTTCATTTTTACCTATTTGAAGACTATAAAAATCTGTATGAAAAAATCTCACCTAAATTACTCTTGAAATGCTTCAGTAGTAAGCCTATAGACCCTGATAGTTCAAGTCCTCTGTCCCCCCAGCACCTAAATACTCTGAAATTTTTCAGCATTTTGTTCAAAGTAGCCAGAAGACGCACAAGAAGGTCTTAAACAATTAAGTCCTAAATCTTGGATTGGTCCCCAAACCACTTTCTCCCTGTCAAACTCAACATTCATAGACTCAGGAGGTCTAACGAGAAATTACAGTGTAGGAATGAAGGAATTCTCACTAACCTTCTCTATTTCACCCATCTCCTCAACTTTGTGACAGAAATGCTTTGCTAAAATGTTAGAATGGGGGATTCCACCTTTAAGTTGCCGCTGATCAAACACTATCTGGCTTTTAAGAGGTGAGTGTTAATTTCAGTTAATAATATTCTAAGAGGTAGACAGGAGTTACCTAGGCAAAAGAAAACCCTTCACCTGAGTTTGATTTGAAGGTCATTGAAGTCATACACCCTTAACTGAACTCTACCAGGGTTTGCACTGGGTTTGAGCAGACACAGGCTTCGAAGCACCGTGGTAACAGACCCTGCTTTCTTGTCAGCAACAACCTGAGCGCAACCACTGTCTCAAATAATGCAAGAGACGTCTTTTCTGCATGACCTACCTGCAGCGATCCCCTTGGGATCCTGTCACCCTCCCAGAGCCAGGGGATCTGTCCTCTCAGTGCATAGTGCTGAGACCAAGCAGAGAGGCACAGAAAACAAGTCTTCTACTGCGTGTAGGGTTTTTACTGCCACCAGTGAGAAATTAAGGCTGATCATGTCAAAACATCTACTGCCCTGGAAGCTGCTGATTCACCCAGCTTAAAGTGTTGCCTTGGAGGTGGCTGAGTTTCAGGAGGGTTTTGCCATCACCAGAGCATGTTCCCGATGGAGCTGCACTTGCCGGGTAGGTTTCAACCCCTGCCCAGTGTCCTTGGTGGCTAGTTTGGCAGGGTGCTTGGCAGCCTGGGCCTCCCGGGTCTGGGAATTACAGAGGCATGGTGATCCTGAGCCTCCCAGGAAGCCAGACCCAGGCCAGCCTGACAGGCACCAGCAAGTATGTCCAAAGCAGAGGAGGACTCTGGCCCTAGCTACACTTGCTCAGGCTGTCCCCAAACTGAGAACTACTGCAGGGTTGAGCAGAGAAAAGCCATTTCATCTCGTGGGGAATTTCAGAAGGTCTGAATTTCATCCCACCTCTGATTTAAAAAAAACTTGGAAAAAAAGAGACTGCTTTTGAAATCATGAATCCAATTTCCCTCTCAGCACAAATAAACAAATTGCACCTAAAGAAGGAAGGGAAACACTACAAGAAAAGGAAGGGACAAAGAAAAAAAATGGGGGAAGTCAAATCAATGAGGCTTTCTCCAGTCCCCAGTAACCATGAGCCAGCTCCATTCAGGAATCCATGATCTTTCTTGGAGAACTGCTCCAGAGACCACATCTATTTGGCAGGACCAGAGCTGGATGCAGTGCACAGGAGTCCCTGGGGGAGCATGCATTGGCTCTCCTTTCCTTTGGAAGGAGTCCATGGCATCCCTACATCTTTGAGGTTCCCCATCTCAGTGGACGTCTACCAGACTTCCTGTCCTCCTGGAGGTGGCCAGAGCTCCCAACTCCTTCTCTCCCCTGTGGGAGAGTAAGGTAGGGAGGTGTGAAGGAGTGTGCCAGCATCAGGGTGAATGGCCATCCCCTCTTTTACCACCCCAAGCAGCTCTGACCACCCTGTACCTCCTGCTCGCTTTCAGCAACCTGCTCCCCCTCTGGTCAGGCTTGTTTCTCTGGAGTCTCCCCCTTGGCAAATGGCTCGTATTCAGGCACAGTCAGGATTAGTTAATCAGCACGTTTAATACATTAGCATGCACATATTTATCTGCATCCACTGAGCTTTGTAAGCTGCAACTCTTGTAGCTTAGGCTGGAAAATTAGTTTCACAGCTGCGGAGGGTAGCTGTTCATTTATTTACAGTCCTTGGAGACCTCGCTGAATGCAATGGCACAAAACAAAATGAGGCCTCTAATCCAAAAGCCAGGAAGCTTAAGCACCTGTAGAAACAGTTTTGCATTCCAAGGGGCAAATTATCTCTAATCTTGTTAAATGACTGCACTGTGAAACAATCGCAAAATGCTTTCTTCGATGGCCCATAACCAAACACGAGGGGTCCATTACTGCTCTGTGTGAGGGGGAGCCAGTAATCCTACAGGAGGACACAGCTGATCGCAAAACAAGGGCTGCAGTCAAAAATAGAGAAGAAACGAAATAAAGCTTGAACTGTTTGAGAACGGATGCTTCCAATTTTCTAAATTACAATAGCAACTTGTTGCCAAGCAATTACAGTGTTTCATCTGTTTTTTCCTGCTTTGCCCCCCACCTCATTTGTTTTTCTTCAGCAGATGCTGTTTCTGAACTTTGTCATTCATGTCCCTTTCTCCACCCCTTGTAATTTACAATTGATAATGAGCCACCACCCAGACACAAAAAAAAAAAAAAAAAAAAAAGGAAAAGTGAGATGCCTTTGTGCTTGTTCTCAATCTGACCCGGCAGAAGCACCTTTGCCAGTCATTTTAAATCACTGCTTTTTTAAGCAGGCTGCTGGATTTTTTTTTTCTCATTGTCCATGACAGATGCTGCATGTAACTTTGACAAACTACAAATAACTATTCATTGCAGCAGTAAAAAAGAGAATGAAAAAATAGTAATTATGCTCTATGAAACTACAACGGTAATTAAAGTCTGCAAATCTCCTACAAATTAAAGTAAGTGCTTAATTCAAACAGGTCTAGCAGGAGTGCTGGAGCCAGACTCTCTGGGTATGTTGTTTTCTGTGAGGATGGGCTTGGTTTTTTGTGACAGGGCAGTCAGCGTGGACAGCTCACTATAGCAAGAGTAAATTCAGATCGGGCAGGGTGTACTGGCATGTATCCCCTGGGTGAAGGGGATGGCACTGGGGACACCCCGCCAGGGCATACCCAAGCCCAGCACTCTGACTGTCAATGAGGTCTCAGCCAGTTGTATAAGCTCAGCTATAGCATGGCACTGAAATCAGAAAATCAGATTTTCAAACACGGAGTTTTCAAACACGGAGTTCACACAAAAACATGGAGTTTCCCCTCCATGGAGCAGACCCACTGACCACTTGGTGGAGTAGGGACAGGGGACAGGGACCCACCTGGCTCTGACAGTGGGAAAACTACAGGCTGCAGGTCTCCCTCTGGACTTCCCCACCTAACTGGGCAGATGGCGAGCTTTGGGGATGGCACCATCTTCCACTTCTCTATGCTCTTCACCATCCTTTTAGGGGAGTGTGCACACCTCAAAGACGTGAAGGAACTCATGCTGTGATGACTTACCACTTCGCTGGAGACGAGGTACCACCAGTCAGCAGTACCTCATTTCTGGGCAGGGCCACTCTGCCTGGAAGAATACATCAGTGACAATCACTCCCCACTAAAGCTATGTTAAAGAGTTATTCACTTTCTTTCTGAACAAGTCAGCATTTTTTTCCCCTGTCCCTACACTGAGCACCATCTCAGAGGTCCCATTAGTGGGACATCTATAACCTT